>NW_028258153.1:36131547-36439019 GCF_053883595.1 Heterocephalus glaber | reverse complement strand
GAAGAAGAAGAAGAAGAAGAAGAAGAAGAAGAAGAAGAAGAAGAAGAAGAAGAAGAAGAAGAAGAAGAAGAAGAAGGGGAGGAGGAGGAGGAGGAGGGGGGGAGGAGGAGGAGGAGGAGGAGGAGGAGGAAGGGGAAGTTTATATGGGCTCATGTTTTTATGAGTTTTCAGTCCATAGACAGCTGGCTGCAAGACAGAAAGTCATGGTGTAAGGACTTGTTCAAAGAAAGCTGTTTACATGGTGGCATGAAGCAGAGAAAGAAGCTAGAAGCTGGCGAGAGGATACAGCTTTCCAGGTCACACCCCCAGTGACTTCCTCTTCTAAGCAGACCCCACCTCCTAATAGCATGTTCAAATCTGAACTCTTCAGTGGATTAATTCTCTGATAATATAGTGCCCCCATGATGATACAATCACCTTCCAAAAGCCAAGCTCTGAACACATGAGCCTTTTGGGGGACAATCTACACCTACCCAGAGAACCCAAACCAATAAACCCCACAGCCTGTGAGTGTAACCTTATTTGGAAAGAGGGTTGTAAGAGATATAATCGAAGACCTTAGGATGAGATCATCATGGATCATCAAGGTAGGCCCTAAATCCTTTGAGAAATGTCCTTATAAGAGACACACAGAGAAAGAGAAAGCCATGTGAAGGCTGAGGTAGAAATTGGAATTATTTAGCTACAAGCCAAGTAATGCCTGGGGTGAGTAGGACCTGGAGGAGAAAAGGGAAGTTTCTCCCATAGAGCCTTAATAAGGAGTGTGACTCTGCCCACACTTTTATCTTTGGACTTCTGATCTCCAGAACTCTGATAAAATATATTTCTTTTGTTTGAAGCCACTTGGTTTGTGGTAATTTGTTATAGCAGCTAGAGGAAGTGAATATAGATGTTTGGTACCAGGAAGAGGAGTCTGCTGTAACGAATACCTAAAACTATGGAAGTAGTTTCAGAACTAGGTGATGAGTAGAGCTTAGAAGAATTTGAATTGTTTGGGAGAAAAGTTCAAGACTTTCTTTAAAAGATTATTAGTAGAAATATGGATTTTTAAAGCAATTCTGATAAGGGCAAGAAGGAACTGAAGAGTGTGATAGAAAGATTTGTATCATTTAGAGAATGTGTATCTCCTCATAAGCAGAATGTTAGTAGAAATATGGAGGTTAAATGTGTTTCTGTGGCTCAGAGAAAATGCACAAAAGAAAAGAAGAAAATCAAGGAATGAGACAAAGGGAGGGCATGTAATGATTAGGGACTTTTATATCCAGACTGTTAAAATTAAGAAATTTGCCACTGGAAAGGATGTGTGCAGACAATGTTTTTGCTGAAGAGATTTGTTATATGACTGATGTAGTATTCAAATATCCTAGCAAAGCAAGGATATATGATTATCCAGGAAAAACCTGTAGGTGACCTTCTTGAATAGCACCATGAATCTTATAACATACATGGGAGACACATTAGGTTTTTAAGGTTATTTCAGTAGAAAGACTGTCAGCTTGGCCTGGAGCAAAGAAGATAAGACAAAATAAAAGGGGGCTGTGAGATTTCTGAAATTCTATAGACAGAAAGTGAGATGATAGAACTACTCAGCTGTAAACATATGCTGCCTTCAATTAAAAAAGGAAGAGTGACTATCAGGGTTGAGTCATGGGAATGGGGTAAAAGGCTAGAAGTGCAGAACCAGAGGCCTACTGAGCTGGGAGGGGCACAGAGGCCCAGAAAACCATGTGTACAGGGAACATGATAGGGGACATTACCAGAACCTCTGCAATGGGTCCTGGTCTCCTGTGAGTCACAGTAGTACAAGGTTAATTAAAGAATAAAGACAGAAAATGAGACTTAAAGAAAAAGTTGGGTCTTGAGCCTGAGCAGTGCTGCTCTAGGCAACAAAGACAATGGGTGCCAAGAGCACCCAGTATTTTATTGACTCCAAGCATGGGAGGGTAGGAAACAGAAACATATGCTTTGAAGATATCTATCAACACAGGGTGAGGCAGATGGCTGATATGCAGGCAGGAAGATATGTAGTCAGGGATAGCTGATATGCAAATAGGGATATAAAGAGGGAAGGCACTGCTTGTCTGTGTGGAAAGAGCAAAGAGCTCTGAGACTGGATAGCAGTTAACCAGCAACCCATTAGGTCAGTGAGAAGCCATAATTTAGGGAAGGAATTTGGTTAGAGCCAGGTTGACCTCAGCTGGAACTGATCTGCTACTTCATAGACTAGGACTTAAGTCTCAGTAGCAGCCATTAGTAAAGGAGCAATGCTAGCCCCACTCTTCTATCTGACATGCCCATTTGAGCCATGTAAAACTTCTATCAGACTCCTAAAACGATATAGCCAAATTATGAAAAAGCAAGAAGCATGTGCCACTTATATCTATAGCCTGCTAGTACTGGGCAGAGATGTCCACTACACGTAGGGCCAGATATCAGCTGCAAACCAGAGGATATTCTCAGATCATGAGACTTGCCTTGCTGGGTTTCTTTTTTTTAAGTTAAAACATAAAATTTATTTCCTCTTTGTAGTTTATGTAGAAGAACAAGAATGTGTGAGAATGTATCTGTTTTCAGTTTGCAGGTTTTGGGAATTAAAAATTATATTAATTCTCCTCTAAGGAAGAAAAGATAATATTCAAGAAATAAGGCAGAAGAGTAAGTGGAAATTGTCTGACATTTCTTGAGGCACAGAACCTGTAACTGCCAATGTGCAAACATGGTAATCAATGGAAGGACTTGAAGCAAGCAATACATTGCCATGGAAAGAAACATCCTTATGGTTTGCAATCTGTCTTTTGATGGTCCACCATTTACTTTGAAGCTAATGTGGTGAATGGACACTGCTCCATCCCTCCACTAACAGATCCCAGATTATGTCATTTTCATCAGCTACATCAAGCTCTGATCTGTGGACACAGAGGACTTCAGTCTCCATGCCTTCAATCTGGTACTTTGCCTGGGCACTAAGTCCACTGAGGATGAGATTGATCTCATCTTCTTTGGTCCACTCCATGCCCCCACTCTGCTTCCAGTTCAGGTAGTTGAGCCACTTGGAGTGGCACTTCTTCTCCGAACAGGTACCCACCCACTCTGCCACTGCAGCCTAGGACACAGCATGCATGAGTGTCACTGGGATCAGTGCTCATCAGCTTGTGAACCACCTCTGCAAGTTTCTTTTCCTCTTCTTCCATCTTTTTCTCTTTTCCTCTTCTTTTTCCACTTCCCTGTGTTGCAAGTGTCCTTCATCAGCTGGCACCGGTCTTTGACAGAAGATACGCTTTTTCTGAGAGCTGCTGCTATTGTTGCCCAGTCATTGCCATGCTTTATCCAGAGCTCCTTCAGCTTCTCAATTTCTTTAGATGGATATTTTCCCACATGGATTCTGTCATCATACATGTGAAGCACTCTTCTATAAACTGCAAACAAAGGCCAGTTCAAACCCCAGGCTACAGTCCTGCAGAAATCTTTTCTTTCGTCTTTTGACATCTCAAAGATAATTTCTGTAGCATCTTTTATTCCACATACTTTTAGATAACATTCAATATTGTTCATCAAAATATAATTTCTTCCTTAGGCCACATCCCCTGCTTCCATTTATGTCCTTTGTTAGTTAGAGAATCCTTATCTTCTACAGTTGTAAACCATGCTTGGCTAACTGCAGAAACTTCCTCATTAACCAAGGGAGAGATTTCATCTAGTTGATCATTCTATAAAATCTGGATCTGTATCACAGTTCCCTCAGAAATCTTATTATCTGCCACCTCCATGGTTGCAGTCATGGTCACCTCAAAGCTCTGATCATTTTCTGAATGTGGGAGTGCAACGACTGATATGCAAGGAGTAGAATCACCAATGCTCTGGTCATCCTCTGAGGACAAATACAGCCTCTTGTGCAGAGGATCAGTACTTCCTCTGAGTCTAGCTCATTAGCTTCATGCCATGGGCAGTGGAGGATGAGGTTCCCTTTGGTGTTCTGCATCACTGTCACAGAGTTCAGTCTCTACTGTCACTGTGTTAGAATCCTCTTCCTCTGTGCTCATACTCAAATTTAGACAATGGGACCAGCAGCAGCCCTTCCCTCAGAGACTCAGCTATATCTGATTCAGATTATGGGATTTTAGATATTTTGAACTTATATTTAGATGATTTTTGAGACCTTCAGAGATGTTGGGACTGCATGAATACATTTTGCATGTGAGAAGGACATGAATTTGGGAAACCATGGTAGGTTTAAAGGTAGCCTTCCAAAAGACATGTCTATATCCTTACAGCAGGAACTTCCAAATGTAGCCTATTTGCAAAAATGTAAGTGCAGATGTAACAAAGGGGCTATAATATTTATATCTGAGCAATCCAAACTATTAAATACTTACCAGGAAAAGAGATTTTCAGATCTTCCAACTCCTTATGAGAACAGGGAACTTGGGTCTATCAGCCTGAAAGTAGGCTTTTGGGAAATGCAGGTGAGGCATATTAGAATGAATGCACTTGGGGGAGGCCATGAGCACAGGTACAGGAGTAGAAATCAGGTAAGTGAGCACAGCACTGGCAATATGGGCTGCACAGGACCAAGTCTGAGCAGAACAGTCACACATACTCCTAGTGCCAGAGTACAAGGAAAATCAGGGGTACAGAAATAAATGACACTGTGAAAATCTGTTATTCCTTTTGAAAAATAAGTAAGGCCTATATTTCTCATCATACAAAACACAATTTCCAGAGTAAAGGAGCTAACAGCAAACCACAGTAAAAAAGGAACCACAGTAAAAAACCAACACATTACATAAAATTTTAAATGTATCATATAAGACAGCTACAAAGAAACTGAGCAAAAATAAATTTTACAAATGAAATAAGAAAACATAAGACCTTCAGAATGAGTGCCTACAAATCATTAAGAAAATCAAAATAGCCAATAAAAATGGATAAAAATATGATCTGATACACAATCTCATGAATAATGAGATACATGGAAAATAAAGCCCAGTGAGGTAATCATTTAGGCTTCCTTAATTTGTCCCACCCCCAGTTTTTTTAAAGATATGGTTATATCCATCATGGGGTAGAATATGAATACATTTTCAGCCATTTTAAATTGTTTAAAAAATTTTAGGGAGAATATGACTATATCAAAATTAGTTAACATTTTGACTAAAATTCCACTTTTATGAACTCACAATGCACAGAAAGATGAAAGCACATGGAACATGGATATTTATGGTAGCATTGTTTTTAAGAGGAGAGAAACTAGAAACATCATCAATATTCTCCAGTATGGAAATGTTTAAATCAAATGGAACAAGAAATAAAATTGCAAATCTTTCCAAGAAAGTTTCCCACCCTTAAAAATACAAGATGGGGGAGGGGATTTCCCAAAGAAAATAACTGGGAAGTAGATTATACAAAGACGTCCTGTGAACTGACTTACATTTTGTTAGGGTAAACTGAGACATGACTGAGCCTACCAGAGCAGGCAAAAATGAAGCAACAAGTGAGGTTTTATTTCCAGCATGGGTGTAAGCCAGTCAAAGGGACAAAGCCATTGACCCTGGGGGCTTGGGAGAGGGGCAACTTTATAGAGGAGTTTGGGTAGGGGAGGGGTGGTGCCAGGAGGAGTGAAAAATTTTGTCATGGAGTGGAGGAAGTCTTTTGTTCTAGGACAGAGGAAGTGGGGTAGTCTTCAGGAGTGTCTGGACCAGCAGATGTTGCTGCATGGGACAGGCTGCTTATCTCCAACCTGGCCTTAGCTTCCTGTTATCCTGTGCCTTACAATGATAGAGCTCTCTGCTAAATAAAATGGCCACTGACACAAAGTGAACAACAGAGAGAGGGAGTCTCTCAGGCTCCCTGATGAAAACTGAAGCCCACTGGAAAAGTGAAGAGAATCTCTGCAATAAAGGCACACCAGACCACTGTACTCGATCACTTTATGGTAAGAGATGAAAAAAATTAATCCTCACTCAACTCATTACTACGGACAGAATATTATATGAGGCATTACATCATGAAACAGCAAAAAGTTTTCTGTCTCAAAGCAGATTCAAAGCCTGAAAGAATTTAGATTCTTGACAGGAAGTGAGCCACTCCCAGTGTCCAGGAGGAGACTTCTGGACCATGAGATGACCCCCTCACCCAATGCACAGGAGGTGAGCCACAACAGCACCAGCAATACCCCCCCCATCAAAATGAGAAGACACATAAATAAGTCTCAAAACCAGACTTCCAGATCACCTAAAGCAACCCCAAAGGGAAACAAGATGGAACACTCTGATACACAACCACTGGACTCAATGAACTGGCAACAAAAGAGATATGGGAAAAATGAAATCAGAAATAATTTCTCAGATAACAGCAGAGATTGTGCCCATAGTGCAAGACATGATTAATAAATCTAGAGAGGACACAGATTAAAAAAAAATAGAGGAACTGAGGAACACGATGGAATCCCAACATAGGAAACAAATGGAATCAATAAAACAGATAAAAACTGATTACCAGGAGATTAAAAACTCCATTGAAAGCTTAAGCAGCAGAATAAGCCAATGTGAAGACAGAATTTCAGACATAGAAAATAAGATTGCAATTAGTGACCAGGAAAAGAAAAATTGCTTTAAAATAGTAAGGGACCACAAGAAATCAATCCAGCAGCTGCTAGACGATGCAAAGAAGAATAGCATAAGACTGATTGGACTCAATGAAGAAACAGGAGAGAGTGCAGATGACATAAAAAAAAAAAAAAAACTCTTCACAGAAGTGATGGTAGAAAACTTCCCAAGCAGGGGAAAAGAATTTCACATACAGATAAGTGAGGCATATAGGACTCCAGCTAGCCTTAATCAAAAAAAATCTACACATAGGCATATAATTGTTAGGATTCCAGAAATCCAACAGAAGAACAAAATTCTATAAGCAGTGAGAGAAAAGAAACAAATCACATACAAAGGAAAGCCCATCAGAATCACAGCAGACTTCTCAATGCAAATCCTCAAGGCTGGAAGTGCTTGGAGTAATGTATTTCAAACTGAAAAGGAAAACAGCCTCCAACCCAGATTAATATATGCTGCAAAACTATCTTTCAAAATTAATGGAGAAGTAAGATACTTTCATGACAAAGAGTACCTTAGGAACTTCAGGAATATCAAACCAGCACCACAAAAACTTTTAGACAATATCATAGGAAAAGACAGCTAGTATTACAACCCCAGGAAGTCCAGCAAAATTAATCCATTGGGTGCAACAAGAAATTAAACACAAAGGGGGAGAAACCAACAAAAAGAAAAAGTCATGACAATAATAATTCAATGTGTATCTGTACTGAGTATCATCTTTTTGTGTCTACTTTTTAATTGGGTTGTCTATTAATGAGCTGTAAGAGTTCTTTATATATTCTGGTCTTAGATTATATGTATTATAAATATGTTGTGTTTAAGGACTACTTTTCATTTTCTTTTTTTTTTTCCATTCTTTCCAAATTTTATTCCAAAAAAGGGGTTTGTGTGCAATTAAGATGTCCATGAAGAGTGATCATCATCATCACTACAATAAAGAGACAAGGACCCAATTCACTAGGTCATGTCTTATTTCTCCACTGTCCACGTTTTTGTTTTTGTTTTTGTTTTAAAAAAAAGCCTTCTTGGACTTGGAGGAATAGAACAATGTCTACACTTAAAGAGTGCCCCACATGAGTTATGAAAGCCTTGATTCCATCTCCTATTTATCTTTTTCTTTCTGTTCTTTTTCTTTCTTCTCATGCTCAGCTTTAGCTTCTTCTTCCTCATGTTTCTTGATCAACTGTTCCACTTCCTTTTGCTTGAGAACTCTTATCACCATCTTCCCAGTCTCTCTGGTTAATGTGGCAATTTCCACTTTCTCAGCAGACAGCTTACTAACGTCCATGGTCTTGTTCAGCACTTTGATAGCTAAACCAAGCACCGACTTCAGAGTCATTTCTCCTTCTTTGTAGTCCTGTTTCAACACTGACACAGCTGCAGCACTGTTATTTCCAATGCATATGGCTTTCCAGCCCCATAATTTCCACTGGGGTCACTCTGATAGAGCTGAAAGCCATAGTGCTTATCCCAGCCAGTGTACAGCAATGAGACACCAAAGGGATGCTTTCCTCCAAATTGTGTATAGGCCTGTTTGATATCACACAGTGCTGTAACCAACTGCTCACATGGAATTGGCTCCTGATATTGTAATAAATACCTTTGTGCAATGAGCCTCAGTTCATTAGTCAGAACATTAGCATCAGAAGTTATACCTGCCACACTGCAAGCCATGTCCTCATTGAGTTTATAAATTTTTTCAGAGAAAAAGACTTCATCAAGAAGCTGGTGAATGTTGTGTCTCTTTGCTGCAAGCAAAACACCATCGTTTGCTAAAATTCCCAAACAGGTGCCTGCATGTCCAGTGGCTTCCATGGCATATTCAACTTGGTATAAGCGACCTTCTGGAGAAAATATAGTGGTCCTGGAGTCATATCTTCGAGACATGTTTCTGAACTTTAGAAAATTCCGGAGAGAAAACAATGAAGAATCAGAATCGACAGCTACAACGACCGCTTTCCTCCGCAAGAAGCGAGAACCAACGCCGCTGCCTGAGAACCACTTCGAATATGGCCTACTTTTCATTTTCTTAACGATGTCATTTAAAGTTCTAAATTTTGATGGAATCTCATTTATCAATTTCTTTCTTTTATACATCATGTTTTTTGAATCCTAGGAAATTCTTGCCTACCCTAAATTCGTGAACATTTTCCCTTATAATTTCTTCTTAAAGTTTTATAGATTTAGTCTTTCATATTTAGGTTCATAGATCCTTTCAAGTTATTTTTATGAATGGAAATAAAGGATTGAGGTTAATTTTTTACATACAGATACCAGATGCTCTAGTACCATTTGCTGAAAACACTATCTTTTCCTCTGCTCTTGAATTGTTTATGTTCTATAAAATGTTAATGTTAATCTTTCAAAACTCAGTGGACCATATATGTGTGGTTCTATTTCTAGATTCTCTGATTTATTCCAATGATCTATATGTCTTTCCTTACACCAACACTGCCTTGATTACTGTAGCTTTAGAGGAAGTCTTAAAATTAGGTAATAAAAGTCTTCTATGACTAGTTTTTATTTTCTTTTTACTTTTCTAGGTCTTTTGTACTCCTACATAACTTTTAAATTTCAATATCCAATTCTTCATTTATAGCAAGTATACATAGACCTGAATTTTTATATATAGGTTGTACTTTCTAATCCTGCTGAATTCAAATACAATTCTAGGGGCTCCTAAAGATTTCTTAGTATTTTCTCTGTAGATGATCATATCTTCTACATATAAAGATTTTGCTTCTACCTTGCCAATCATATGCTAATTATGTCTTTTTATTGCCAGACTATTTTAATTTGGGCTTATGTTTCAAAGTTTAATGGACAGATGAAGAATAGGCATATCTGCCCTTGTTCCCCACCTTAGGGAGAAAACATTGTATCGTTTCCATTCACATAAGGCATTTTTGCTGGAAGTATGGAGTACTTGGCTTATCTGTTGAGAATGTTCTGTTCTAATTCTAATCTCCTGATAGCTTTCACCATGAACAGCTGTAGAATTTAGTCCAACACTTTTCCTCCAACTTCTGACAGAATCATATGGCTTTTTCCTTTCCTCTGTTAAAATGATAACTTATGGGGGTGGATCTTCCAATGCTGAACCAACACTGCCATCTCTATAATTAAACCACTTTCTACATACTGCCAGATCTGACTTCTAATAGTTTGTTTTGTTAAACAAATGTTTATCTATTTTCGACTTTTTTCTTCTATTATCTTTATCCAGTTTTAGTATTAGCACAATGTTGATTTCCTAAAATGAGGGGAGAAGTGTTCCTTCTTTCTTCTGCTTTAAATGTTTGATATTATTTACCAATTAAAATGTATATGAGCCGGGGGTAGGTGTGCCACAGCTCCCAGCCTGGAAGAGGCTTCCAGGTTGGTGTGCCATGGCTCCCAGCATGCAAGAGGCTTCTGGGTAGGTATGCCACAGCTTCCAGCATGAAGGAGGCTTCCAGGTCAGGGTGCCACAGCTCCCAGCACAGAGGAGGCCTCCGAGTTGGCAGACCATGGCTCCCAGCCCAGAGGAGGCTTCCAGGTCAGGAAACTACAGTTCCCAACCCAGAGGAGGCTTTCAGGTAGGTGTGCCATGGCTCTCAGTGAAAAGGAGGCTTAACGGTAGTCATGCCACAGCTCCCAGCATGGAAGAGGCTTCCAGGTAGGTGTGCCACAGCTCCCAGCACAGAGGAGGTGAGCCATGCGGGCGCAAGCAGCACACTCTCCCCTCATAGAAATGAGAAGACATGTAAACAAGCCTCAGAACCAGACTTTCAGATCACCTACAGCAATTCCAAAGGAAAATGAGATGGAACACTCTGATACTCAACTATCTGGACTTGCTGAACTAGCAATGAAAAAGGATCTGGAAAAAATGAAAGCAGAAATAATTTCTCACAT
This sequence comes from Heterocephalus glaber, assembly GCF_053883595.1. Lineage (NCBI taxonomy): Eukaryota > Metazoa > Chordata > Mammalia > Rodentia > Bathyergidae > Heterocephalus > Heterocephalus glaber. Next base: position 36,428,514 of record NW_028258153.1, on the reverse strand, counting down.
AACAGCAGAGATCATGCCCATAATGCAAGAAATGATTAATAAATCTAGAGAGGACACAGATAAAAAAATAGAAGGCTGAGGAACATGATGGAATCCCAACATAGGAAACAAATTGAATCCATAAAACAGATGCAAATAAATTTCCAGGAGATGAAAAACTCCACTGAAACTCTATGCAGCAGAATGAGCCAATGTGAGCACAGAATTTCAGATATAGAAGATAAGATTGAAATTAGTGACCAGGAAAAGAAAAATTGCTTTAAAATTGTAAGGGACCACGAGAAATCAATCCAGCAGCTGCTGGATGATGCCAAGAAGACTAACATAAGACTGATTGGAGTCAATAAAAAAACAGGAGAGAGTGCAGATGACATAAAAAACTGTTCACAGAAGTAATGGCAGAAAACTTCCCAAGCAGGGAAAAAGAACTTGACATACAGATAAGCAAGGCATATAGGACTCCAAATAGCCTTGGTCAAAAAAAAGTCTACACATAGGCATATAATTGTTAATATTCCAGTAACCAAAGAGAAGAACAAAATTCTACAATCAATTAGAGGAAATAAACAAATCACATACAAAGGAAAGCCCATCAGAATCACAACAGACTTCTCAACACAAACCATTAAGGAAAGAAGAGTTTGGAGTGATGTATTTCAAGCCCTACAGGAAAACAACCTCTAACCCAGATTGATATACCCTGTAAAACCAATTACAAAATTGATGGTGAAATAAGATACTTTTATGACAAAGAGCACCTTAGGAACTTCATGAATGGCAAACCAGCACTCCAAAAACTTTTAGACAAAATCCTAGGAAAAGACAATGAGGATCACAACCCCAGGAAGCGCAGAACAATGAATCAACCCAGCATGATAACAAATTAAAAGCAAAGGAGGAGAATCAAACAAAAAGAAAAAGTCATGACAATGATAACTCTATACATATCAGTTGTAACCATCAATGTTAATGGTCTCAACTCACCAAATCAAAAGAAACAGACTGGCAAAATGGGTCAAGAAGCAAGATCCAACAATATGCTGCATACAAGAAGCACACTTAATTCAAAAAAGAAACTCATAGACTGAAATTTAAAGGATAGAAAACAATACTCTATGTGACGGGAACCCTAAAAAAAGCAGGAGTGGCTATCCTCTTTGCAGACCAAATGGATTTCAAACCAACGCTGATTAAGAGAGACAAAGGAGAAAACTGTATCTTTTTAAAGGGAACAATCCAACTGGAAGAGATGACAATCAAATATCTATGCACCAAACATTAGTGCACCCAACTATATAAAACAAATACTAACAAACATGACAAACCATATAAGCACTAATACAATAGTAGCGGGGATGTCAATACCCCATTGTCACAAATAGATAGATCAACTAGACAAAAAACAAGCAAAGATATAATAGAACTCAATCAAACTCTTGAACAAATGAACTTAACAGATGTTTACAGAGTCTTCCACCCCACAAAATGAAAATACACATTCTTTTCAGCTGCACATGGGTCGTTCTCCAAACCAGACCACATACTCACTCATAGAACACATTTAGGTAAGTGCAAAGGAAATGAAGTTATCCCCTGTATATTATCAGACTACAGTGTGAAGAAATTGGAGATCAATAGCAAAAGAAATCGCAAAAATTTCATAAACACATGGAAATTGTACAATACACTTCTGAATAACCAATGGGTCACAGAGGAAATTAAAGAAATCAGACAGTTCCTTCAATTAAATGACAATGACAATACAACATATCGGAATCTATGGGACACAATGAAAGCAGTCTTATGAGGGAAATTCATAGCAGTGAATATGCATATTAGGAAATCAGAATGAGCCCAATTAAACAACCTGATGCAGAACCTCAAGCTTCTAGAAAAAGAAGAGCAGGACAACCCCAAACCTCCTACAAGGGAGGAAATTATAATGATCAGAGGAGAAATCAATGCTATGGAGACTAAGAAACAATACAAAAAATCAATGAAGCCAAGAGATGGTTCTTTGAGAGAATAAACAAAATTGACAAATGCTTAGCCAACCTTATTAGAAAAAGGAAAGAAAAGGCCCAAATCCATGCAATTAGGAATGAAAAGGGTGAAACTACAACAGACCCAGCAGAAATCCAGAGGATCATCAATACCTACTCCCAGAACCTATATGCCAATAAGATGGAAAACACAGAAAATGGACAGATTCCTAGACACGTATGAAGTACCAAAGTTGAATGAAGAACACTTAAAAATTCTAAACAACCCAATATCAATCAATGAAATTGAAAATGTAATTAAAATTTACCAACCAAGAAAAGCCTGGGTTCTGATGGCTTCACTGCTGAATTCTGTAAGACATTTAAAGAGGAAATACTGTCACTACTATTTAAACTCCTCAATGAAATTGAAAGGGAAGCAATACTCCTAAATTCATTCTTGGAAGCAAGCATCACCTTGATCCCCGAAGCAGAGAAAGACCCAGCCGAAAAAGAGAACTATAGGCCAATCACACTAATGAACATAGATGCAAAAATCCTTAATAAGATACTGGCAACTAGAATGCAGAAGATCATCAAGAAGATCATACACTCTGCCCAAGTGGGATTCATCACAGGGATACAGGGATGTTTCAACATACGCAAATCAATCAATGTAATACACTATATCAACAGAGCCAGGGACAAAAACCATATGATCATCTCAATAGATGCAGAAAAAGCATTTGACAAAATCCAACGTGCATTTATGATAAAAACCCTAGAAAATGTTGGAATAGATAGTCTCTAACTAAATCTGATAAAAGCCATCTATGAAAAACCAACAGCCAATATCATGCTGAATGGCCAAAAACTGAAATCCTTCATACTAAAATCAGGAACAAGATGGATGTCCACTGTCACCACTCCCTGTTCAATATAGTTTTGGAAACATTAGCCACAGCAATTGGACAAGAGAAAGAAATGAAAGGAATAAAGATAGGAAATGAAGAAATCAAACTGTCATTATTTGCAGATGACATGATACTCTATATCAAAGACTGCAAGAACTCCACCGGAAGTCTTCTAGACTTAATAACCAAATTCAGTCAAGTAGCTGGATACAAGGTCAACATACAAAAATCAATAGCATTCCTCTACACAAACAACAGACTCACTGAGAGAGAAATAGGGCAAATAATTCCTTTCACAGTAGCATCCAAAAAACTGAAATACCTAGGAATCAACCTAACAAAAGAAATCAAAGACTGCTTTTCTGAAAACTACAGCACTTTGAAAAGAAGATTGAAGAGGTTATCAGAAAGTGGAAAGACATCCCTTGCTCCTGGGTAGGAAGGATCAACATAGTGAAAATGGCCATACTTCCAAAATTGCTATATATATTCATTGCAATCCCAATTGAAATGCCAGCAGCATACTTCATAGACCTTGAAAAAACAATCCAAAAATTCATTTGGAACAAGAAGAGACCCAGAATAGCAAAAGCAATTCTAGGTAACAGAGACATGGCAAGGGGTATTACAACCCCCAACCTGAAACTATACTACAAAGCTACTATGATAAAACCAGGATGGTACTGGCAAAGAAACAGACCTGAGGATCAGTGGAACAGATTAGAAGATACAGAAACAACTCCAGACACACTCAGCCACCTCATATTTGACAAAGGAGCCAAACACCCTCACTGGAGGAAAGATAGCCTCTTTAATAAATGGTGCTGGAGGAGCAACTGTCTACCCCTCCCCATGACCCGTGGGGGGCGCTGCATGCTCCCAGCCCCTCTGCCTCCCTGTCCCACCCCTTCCCCACTGGAGCCAGGTGGAGAGGGGAGGCTGCCTGGGATGTGTGTGCAGTCAGGAGCCCTGTCCCCCTAATAGCCCTCTGGTCATTCTAGCTCCAGGCTCGGCTTAGAGAGGGGCCGGCCTGGGGGGCCTGGGGAGTTGAGGTGCCCAGGTGCTCTCAGGACCCATGTACCATCTCCCAGTGCTTCCACATCTCCAAAGCGCCTTCCTGTCTGTGTCCCTTGTCTATCCCTGTGCCTGGGGGCTGGGTAGGCAAGGCCGGGGGACTCCACCGCACAGCTAGAGAACAGGTTCAGATGAGTCCCAGAGCAACTTCACAACCCATGGTCAGAAGGTGGCCAGGGTGGCCCATACCCCTCTCCTGGCCCTGTGCTCTGGTCTCTGTCACCCCTTGGGCCCTCTGGGGTCCAAGTGAGGCTGGTCCTGAGGGGGGCTCTTGGGGAGTGATGGGGGTCTCAGAGGTCAGGAGGATGGGGTCCTGGGCTCACAGCAGAGCATGTGGGTGTGCGCGTGTGCATGTAAAGGTTTTTTTTTCGGAACAGATAGAGTTAGAAGAGGCAGAAAGACCAGGGTTGGAATTGGGGGAGCCAGCTGAGGGTTGCCCTTCCCCATCACCACCCTGCCCCACGGCAGGGCTCCCAGTCCCTCACCCCCTGTACATACTTTTTAAGAATTTTTTTAGCGAATTTAATACTGAAGTATATAAATAAATAAATAAATAAATAAATAAATAAATAAATGGTGCTAGAGAAACTGGGTTTCAACTTGCCAAAGACTAAAACTAGACCTATATCTCTCACCATGCACTCAACTAAAATCTAAATGGATTAAAGATCTAAATATTAAAAGAGAAATGCTGAACCAGCTGGAACAGAGGTTAGGTAGATCTCCTGAAGTGTTTGGGGTAGGAAAAGACTTTATGAACAAAACCTCAGTTGGCCATGAACTAGTACAAACAATCAAGTGGGATCTCTTCTTACTAAAAAGCTTCTGCACAGCAAGAGAAACCACCAGCAGTGTGAAGAGACAAACCACAATGTGGAAAAAACTTTTCACCAGTGTTCTATCAGACAAAGGTCTACTATTTTGAATCTACAAAGAACCTAAAAAAATCAGACCTCCCAAATTTAAAGACCCAATCCAAAAATGGTCATCTGAAATGAACAGACATTTCTCATGCAAAGAAATAGAAATGGTAAAGAAACATACAAAAAAATGTTCAACATCACTGGTCATTCGAGAGATGCAAATGAATACAATGATGAGATTCCACCTCACTCCAGAAAGAATGGCTGCTATCATGAAATCAACTAATAACAAATGTTGGTGGGGCTGTGGGGAAAGAGGAACCCTGCTCCACTGCTGGTGAGAGTGTAGACTGGTGCAAGCACTGTGGAAATCAGTATGGAGATACCTCAAAGAACTAGGACTGGAAGTCCCATTTGACCCAGCTATTCCCCTGCTGGGGATCTTCCCCAAAGAATTAAAAGAATCATACCACAGTGATATATGTGCATACATGTTCATAGCAACACAATTTGTGATAGCTAAAACTTGGAAACAGCTCAAATGCCCATCAACTGAAGACTGGATCAAGAAATTGTGGTTTTTTTATAAAATGGAGTACTACTCAGCCATCAAAAATGAGAAATTAGAGACATTTATTGCTAAATGGATGCACATTGAGGTGATACTCATAAGTAAAATAGGACACACATGTGTAAATACCCAATAGTTTCTCTAGTGTGAGGAAATGAAAGTGCAAATAGGACTAAAAGGTATAACAGATAATGTGAAATAGGAAGAAAAGGGCCAAAGGGGAAGGGGAAGTGGGAGGGGTAGGGGCAAGGAAAGAAGAGAATGGAATTGATATGAGAAAATGAAAAAAAGGAAACAAAGTGTTTGTAAATAGGGAGGGATGCGGTAGTTGAAGGGAGGGCAAGGGAAGGGGGAAAAACATAAGAACCAAGAGACTATGTAAAGATACATATCTCCAACGATGAATGTCATTATATTGTACACCTAAAATGTACCAATAAAAGGATATAACAAAAAAAAATGTATATGAGCATATCGTTGTCATATACGTAGGTTTACAAGCTAGGAATATACTCCCTTTAATAGGTGCTATTCAAATTTTATATTTCCTCTAGAGTCAGTTTCATTAATTTGTATTCCAAGGTACTTCTTAGAAGTTGTCCAATTTATTTCAAAAAAGATTTTTGTAATATGCTTTTCTGTATCCTTTTAAATTCTGTAAAGTCTGTGGTAATGTCCTCTAAATTTTGTTATTGTAATTTAAAAAATGTATAATTGATATTGCATAATAGGAAGAAAAGGTCTAAAGGAGCAGGGGAAGTGGGAGGGGTAGGGGAAAGGAAAGAAGGGAAAAGAAAAAATATGAGAAAAGAAAACAAAATGGAAACAAAGTCTTTGCAAATAGGGAAGGGTGGAGGGGGTGAAGGGAGGGCAGGGGAAGGGGAAAAAAATAAGAACCAAGATACATCATGTAAAGGTCCAAGATCCCAACGGTGAATGTAACTGTATCCTATAGCTAAAATGTACCAATAAATTCAATGGAAAAAAAAAAATGGCCCCTGCCTACAGGGAAGGAGTCACTCCAGGCCAATCATCTGGCTCCACCACATCCCCGCCCAGCCCTTATACACCTCGCACACCCAGCCCCTGGTTGCTTTCTAGCCATTGTTATAGACAGCCCAGCGGCTGTGTCCCTTAATAAAAGCCCCGCTTTGAGTGTACTTGTTTTGGCTCATTTTATTTCTCTCATGCAGAATGTATAACTGCACGGCCTGGGAAGTTTTTCTCTTCTGCTCCGGAGGGGGTCTGACACATTTAAGAGCCTCGATGCAATCAAGAGCGCGTATCCACTTTAAGATTCTCACAGGTTCCACTCCACGCCATGGTGTGGGCTGTTGTACAAGAGTTGAATGCTTTGTAGTTATTTCTGCTTTTTAAAGAAAATGAAAATGCATTCCAGGACTAGTAATTTCAAAGCAAGGACCACGTACGTTGTGGCTGTCTTCCGTCTGTGCCCAACTAACCGCCAACCTCAGGGCCATTAACCAGGACTCTCGCTACTGCTCTGCAGAGCAGCGTGGCAGGAGGTACAGGCGCTGCTTCCGGAGCTCGCCAACACTTCCGCACGCTACACAGCGGCGCTCTTCCCTTCCCGCCAGCCTCTGGCTTGCGCAAGCGTCAGGAGGCAGGGCTAGTGATCGGCCGCCCTGACCCCGAGGGGGTCCATACGTCACTGCGCCGCGCCGGGCACTATTTTTCATACAGTTACCCGCCTCCCGGAAGGAAATCCGTGATCATGGCGACCGCGGCGGAGCAGTGGGTACTGGTGGAGATGGTACAGGCGCTTTACGAGGTGGGCTCCGCGGCCTCGCCGGCCCTGGGGAGTGGATGACGGATCGTTTGAATCTGTGGTCGGAGAACTTAGCGACACTGAGTCATGCCCCGACGGACGGCGGTCCTGGATGACTGGGCTCCCCGAGTTCCCGGTTCCGGCCACCGAGTCTAGGCTGTTGGGAGGGGTTCATCGGAGCAGGTCCTGTCCAGGCGCTGGAAAGTGCCCCGACACTTGGCAGGGGGCGCGGGTTGGAGAGCTTTAAAGTCTCAATCTGGAGGTGTTTTAGGGGAATCAAGTCTCAGGAAATATGAAGAAATTATCTGAGAAGAGATTGTGATAAACTGGATACTCTTTGTGGGGGTTGGGAGAGGGTAGTAGGTTAGAAAAGCCGCGTGATTTAGTGTTTACGAATATGAAATAGTTTGTCATTTCCGCACATGCATCCCATTTTCTATCTTGCAAAGATCCAGCTACTTTAATACATTTTTAGAAAAATAGTTTAGTTTTTGCTTGTTAACTTTGAAAGGCTAGCTATCCCAGATATGTGAGATAATATGAAATCAAAATGTCAGTATTAAGAGAATGCTTATTAATTTAACACCCTGGACTTTCTTGTAGAACTTCTGCATCTTCTATATCAGGGCTTACATTCATTTAAAATAAATTTCACTTTTCTTTTGATAACTTCTTTGGAAACAGTGTTGCAGCTCGCTGGGAGAAAATGATAGTATCTTCCATTATAAGACATACCCAGGCAGAATTCATTGATTAATACTGGAGATAGCATACTTGGCCCTCTCCTGTCCTCATAGACAACATTAGGTTAGTTATAGTGATTTAGATAAAAACCATAAATAATTTTTTCAGAAGTGCATTAATTTTCAGTTACATGTTTGGCCCCTTTTTGAAGTAACAGTGGAACTTCTTATACCCTGAAAGTGACCAACAGGAAGAATTGAGAAAGTTCCTGAGGCCTAAAGGAAGTGGCGTTTGTGATTTTTATTAATTTACTCAAGTAGTTCCTCACCTTTTCTTAGAGTGATTTCTTTGTGAGGTGAATTGTGTAATGATGTGAAGTGGACTGTTTAATGATATCTGCTAAATTCCAATTATTGAGAAAACTAAGAGTATTATACTTCTTCCTAAATGAACTATATTTAAAGGGATCAGCAAATTTTAAAAATCATCTTAAGGAGAGATTTCTGATGTGTTTCCAATTTCTGTGTACTTTGTAAAATTTGAGGACGTTTGTATAGTACCCACCCCCCCAAAAAAAAGCTAGGGAGGAGGGGTAGCATATGTATGTACTTTTAAAGTTGTGCTTTGGCCTGAAAATTTACACACATGTTTGTTGGCAGTTAACCAGACTCCAGCTTCTGGCTTGGTTGTTTTGTTTTTAAACTATGGTAAATCATTATCACTTCTTTTTGTCTGATGCTTGAAAATAATTTAAGTTTCTAACTGCCATTTTTAAATGATTTTTCCAGTAACAACCCACTGGAGTAGAGCAACCCGCTACCAACTGACTGGGGGTTTAGTTAATATCTGGAATTTTCCACATAAGCCAGCCTACTCTTTATCCTAAAACATAAAATTGAACAAAGATCTGTGACAGTAAATTTCATTAAGATATTTTTGTTTGTGTTGACATGGAAAACAGAATATGCTTTTGGGTGACTGGTAGAAAAGAGAACTGCTATTCCTTTAAGCACTTAAAGCTAATTTGCCCCCTTTTCCATATTCCAGGAAGGATTTAAGGAGATTTATTGGGAATACAGAAAATGTACATTGTGTGAAACTTTTTAAGACTTGTGGAAGCTGGTTTTCACCTAACTCTCTTAGCTTATCCATGAGTAGTTAGAGGTGATAGAAGGATTGTTCAGCTGTGAAATGTTTTATTGCAATCATTTCCTACTGGTAAGTATTTAAATTAACTGAAAGATCTAATAGTTTATATTGTGTTAAATACTGGGATTCTGTGTCATATTTTACTTTTTCAACTACATTTTTATTCCTAAAGAACTTTTAAAAGCCAAAGTAATAGAAGTTTCTCATGTAAAGGAGAGATTGCCTATTGTTAACAATGAGAAAAGGAATGAATAGACATTAAGGGAGTTTTGAAAGTAATGTGTAAAAAGTAATAGGTTAAAGGTTATGAGAAGCAGTATGTACAGGTTTGCTAAATTTTATGTATAGGGTTTGAAGTGTTTATATATGTTTTTGTTTTTTACTCTTAGGCTCCTGCTTACCATCTTATTTTAGAAGGAATTCTAATACTGTGGATAATCAGACTTCTTTTCTCTAAAACATACAAATTACAAGAACGATCTGATCTCACAATCAAGGTAAGAAATTAAATTTTTTGTTAGATGTGTGATTATAACTTGCATCTTTCAAAAAAAGTTGTGGTGACTCTATATTAAAATGTTTTCTGTCATGTAAGGAAATCAAGTGGAATCAAATAAAAGGTAGACAAAATATGGAGAAAGTCAGTATTCAAAGGAATGCCATATTTTGATCTGTATTCTTTGCTGGAAGTAAAGGGCAGCCTGACAGATGATTTGAGGGACACATGAGCAGTAACCGCATTTTTATTGTCCAAATGAAGGTTGTATTAGTTGCTCAGGTGGTCTTTCACAAAAGAGATTTGAGTTGGAAAATTCCAACCTACTCCCCATCTCAAGGAATGTGTTGTATAAGAGGAAAAATTAAATCCTGAGCATAAAAATAGAAGTTTCTTAAATTGTTGGGTTACAGGCCAGAGATTTAGCTCAGTAGTGCCAAGTCTAGCTCATAAGCGCAAGCTCCTGATTTCAGGGCGTGAAGGGGGCAGGGGGGATTGTGAAGTTACATACCAAACCCTGCATTCAAAAAAGACTTCAGCTCTTTAGGAAAGAGGTGAAGGTGGTAAGTACACAAAACTAGAGAAGGATTCTGTTTCCTTCCAGCTACAAAAGCTAGATAGGGGGTTTTGGCAGTGTATTCATTATGAATTTCCATTCCAACACATAGTTTAGATATGGCTGGAATCAGGATAAAGTCATGAGCACGATGGTGTGTTATAACTCCTTCTGTCCTGTAGGAAAAGGAGGAATTGATTGAAGAGTGGCAGCCAGAACCTCTGGTTCCTCCTATCTCCAAAGATCATCCTGCTTTCAACTACAACATCGTTTCAGGGTAAGTGGATTTTGCTACTTGAAGGACTTGTGTTTGGTTTCCTGTAGCTATATTTGCTGAAGAGTATACTGGTTTATGTAGTGTTCCTTTTTCTTCCCCAGTACTAGGGCCTGTCATGTGCTAGGCAAGCACCTAGTCCTACAACTTGAACTATGTCCACAGGCTTTTTCATTTTTTATTTTGAAACAGAATCTCACAAAGTTGCCCAATCTGGCCTCAAACTTGTGATCCTCTGCCTCACCCTCCCAAGTAGCTGGAGGTACAGAGTGTGCCACTGGTCCCAGCAGTGTTCCTTTTTTAACTGAAGCAGTTAGTTACTTCCAGAAATTTCTGGGAGTATTTGTTTCACATACAGAATTTTTTTTTTAGGGATGGTCTAGGCTTTCTCAGGAGTCTTTCTGTAGTCCACTAATACAAGGGAGAAAACCATTTTAGGAAACAACCAGTGCCAGAGAGAGGAGAAGGAGCTTCTGAGCTAATGGTGATAGGAGAGTCATGGATTTGGGCATTAAAGTTTCTTCATTTTCCCTCCCAAACTAATGTAAGCACATGGTAATATTTTAAATGTTCAGAGACGTTTAAAATGAAAGGCAACAGACTCTGCTTTTCCCCAGCCTGGTTTACTTCTGGTGTTAGATCTATTCTGAATTGCATTCACAACTGTAGATATTAATAGCCTGCAGAGACTACTGTTCCTTGGTTCTTCAGCTATACACAACATCTGTTAACCTCGAGAATTTGAATTATGTAACTTCAGTTATGGTCCTTCCCTCCTAGCTTCTAATTCAGATCTATTTCTAGTTCTTATATTACCTTTGCTTTAGTATATGTGTTTGCCCCCTCCCTCCTAGCTTCCAATTCTGATCTGTTTTTAGTTCTTATATTATCTTTGCGTTAGTATGTGTTTTTTTTTAAATCAAGAAGTATTTTAAATATGCAGAAAACAGACACCTTTATATCCACCACTAGTTAATAAGCATTATCATTTTGCTATCTATATTTCAAATATATTTTTTAAAAGAAAACTTTATAAATTCAGGTTACTCTTGGTTTGCATAAAGGATAAGCTCTGTCTTGAAAGTAGTGGATGTCTCTCCTTTGCACATACTTATAATTTTATTGTAAATACCTGTTGTCATCTACATATTTGCTAATATGTAAATATTTGGTTTTCTGTTTAAAAATTGTATTCCAAGATATTTTCCTAATTATATTCTTCTACTTCTAATTTAAGAGTTTTTACTTCTATGGATCTCTTTAATCTTATAAAAGGTACATGTTTCAATTAAAATTTACCAGTCTTGTTTCAGGGATGTAGCTCAGTGGCACCACACCAGCCTGGCAAGTACAAGGTCCTGAGTTCGATCCCCAGTACCAGGAAAAAAGAAAGTGAAAAAATTTACCAATCTTTTATACCTTAGTCTTTTGAGGAATTAAGAAATTCTGTTCTACCCTACCCTAAGGTCTGATTTGACTGTTTCTTTATGATAGTTGTCTCTGTCTTATTAGTTGAATATTCCATTCTTTACTTACTGGAAATTTCACTTCCATTTTGTACCAAATACCCTTATTAAGGATCCATTTCTGACATATCTATTCTTTTGGAATTCTTGTCTCTTCATATACCAGAGTCTTGCTTATAAATGCCACGGCTTTATAACAAATTTTGACTGGCATGAGCCCTTAGAATTTCTTGTTCTTCAGAATTGGCTAGGCTTTATTGCTCTTTATTCTTCACTAGTTTAAGTTTAGCTTATCAGATTTGACCAAAAAAAGGCGTTTGAGTTTTTATGAAATATTTGTTGAATTTGTGGATTAACTTACAGAGAATTAGTATCTCACTGATTGTAAATCTTACCACCATTGTATGTGGTTCGTCATTTATATACTTGGGTTTTTATTTCCTGCAATATAAATATATAATTTTCATCATAAAGACTTGGCTTATCTTTTTTTCTGACTTTTCTTTTGAAATATTTGCAGATTCCTATGTCGTAAGAAAAAAATCCGCAAAGACCCTTGTGTTTATCAGCTTCTTGACACTGTAACAGAATACTTGAGATAAACAATTTAAAAAGAGGAAAGACTTATTGGGCTTACAGTTTCAGAGGTTTTGGTCCGTGATCACTTGGCCCTGTTGCCTTTAGATCTGTGGCCAGGTACATCATGGTGGGGAGCATGGGGTGGATGCGGCTGCTCACTTTATGGCAACTAGGAAGCAAAAAGAGAACGCTAGGGGCCAGATCGAATGTCCCTTTCAATGGTACACCCTAGTGACGTAACTTCCTCCCACTAGGCTCCACCTCCTAAGGGTCCACCATTTTTCCTCTAGGACCATGGTCTGGCCACCAAGCCTTCAGCATGTGGGCCTTTGGGAAATATCTGAGATCCAAACTACACCACCTGAATACCTGTTACCCAGTTTCCTACAGTGATAATGTCTTACATAACTATTGTGCAATGCCACACCCAGGAATCTGACATTGCGTATATTTTAATAGATATTATCTCTGAGTACCAGGGAGTTTTTTGGTATGAGAGGAGTCTTTTTCTTTCTGTTCCTTAATGTACTAGCTAAGACACTTTCCATTCAGTATTAAGTAAGAGTGGTGTCAGTAGCCATCTTGTCCTGTACTTGATGTTGAAAGATAATCTATGTCAAATTACAGCCATTCTTTTCCTAGTTTGCTAGGCAAATTTTTGTTTGAATCAGAGTATCAAATTTTATGAGATACTTACTCATCATCTATGACTTCTCTTGTCAGTTACTGTGTTAAACTTTTCTGATAGGTTCTTTTAGTTAGGCATATCATACTTCAAAATTTTTTCAAAATATACCTACCACTCTACCTTAGTCCAGATGTCTACTCTCTATTTGGAGGAATTACTCCCTATTTCTTGTGCTTTTTTTCTGGTATTCCCTCTCGTTTTCTAAGGAAGTTGCTTACGCTGTTTGTTATCTGATGATTTTCCTTTAGTTTCCAGTTTTCATTGTATCCATTCGTCATAGACTGCCTATATAAAAACATACGCACACTTGTTCTCCCAGGCCTGTAGTAGCCCTTCTGGGGCCTTTGTGCAGAGTTGGAACAGAGCTTTATTATTTACGTTTTTACAACTTATATAATTTCATGCATTATTTAGGCTGTTGCTTTCTTTTTTTGTACACTTATGTTTTCCCTGGAGTTAATCTTCCCTTTGCTCACTTACTTGGCTCTGTGTACTAGTGTCTGGTTCATCCTTATCTTCTTCCAGGAGTATAGATCTCTATTGAGACTGTTGAAACCCCTTATCTACTGGATTCTTTTTCCTTCTCAGAGCCCTCTGCCGTGCTGCTCCAAGCCTAACTGGCTGCTGAGCTCCGCTGCTGTACAGAGTGACCCTGTACTCCCCCATGATCAGAAGCTCAGGAGATCCTTCTGTGCTCTCTGGCATTGGCTGTTTCCTGTCTCGGTTTCCTCCCTTGTATTAGTAGATTGTAGATAAACTCCCAAGAAGGATCTGTGGACTGTGGACGGTAAATTTTACACATCTTAAAATTGTTCATTTTACCCTTTTACACTATACTGATTATTTTATCTGTTTTTATTAGTCTGTTAAATACCTCAGTATCTGCTGATCCTTAGTATCAGTTTTTTTCAGTGTGAAGAATATTTTTATTGTATTCAAGATTACTATGTAAATTGTTTGTGAAAATTATCCAAAGGATGATTTTGTTAATATTGGTAAATTGTTACTTTAATTTATGCAATAGCTATTTTCATTCAGTGCTAAGTTGATAAAGCACTGAGTTATTGTTACTTTGATTTACACAATACCTATTTGAATTCAATACTAAGTTGACAAAGTACTGAGTTGAATTTACTTGAACTTTTATTCATATTAATATTACTTATTTTACTTTTATTCATATTAATTTTACTTATCTTGAATTGATTTTTTTCTAAGTAGCAGCTTTGAGATATTCACATACCATGAAATTTATTCTTTTAAAATATACAGTGAACCTGGTTTTTAGTATATTCAGGAGTATACAGTTCTCATCACTAATTCGAGAACATTTTTTTATCTCTTGCAGTAGAAATCCCAGTCACTCTCCAGTAATTCCTCCCTCCCTGTTCCTCATGCTCTGGCAACCACAGATCTACTTTCTGTATTGATTTGGCTATTCTGAATATTTCATATATAAGGAATCACAATATGTAACCTTTTACGTTGAGCTTAGCATGTTTTCAAGGTTCATCCATGTTGTAGCATGTGTCACCACTTCCTTTATGTGATAAATAATGTTCCATTGTGTGGATGTGTCACTTGTTTATATGTTCGTCAGTTGACGGACATTTGGGTTAGTTCTCCTTAAGAGTATATGAAAAATAAAATACATGAATATAAAAATACGTACATGAATGATATGCTTTGAACATTTTCATATGGTTACATGTTTTAATTTCTCTTGGATATATACATACTTTTGTTGTATGATAACTATATTTAGCATTTTGAGTAACCACCATACTGCATTCCAAAGTGGCTTTATCATTTTTCATTCCCACCAGCAGTGTAGGAGGATTCCAGTTTGTCTACATTTTCACTAACACTTGCAATAATGTCTTTTTTATGATAGACATTCTAGTACATCAAAGAGGTATTTCATTGTGGATTTAATTTGCATTTCCCTGATGACTAATGATGTTGAGAATCTTTTCATATAATTATTAGCCATTTCTATATTTTTGAAGAAACGTCTACTTAAATCACTTGCCCATTTTTTAATTGAGTTGTCTTAACAGTTGTTTCTTTTTTGGAGGGCACCAGTTCCTTATCAAATACATGATTTGCTAATATTTCCTCCATTCTATGTGGTTTTATTTTACTTATTTGATAGTGTTCTTTGAAGCACGGAAGTTTTTAAATTTAACATAAAGTCCAGTTTATTTTTCCTTCTGTTGCTCTTGCTTTTGTGTCATACCTAAAAATGTTTATGCTTAATCTAGGGTTATGAAGATTACTCTTTTGTTTCATTTTAAGATTATATAGGTTTTGCCCTTGCATTTAGTTCTGTGATTCATTTTGAGTTAACTTTTATATATGGTATAGGGTGGATTTTAACTACATTCTTTTATACATGGAAGTACAGTTATCCTAGCATCATTTGTTGGAAGGAGAATTTTTTTCCTATAGAATTGTCTTGTTGAAAATCAGTTAGCCATGAACATAAGTGGCATTCGTGATGTGGTTGCCACTGTGTACAGTGAACTTGAGAATTGGTGACATTAACATTATAGTATAGAGGAGAGTATTGTAAACACAAGGTTGAGCAGAGAAGGACAGAACTGGGTAAAGAGGTTTTAAGGATGTCTTTACAGCTTTATGTCGCTTATATTTTTATTTTCATAAGTATAAAAGTATGACAAAAATCTATGTCTAAGAATGCCTAATACGACTTTTTATGAAATATAAACTAAAAAATTCTACATGGCAAAGAATCATTACATTTTAGTTGTTACTGTTTTTCCTTAGTGGTAGATAAAGTTCAATTGATGAGCTCTTACATTCTTTGAAATACAATAAATCTGTATCACCTGTTAACTTTTTCTTTGGTATCGTTCAATGAACTAAATTTCTTTATTTTAACTTAGTCAAATGCATCCACATTGACCCTATGTTTTGTGTATTTGAAAGCTTATATGTTTAAGAAATAATTTCTTACTTCAAGGTCACAAAGACATTCTTCTACATTTTCTTCTGCTTTGGATTTCTGTGTTTTGGGTTCTGTAGTGTCTGGAACTTACCTTTGAACACGGTCATTCAACTTTATCATTATCCATGGAGAACAATATACATGTAACCTAATGATTTGCCCTTATTTGCCAAGTACTTGTACTGTATGGGCACCAGTTTTCTTGTGCTTCAGATTCTCATTGGCTCGTTGCCTGCCTGAGCCCATGCCAAACCTGGTGTTAGCAGGGTCTGAAATATTTGCTGCTTTCTGTAAAGTACCTTCTCCCTAATTCTCAGTTCATCTAGCCGTTCTTGAACTTTTGTCCTTCCTTGTAACTAATAGTTTTTAGATCTCTAGAAATCTTGCTGAAATTTTAATTGAGATAACACTGAGTTTAGAGCTTATTTGGGCAGATTTAAAAAACTTTGAAATGTTAAGGCATCCCTTCAAATGAATATTATACATCTCATAATTTATTCCTGCCTTTATATATTTTTTCTAAATAGTTTGCGTTTTATTACATATTGTATATTATTCTTACCATTAGTTCCAGTAGTTTCTTGATTGTATTGAGTTTTTCATGTATGATGACCAATGATCAGCAGATGATAGTGTGACCTCATGTTGGGTGCATACATTGTCATGTACGCTGTTCACTTATATTTTTGTCTTTATAGGATTGGTTTGGCTTTCAGTAATGTGCTAAAGAGTAAAGATAGCAAGCATCCTTGTTTTGTTCCTTTAGTTAGAGAGAATGCTTCCATTGTTTCCCACTTAATAGCTATAGATTTTAGATTTATAGTCTTACTGATGTGAGAACATCCCCCTGTGGTCTGTTTTCTAAGAATTTTAATTGATAAATAGATGTTGGACTTTGTAAAATGTTAGTTTTGCTTGTTTTTTTTTTCCTGGTACCGGGAATCAAACTCAGTACCTTGTGTTGCCAAGCAGGCGCAGCACCACTGAGCTAAATCCCCAGCCCTAGGTTTGCATCTATTAAAATCATTATGTGATTTTATTTCAGTAAGTATGCTGTTATTTTTTGTGCATCGTTTCCATTCACGTTGTTCTTTGTCTAACTTAGTTGAACGCTCAGTTTATACTGTTTAAATCTTTTCTAGTACTGATTCACAGTCTCTTTCCCAAAAATCTAAGAGTGAGAATTCAGAATTTTTTGGTTTTGTTATGTCTTCCTTATTACAGAACCACTCTCATGAAGCCAGGGCAGCAACCCATATGCATATTTCCATTCAGTAAAAGCAGTAAATAGTTTCACTTCAGTTTAGGACAGATTTAGAACCAAATTCATTTGTTGCAAGCTTTTACGATTACAGATAGGGGACAGTGAACTCTTGTATCTGTATTTAAGGCTGTATAATCCCTTCTAGGTCCTGTTGCAGCTCTAATCTATACTTTGAGACCTAAATATTTTCTTATTTTCACTTTGATTTTTTTTTTTTTTTTACCGTGACAAAAGTATGATTTCTTTTTTTCTTTTTTGGTGCTGGGGATCGAACTCGGGTCCTTGCACTTGTGCAGCAGGTGGTGAAACCACTGAGCTAAAACTCTGGCCCAAAGCATGATTTCTTAACTTTCCTCTTCTCAATGATTTCTAACTTATTACCACATGATCAGAAAACATGTTCTGGGTGATAACCTTTCTAAGGATACTAGTGCTTGTTTTGAAATTTGCTTTGTGTCTTTATTATAAGCTTTTGCAATGTTACACCCATATTGTGTAGTATAGGTACAAAAACTTATATTGCATATTTGCTTTATGTGTTATTGCATCAATTATTGTTCAGTTAATTCATAGTGTTAGCCATTTTTTGTCTGATTTACAGATGAGTGAAAAAGAGACAATAGAGATCAATATTACCCACAGTAGAGATCAGCCACAATGTAGCTTCATCTCTTTTGTTTAAGTTACTTAATTTGAAAATACATTACTAGGTATATTTGATATTTGCAAGATAGCTACACTGATGAATCAGGATAGTAGGCTCTGTAAAGATAGAGGACCTGTGGGCCCTTTGTTCATGGCTGCTTTTATTGGTTGGGTGCCAGGGCCCTTTCCCCTAGCTGGAACTTGCCATGACCAACTGGCTGTTCCAGGCCCTAAGACGCCAGCCCCACCATCATCTGCATACACACTCCTAACTGCTCTTTACTTTATTTTCTCTGGCCCTTTCAGGCCTTATCTCTGGCATTTATAGGCTGCTTAGAAGACACCTTCCATCCAAGGTTGAGTTAGAAAGTAGGTAAGGGAATAGTGGCCCCAGAGTGGGAATACAGATAGATTGATAGATCCGTAGCTATGTGTGTTTTTATATACTAAATAAGAGCTTTTCCATGGGGCTCAGCAGAAGGAGTCTGCGACATTTACTGTGGGTTTCTTCTGCGTGATCACTTGGAGTTTGGCAGCCTCTAGACAAAAATTAACAAAGTTTAACAAGAAATTAAAGCACATATGACCAAATCATGAGCATTAGGATGGAAACGCAGATTAGGGAAGGAGCCATGTCTAGACATTGCTCTGAAGGGATCGGAATAGCAATTATAACTAGCTGGCTCTTAGGCCTATCTACAGGTATAGCTAGAAACTACCAGTAGGAGTCAGTGATTGGAGCCCCCTTTCTATGTTGATCCTATATTGCTATCACTTTTGTATGTCTTTGGTTATATTCCTCTCTTGGGTGTTCAAGACCAGGTTAAAGTGAAACCTGTGTTAATCAAGATTTCCTTCTTGTTATATATCAAGGTCAGGTAAGTCTCCTCAGGCATTACTTTTGGAACCACGTACAGAGCCTCCTCGAAGTTTCTGTGTCAGCGTCAGCCACCAGGATAGATCATGGCCTTGCCTGACCATGTGGCTTCCTCTGGAAGCATGGGAGACATTTCTGTCTCTGGTGACCCTCATTTTTAGCACACTGTGCATTGGTTGATTCCTGTCCTCTGCGGTCCCTCTGTTCTGGGGTCAGGAGGTTGAGGGACTCACCAGAATTGTAGGATCCTGAAGAAAAGGTCCCCTCATGTCTTGAGTCCTAGTTAACATTGGCTGTCTTCTTACCCCAGTTACGTTTTTAACTTTGGTCTCCAAGCTTTGTTGAACACACAGATCAGTGCAGTTTAATTTTATAATCTTATCTAGATATCAGGTACCTTGAAATACATAATTTGACCAGGGAACTGTTATTTCCTTACCAATCATGGTTATTTTAGAAGTTGAATCACTGCAGAATGTTAACAGATAACAATTTAAAGTCTCGCAAAGAAAACTGAGATGAAGGGCAACATAACATTTTAGCCTAACAATCGTGATGATATCATTATATTAAGTGATATGAAGATCACAAGGGAGCTTGCCCTTCACCTAACATCTCTCGAGTACCTGCATGGCCATAGCTCCTGGAAAGCTATGGCCAAGTAAATATGAAAAAATAAAAAAGAGAGCTGACTGTCAGAACCCCATATGCAAACCCCCAGATCCTGCTTCATTTCCCCTTGCTCTGCATAAGTAAATGGCTGTGGTGTTGGGCTTGAAACTTTGGAGGTCTAGTTCTGGAGGAAAAGGAAAACTAAGAGGGTCCCCTTGTCTCTGGGTGTCCCTTGGTGCCGAGGCTCCCTCTGTTCCAAGGCCAGCGTAGGGGAAGAAGGCCTGCCGAGCCCTCAGCCTGTCCTGCTGCAGGTGTCTAGACCCAGATGGCTCGTCCAGGTTGCAGTCTGCCCTGTCGCAGATTTCTACTTGCAACACTTCTTCTTCCTGCCTTACCTTAAAGGAAAGACAGGAAATCTCCCATCTTGCCAGGAGGTCTGATGGCAGCCTCAATCTCCTGCCCTGGCCCCCTACAGCCCAGGGATTGTCTGCACTATGCCCAGGGGTGGATTTGGAACCAGCATCCTTGATGGGTCTTTCTTCCTTGGGAATTGGACTAGGGTTCTAGTACCCTTTTTTATGTCCCTAGTAACAATGCCCGCACCACACTTCAAACGCAGAGTGCTCCCATAAAGCCCTCTTTCTTCCTTTTTTGTTTAGATGTACTGGGAAACCATGGCATGTAAAAGCCATTCAGGGATGGCCTTGGTTTCTTTGAACTTGCTTTCTAATTTTAAGACTCTGAATGGAGAAGTTCTGAAACATAGAGCAGGAACAAAGGTTCATACTATGTAATTGCAGTGGAACTTCCAGCCCTCATTTAGCATTTGGCAGCCTGGTGGCATGTTCCAGAGAAAAATCTTGATGAGAAGGCAGATCCTGGCTCCCTCAATGTCCATTTTGACTAAAACTGCCATCTACCTCTGCAGATTTCTAAAAAGCTGTTTTTAGCTCTGTAAAAATTGTTTTTAGATCTGCTTACATCACCTATGCTGAAATGGATCCATTTTAAAACCCTATCAGCTCACAAGCGCAAGGTCCCAAGTTCTATCCCTGGTACAAAAAAACAAAACAAAACACCTCCTTCTCAGTCCTTCCTGCCTGGGGCGGCATTCATGAAGGAGAGAGGAAGAGGACTGTTAAAGACAGAAAGAGACAAATTGGGAGTAAAGGTTGTTCTTTCTCTGAGTTAGTAAAAACATTCCTCCAAAAGAAAGAAAAGTGCAAAGTGGCAGGAGGTCCAGTTAAAGTTTCTATGAAAGTAAAGCCCACTAGGCAGGCTCCAGCCACATAATTATCCCCCTTTTGCTCAGAATAAAGGGCTGGGAAACCACATGGTTTGTAGTTTTAGATGTACCACTGCAGCTGCCAGTTTGAGCCCCAGTGCAGAACGTAAGGCTATGCCGCTCTCTTAGCAGTCTCCAAAGGAGAGAGAGCCTTTTTGGTTAGTGGAAAAAGACTGCTGACTAGGCCTGTTGCCTACCACTGGGGGCCTGGCTCACCATGTCCTGCAATTTTCCCTTTGATTTCCCAGTCAGGGAAGCAAAATATATCTCATTCGGAGGTGTGCGTACTGCACCGCAGCTGCAGCTCCAGCTCCAGTGCTGTCCTTGTTTGAGCTGCTTGCGGATTGTCAATTTCTTGTCGGTAGGAAACTAAAGATAGAAAGTTTAAGGAAAGAAAAACACTTTATTGGACACTGTTGGAAAGAGGGAAAAGGGAGAAGATAGATAGCTACCCTGCTGAGTAAGGTGGAGGACTCCAGAAAGGTGGAGGGCCCTTTGGCCCTTTGTTCCCGGCTGCTTCTATCAGGTGCCAGGGCCCTTCACCTTAGCTGGAAATTGCCATAACCTGTGTGTATATATGTACAGTGGTGCCTCGCTTCACAAACTTAATTCTTTCCATGATTCTAGTCCTAACTGAATTGGACAAAAACTAAATCAAATTTCCCCATAAAGTCAACATTGAACCTGACCATGGAATTTGACTCGGTTCTCGTCCAATTCAGCTTGGGACCAGAATCATGGGAAGAATTAAGTTCATATGATCTGAGGTACCATGATATATAGACCTGTAGGTGTGTGTGAGTGTGTGTGTGTCTGTGCACATAATAAGAGCTTTCTTTTAAGTAGCCGCCCCTTGCTCCTTTGTATCTGTCTTATTGGAGATGGGTGAGGGGCAGCTGCCTTGGCTTCAGCCACTTGGTCTCTCTTCTTGTCTTGCTAATTGCTTTGTCCATTGAACCTTTAACTCTTTCTAGTTAGGATTAGCCAGAAAGCCCAGTGAGGCTTTTCCCTGTTTACAGACCCCTTTCCCTACATTACTTTTACAGGCATACAGTTTGGTTCATGAACAAAAGTGTTCAGCAGAATTTTGCTTCCATTCACAAACTCCACATCAAATGACATTAAATCTTATAAAAATATTTGATTCTGTTCACGACCAATTTAGTTCACAACCAAAATCATAAAACAAGTTTGTGAACCAAAGCACTATTGTATTAGTTTCTTTGCTGATCTCTGAGTACTTATTGCTTAATCTATCTGTACAACTTCTTTGGGCTTAAAATGTTTTTCCTAAAATATGTTCTCTGTTATATCCTTCAGTGGGACTTTGTAGAAGATAATCTCTCTTACTGAAAAACGTCTTTGTTTTACACCCTTGAGTGACAGTTAGCAAGTAATGAGTCCTAGGTAGGCAGTTGTTTTTCCTGTAGCCCTTGGAAAACCCTTTTTCTTCTGTCCTCTGTGGTGTGGTGACACTGGTATCAGTCTAATTGGTGTCAATCTTTTGAGGGTTTTTTTTGATGACTTTCAGAAGGTTCTTTATCTGTAGAATTCTGCAGCTTGACTATATGTCTTCCTGAAATTTATTCTTTTGTTTTTGTTTTTGCCCCCCCCGCCCCCCGCAAGGATCTAACTCAAGTCCTTGTATTGTAGACAGGTAAGTTAATTAGATGTCTTGTAGGCAGTTAGACCAGGCCTCCCTTAGGGCACCAGCCCTCCAGGAGCCAACACACCAAGGAACCAACATGGACAACAAATGAGACACATTCACTGGTCAGCATTATAAAAAGAAGAGGGACTACTTCCCCTAGAGATAGATAGCAGTGATTGATATTCTAAATGGAAAATTCCTTGTATGTGACTTGTTTTCTCATTTGATCCCCTTATTTAATCAGTATTACCTGGGTGACTGTACTTGTAATCTTATTGGTTGGTCATGGTTTTGTCCCACCTCATGCCCACCTTGTAAATTGCCATTGGGTCTGATAGTTTTGTACCCGCCTTACCACATGGCTTTGCTGTATAAAACATCTTTGAAAAGTGGGGTGAGTGGCAACCCACTTTCCAGTCCCGCTTCTGTCTCTCTTAGGCAGAAGCTTTCTTTTTCCCAATAAATTTTTCCTACTCTTAAGCTCCATTGTTTCTAGAATACATTCTTCAATTTTAGAGAACACGAACTTGTGTTTCAGATATCTAGGAGGTTTGGGAGTTAAATCTCTTCCCCCTATATCACTTGCGCTTGCGGGGCAGGCGGTGGAACCACTGAGCTAAATCCCCGGCCCTTCCTGTAATTTATTTTTATTTATCCTGCTTGTGATTTAGTTTTTCTCTTCAATAAGATTCCTATCTTCTGTGAATTCTGAGAACTTGTTAGCTGATAACTATTTAAATATTGCCTTTTGATTTTTTTCCCCATGTATTTTTAATATTTTCTTTGTATTCTTCATGTCCATTATGTGTTCTTTGATATTTTTGCTTCTCTTTGTAGTTTCACTTCTCTTTCATTTTTTCACTTTGATTGGGCTTTTAATCTGGGCATTAGATTTCTAGTTTTATTGACTCTGAGTTTTTATTTGTGGAAGTTATGTCTGGTTAGTTTACATGTCTCCCTGTCATCTTACTCAGTGCCATAGCCTTTCTTTGGGATTATACTTTTAAGCCTGATGCTTCCTGTTTCCATTGTCTTGAGTTCTGGAATGATATTCCTGCTGCATTTGTTTTGCCTGCTGACTCTTGCTCATGGAGAGGATGTGGTTTTGATTGGGAAGGTTTTGTTTTCCCTTTCTTGAGTCTTCTGAATCCTTGATTATGGAGGTGTTCTAGATTGGCTTAATTTGCTTCTGTGAGGTATCCTGCAGAGTTCTGGGCTACAGGATTCTTGTGTCAGGTGCCCGGTATGACTTATTCCTGGTAGCCTGCATGAGCCATAGGTAGGACACTCTTCTCATTGCAAACTATTTTCCTTCCCTGCTCCAAGTACTGGACAGAAGTAGCTTCCTTGCATCATGTCATGCTCCACTCCTGTCAGCTTATGGGCTGTGAATGTACTTACTCTCAGCAGTTTATTTTGTATGTGAGTTACAGTTTTATACAGTGGCTTTGACTCTCACAATAGCAATCTTAAGTTCAGGCTTGTCCGCCCAGGGTTGTTTTGTTTGGTTTTGTTTTTCTAATTTTTTTGTGGCTAGCCCTTCTATAATTAGGGAGGACTTAGGACACTTAAAGAAGTCCTGAAAAATTGGAAAGTAAGTACATAACAGATTCAGAATCGTAGTGATTAAGGCAGTAGGTGATGCTGGATTTTAAGGAAGCCCTTGGAGGCCTAAGAAAGAAAACAGAAAATATTTAAAGAGCACCTTTTATGGCCTTTGCAGTTTTATAATGACAATTAACTTAAGATATAGGTTCCCCTGACTTCATAGATGAGGGAAGTGATCACAGAGGCCAGGTGATATCTGGATGCATCCAAAGTTATCAGTAAACATAATGCAGATAGTGTCTGTCTCACAATTCTATAAAACATTTTCTCTTCACTGAGTCATCTTGCTTTTTGTGTGTCAGCCTACTTATGTGAATTTACTTCACGTTGTCTTTCTTTCCTTTTCCAATTTCATTGCACTATGGCCTGATAATATACATGTGATAATTTCAGTTCCTTTGCACTTACTTAAACATGTTCTGTGAGGTACGATGTGTTCTGTGTTGGAGAATGACCTGTGTGCAGTGGAGAAGAATGTGTATTCTGGTGTTGTGAGGTAGGACACTCTGTAGACATCTACTGAATCCCATTTGTTCAAAAGTTTGGTTCATTTCTAATATTTCATTGTTTACCTTTTGTTTAGTTGATGTATTTGTGACAGTGGGATATTGAGGTCTCCTATTACAACTGTATTAGTGCTTATTTGATTTTTCATGTCCATTAAAATATTTTGTATATTATCTTATATAGTTGGGTGTACTGCTATTTGGTCCGTATATATTTATGATTATTATCTCTTCCTCTTGGATGATTTCCTTTACAAGGATGTAGTGACCTTCTTTGTCTACCTTAATCAGTCTTGGCTTGAAGTCCACTTTGTCTGCAAATAGAACAGCTACCTCTGCCTTTTTCCAGGTTCCTGTTGCATGGAATATTGTTTTCTATTTGTTAATTTTCAGTTTATGAATTTCTTTTTGAATTAAATGTGTTTGTTGTATGCAATATATTGTTGGATCTTGCTTCTTGATCCATTCTGCCAGTCTATTTCTTTTGGTGGGTGAATTGAGACCATTAACATTGATGGTTATGACTGATAATGTATTGACCTATCCCTGTCATGTTATTTTCCTGTTGTTGGCTCCCTTTTTTCCTCTTCTGTTTAATTTCCTACCTTGCCTGGTGGGTTCATTCTGTTGGGTTCATGGAGTTGTAATCCTTGTTATCTCTTTCTAGAATATCCTTCAGAACACTTTGGAGTGCTGATTTGGTGGTCATAAATTTCTTCTGGTGTTCTTTGTCATTAAAGTATCTTATTTCTCCATCAATTTTGAAAGATAGTTTTTCAGGGTACATCATTCTAGGTTGGAAATTGTTTTCCTTTAGGGTTTGAAATATTTCATTCTAAGTTCTCCTTGACTTGAGGGTTTGTGTTGAGAAGTCTGCTGATTCTGATGGATTTTCTTTTATAGTGATTTCTTTCTTTTCTCTAATAGCTTTTAATATTCTGTTCTTGTATTGAATTTCTGGAATCTTGTCTGTTATATGCCTTTGGGAAGATTTTTTTTATCATGCCTAGTTGCATTTCTATATGCCTCACTTACCTGTATGTCAAATTCTTTCCCCGTTTGGGAAATTTTCTCCCATTACATCTGTGAATGGGTTTTTTACGTCAGTTGCAATATGTACTGCTTTTTCATTGACTACAATCAATCTTATGTTATTCTTTTAGTTAATTCTTTTTAAAGAAAGTTTTAAAATCGGAGTAAAGGTTTGCCATTTGTTCATTTTGAAATTCTTGCTCATTTTTCTTTTTAAAGAAATACTTATTTTTTTATTTAAGTAGTACTCTTTGTTTAAGGGTAGCCAATTTAGAACTAATGGAAAGACATTGGTTTTTAATATATCATTCTTTACTTTTATTTGGAGAAGGTGGCAGTAAATGGTACTGGGGTTGAACTCAGGGCCTTCCCACTGAACTATATCCATAGCCCTCTTTTTAAACTTTGAGACTGGTCTTGCTGAGTTGCCTAGGCTGAACTTGAACTTGTGATGCTCCTGCCTTAGCCTCCCAGAATGCTGGGATTATAAGCATGTACCACAACATCTGATTTCTAATTTTACTTTTAAAAAAGAGAGAGAAAGAGAGAATTGGAATGGAAATGAAGTAGGAAGATAGCACAGGACATGAATGTGTAATGAGGCGTACTGCTCTTTGTCTCTTCCCCAGCCCTCCAAGCCACAAGATTGTGGTGAATGGGAAAGAATGTATAAACTTCGCTTCCTTTAATTTCCTTGGATTGCTGGATAGCCCTCGGGTTAAGGTAAGTAGCACATAGTGCTGAAGTTGGTCGATAACCTTACTCACTTAAGAAACAAGACATAAAGTAAAAGACAAATGTGGACTATCAGAGAGGGCTGTGTTAAGTATTTCCCATTACTCCTTGACAGAGTTGAAACCTGGACTTAAGCAAGACAAGAGTACCTAATGGGGCTTAGTATTAGGTGATAGAGAACCCAGTAAGAAAGACCTGGGTAATAAGGAAATCTAGAAAATCTCCCATGTTCTGTTGAGATTGTGGACTAGCAAACATTTTTTGGGAAAGACGTATGCCCACAGATGCGGAAAGTATAAAGATATTGAGTTAAACAGGTGTTGAGAATCAAGCTAGTGTAACTTTTCTATGTTTTAAGCCATATACCTGAATCTTTACATTTGTGTTTCTCTTATATCCTATTAGAATTGTCATAGTTGTAAGGAAGAATGGAAAGTGTGGAAGGGAGAAACAGGAAAAGGAAGTGTAGGTTAAAGAATAGGGATTCTTTGTACTTTTACAAATAAATTATTAAAATATAATTTTTTGCTTCAATTAAGGCAGCAGCTTTAGCATCTCTAAAGAAGTATGGCGTGGGGACCTGTGGACCTAGAGGCTTTTATGGCACATTTGGTAAGTTGTACTCTTTTCAGACTACTACTTTCAGGAGGTAAGATTTGATTTGATTTTAAAACTCCTTGAAAAACATATCCTTAATCAGTGATGTGTGCAATTTCTTACCTTTTATTTTAGGGTCTGGAAGCTCTGGTGGGAAATGCATTGGTCTAGGTTTGTAGGATGGAGTGCCCCTGGATATGCTGTATAGGCTGCTGTTGAATGTGCCTCCTAGACTGAATGAAAACTCATGTGTGCAAAGCAGTATGGCGAATCATCCAGCTGTGGGTGGCCATGCTCTTCAAGTTGTGCAAGAATGCAGATCTTCCTTATCTTGTTGCGCAAGTGTCTGAGGGCACCATCCTTGTTTGCGTGGTGGGACACCAGGTCAGAACGTGGAGGGCCAAGTGCAGGGGAACAGCATCCTTTATGCAGAAGTGGCCTTGCCCATCATTTCTACCCACTGTCCCCTGGTGAGGACTAAGGTCAGGCCATGCCTAGCCACAGAATGGGCTGAAAAAGAGTCCTAACTGCACAACTTTATGCCAGGGAGAAGGACAAAAGCAGTTTTGCTATGGGAAAGAGAGAAATTATGTAACTCTTTTCTTTATGAATGTAGATGAATGATTACTGATTTACTTGTGTGTGACTGGCCCTAGGACAGGCTAAATATTTGGATAAATGAATGATATCAAATAGCATTACCTCCTTGACTCAGAGAAGGTTGGTTGATTTTATTAAGAGTATATTGTTCTTTGTTTCTGAAATGTCATTAAATAATTGTTCAAATGACTATATTGCCATAAATAACATTCTGGCTTATATAGTTTCTAACTATGAGGAAAGCAGAGCAAGGGAGCTATCTTCTGTCTCTTCAGTTTCATTTCTAGATCTTTCTGTTTTTAACATTTAACATGTTTTTATGTCAGGAATGTTTGTTCCTTAGTTTGGTGGTTACACTATTTCATATTGGAAACACATGAGGAAGGTCAGTGTCCAAGAGTCTTACAGCTGAAAGCAATGTCAGAAATCTTGCAATGTTCCATCATCTCAACTACTCAGAACAGGAAGGGAAAATCCAGAGAAGTTAGTGTCTTCCTCAGTAGAC
The DNA here is from genome assembly GCF_053883595.1 of Heterocephalus glaber. NCBI lineage: Eukaryota > Metazoa > Chordata > Mammalia > Rodentia > Bathyergidae > Heterocephalus > Heterocephalus glaber. The sequence goes on along the minus strand of NW_028258153.1, from coordinate 36,400,541 downwards.
CCAGCATCCTGGCTTTCAGTCTTGATGGCAAAATCAAAAGACTGAGCTTAGATCAGAGCCTCCCACTTTCCTCTGTTCTAAAGCAAACATTGTAATTTGTTTGAGTTTTATTGGAAGGGAATGATTTCCTTGAAAAATTATTAGAAAATTAGAAAAGAAAAGGCGATTTTTTAAAATGAGATTTCTGGTAGTCATCTGATTAACAAGGCTTGCTTTCTTTCTATTACTATTTACTGGAATGACAAACTGGCTTTCTTAAAAGCCTCCCTTTCTAGTGATTTTACTTGCATGCGTGACCTTGACCCTGGTTTAGGAGTTAAGCTGGGAAGATGGATGAGTGATGTAGTGCCAAATCAAATTGAGGGAGGAGAGTGTGTCAAATCTTTAAGACCAATTTTCTTAAGTGTGAAATATATGTTGTTACATAACCCAGTCAACTTTCCATTTGGGAAACCTGTACAATGGTGTGCTAAGTGCTTTCAAATATGGGAGTCTTCAGATTAATGGTTGTTAAATCAATTTTCTTGACGGAGTAATTCAGAACAGCATATAAATTTCAAAACAGAAGATATAGATAGATGTGAGAAGTCTTTTAACCCTTCAACCTATCCTCTGTACCCCACCTGCCACTTCCTACCGAAAAAGACAGGCTACTATCAATAGTTTCTTGTTAATTCTTCCAGGTACTTCCTTTCAACATAGGCCAACCACTTCCCCTATTTTTGCAAAAATGGTATATGAGCTCGTTGTTTATTTTTCTTTCTTCCTTTCTTTTGGGTTTGGGTTTGAGTTTTGTTTTTGTGGTGTAGGGATCAAACCCAGAGTCTTGCACGTTCTAGGCAAATGCATTATCACTGATTTACACCCCAGCCCCAAAATGAATGTTTTTTATATTTAAATTGGATATGATCTTTCAAATCTGAATGAGCCACCAGAAGGAGTAGTGAATACACAGTTGTATACTTTATTGGTCACTGGTTTGTCCTTATTCTAAAACTCTAATTGAAAGTTCAAACAGACTTTGGCATCTGGACCAAGGGTATAAGTTAATTTGGGACAGTTTTGTAAGGAGACACTGCACCTAGAAGTAATGCGTGTTGTTTTCTGAGTGTGTTGTCCTGCATGTAAACTTGCTTCATTTCTTGACAGTTATTTAAGCCCTTATTCACTTGCACATTTTTGGTTTAATAAGAGTATTTTTTTACTTCTAAAGAAGTCGTTTGAATAATTATAGTTAATATTAACCTGTGAACTTTTAGCATTTGATTAAATCAGAGAAATGTTTTGGGTTCATCTCAGTCTAAATTTTAAGCCTCTAAAACACCCGCCACAATTAAATTATCAGTAAAGTGCATTTACCTGGGCTACAGTGTGATGGTCCTGAACTTAATCCCCAGTACCACAAAGAAAAGAAAAGAAAAGAAAAGAAGAGAAAAGAAGAGAAAAGAAAAAAAAGGACAGGGTTTCATTCTCTAAGCCAAAAAATTTGCTTTTAATTTTGTCTTGTTTTCCTTGAAGAATCACATTCAGGCTCTTTGGGTGTTTTTTGGTACTAGAGATCGAACTCAGGACCTTGTGCTTGCAAGGCAGGCCCGGAACCACTGAACTAAATCCCTGGCCCCAGGCTCTTTTTTTTTTAAAGCCTACACTTTCTTAACTTTTCTCACCTTTTCAAATAATGAACATAAACTACTTGTGATTAAAGTAAATTTCTTTATTGAAACATTTTCACTTCTTACTGTTTTATAGTGACATAGTTACATGGCCAACAACTAAGTTAAAATTCTCTAGTTTTTTAGGCTACATATTCTTGTCCTCCTAGAGCCTAGAATTAAACAAGTTCTTAAAATGCTGATAAATGCATGATGTTACATGTATGGAAATATCACAGTAAGTCCCATTAATATTGCAATCAAGGGGCCACAGATTTAGCTCAGTGGTTCCACCACCTGCCTCAAAAGCGCAAGGTCCTGAGTTCAAATTCCGGTACCCCCCAAAAATTGTAATCAATATGTGTTAATAATTAAAAATGAATAAAGAAGTAAACTTTTACTTTAAAAAAAAAAAAGAGAGGAAACTGGGACTACCTATATTTTCACCAGGTTGTAATGCCTTCTACAGACTGGTCTGGTCCTTGTGCATTTAGAAGGTATCTGCTAGTAAATTTGTTTTTATTTCATTATTTGTTTTATTTTTCACCCAATTAATCTTTATTTGCTTGATTTTCCCTGGTGTCAAGGGATTTGTTTTGCATATCAGTAGGCATGGCTCTTTGGTCTTATACTAAATCAAAGGACAGCTGTGTGGCAGGGTTTCTTGGTGAAAGGTGATACATTTAGTTCCTTTGTGGAACCAGTAGTAAACAGTTATTCACTTAAAGCATCTGCTTTGGTTTTAAAGCAGTCAGTGGAGCCATAACTGCATATTTTAGTAGGAAGAACATGTGGTCATAAAATTTCTAGATCTGCTACTTTCCTGGCACAGGTCATGGGATATAGTTTTCTCAGTTGTAGGGTAGGAACAGTCCATGCTTGCAGTTTATACCACTTTAGTACAAATCACATAAGATCCTGCAAGTGAAAATATTTTGAAAAACACATTAGATTTGTGTTATAAATATATAAGTGCTATTATTTTTACTTCTAGGAAAAATTCACCAGGTCTCTAAGGGCTTTTTTTAAAAGAACTGTTTGTACACAAAAATAAGAAACTTTGAAGAGAAAATGTGGTAGGGATTGTTTCTGAACTGTTGTAAAGTTGATTATTTTATGGTCTTTCCTCAGGAAAAAAACCAAGAAACCTAAAATCTTTCCTCATTATAAATAATGAGCTTGTCACGTCCAGGGGATGAGCACCACTGCACCACTGCTCTGCTGTCCAAGCAGCCCACTGATATCATAAATTCAGCCCTGGTAAAAAATTAGAGGGACAAAGTTCAACAAAAGGAAGACTCTTTATTTATACAGAGGAAAAGAAAAGAGGGGCAGGGAGAAGACAACTGCTCAGATACACAGAATCAGAGTAGGGGACTCCAGAAAGATGGAGGACCCATGGGCCTGTTTTAGCTGCTTTTATAGGGAGTCAGAGACTGTTTTAGTTATGTTTCTCACTGCTCAGACTAAGTACCTGACACCTAAAGTTAAAGGAGGAAAGGTTTATTTGGCTCACAGTTTGTAGAGGTTTCAGTCTATAGTTGGCTGGCTCCGAGGCTGGGTGGCATGGCAGTAGGGCATCACAGCAGAGAAACAGTCTATGGGAGGGCAGGCAGTGAAGCAGCAAGCTACAAGTGACCAGCAGCAACTTCTTGTCCCTTATTTCTTATGCAGGTTACTCACCCTTTAGGCAGGTAGCACTCGTACCTAGGGTAGGGCAGCCTTAATCCTAGCATCCTACGATGAATCAGTTCCAGCATCACATCCTTGATCACAGCAGCACATACCCTAGATCCAGACACTTTGGAAAAGGCCCACCTATGAGCATATGAGGCTTTGGGGGGACATCTAGATACAAGCCACAACATTCTACCCCTGACCTCCTAAAGACTCATATACATCCCTTTATACAAAAGGCATTTACTCTATCTCTAAGTATTACCAAATTCCTGACAGTTTCAGCATTGCTGAAGAGTCCAAGTCCAAACTTTCCTTGGGATTTAAGACAAACTCTTACCTGCAAGCCCCTGTACAAATTGAAAGAAAGCTAAATATTTCCAGCATTCAATGGTACGAGATAGACATTTCCATTCCAAAAGGTAGGAAAAGGAGGAAAGGAAGGAATAGGACCAAAGCAAGACCAAAGTCCAAAAGGGCAAACATTAAATCCCATAGTACCATGTCTAGCAACCCCAGGAATTTATAGCAGGGCTTGAACTCCAGAGAGCTTGGGTCTCCCTTCTTACAAGAGTTGGGGGTGAGGTGGTAGCTCCCTTATCTTCTCTCATAGCCCAATTCTACTTCCTCCTTACAGCTTTCCTCAGATGATCCACATTCCTGGCTTCTCAGGGTCTCCACTGTACCTCTGGCTTCACACTCACAGCTTCAAGCACTGCACTCTCAGTGGCACACTGCCTGGCCTCTCAGGCCTTCTGAAATCTGAATGGAAGCCTTCCTGACCCTACAGCTCTTACATTCTGCATGTACCTAAAACCAGCACCACATGGATGATGCCAAAGTCTGCTGCCAGCTGGAGCAGTAGCCAGGCTTTCTTCTCGCTTGGCTGTAGGGGTCACATACCTAGGAACCAAATCCAGTGCAATAACTTTGGTAATTCATACGTACCTTTAAATCTTTCTGTATTTTCCATCTTACTGGCGTATAGGTTCTCAATGTAGATATTGATGATCTTCTGGATTTCTACTGCATCCATTGTAATTTCAACCTTTTCATTCCTAATTGTATGGATTTCAGCCTTTTCTTTCCTTTTTTTTTATAAGGTTGGCTAAGGGTTTGTCAATTTTGTTTATTCTTTTGAAGAACCAACTTTTTGCTTCATTGAATTTTTTGTATCATTCTCTTAGTCTCCATTGCATTGATTTCTGCTCTGGTCTTTATAATTTCCTCCCTTGTATAAGCTTTGGGTTTGTCCTGCTCTTCTTTTTCTAGAAGGTTGAGGTTCAGCATTAGGTTGTTTATTTGAGTTAGCCCTTTTTTTCCTAACATGAGTATTCACTGCTATGAATTTCTCTCGTAAGACTGCTTTTATTGTGTCCATAAATTTCCTTTTGTTGTATTGGCATTGTCATTTATTTGGAGAAACTGTCTGTTTTCTTAATTTCCCATTGGTTGACCCATTGGTTGTTTGGGAGTGTGTTATTCAGTTTCCATGCGTTTATGAAGTTATTGTGGTTTCTTTTTTTAAATTCTTTTATTGGTACATTTTAGGTATACAGTACGTTTACATTTATCATTGGGTGCTTATACCTTTACATGATATGTCTTAGTTCTTATTTTTTTCCCCATTAACTGTGTGCCCTTCACCCCCTACACCCTTCCCTATTTACATAGATTTCATTTCCATTTTCTTTTCTTATAATTTTTCCTTTCCCTTCTTTCCTTTCCCCTTCCTCTTCCCTTCCACCATCCCTACACCTTTGGACCTTTTCCTATTTCAAATTATCAGTTATTCGTTTGAATCATTTTAATCCTTATTTACACTTTCAGTTTCTCACACTAGAGAAAATATTCAGTATTTACACCTGTGTCCTATTTAGTTCACTTAAGAGTATGATCTCAATATGCATCTTTTGGTATTGATCTGTAATTTCATTGCACTATGATCTGATAATATTCAGGGGATAACTTCAATTCCTTTGCACTTACTTAAACATGTTCTGTGAGGTAGTATGTGGTCTATTTTGGGAACAACCCATGTGCAGCTGAGAAGAATGTGTATTCTGATTTTGTCAGTTGGAACACTTAGTAAACATCTGTTAAGTCCATTTGTTCAAGAGTTTGAGTTCTAGTATTTCTTGTCAATTTTTTGTCTAGTTGATCTCCTACTACATTGTATTAGTGCTTATTTGATTTTTCATGTCCATTAATATTTGTTTTATATAGTTGGGTACATTAGTATTTGGAGCATATGTATTTGTGATTGTCATCTCTTACTCTTGGATTGTTCCCTTTACAAGGATGTAGTGGCCTTGTCTCTCTTAATTAGTCTTGGTTTGAAATCCATTTTATCTGCAAATAGGATAGCTGCTACTGCTTTTTTGGGGGTATGTATCACATGGAGTATTGTTATGCACCCTTTAACTTTCAGTCTGTAAGTTTTTTTTTTTAATTAGGTCTGTTTCTTGTGTGCAGCATATTGTTGGATCTTGTGTCTTGACCCATTTTGCCCATCTGTTTCTTTTGAGTGGTGAATTGAGACCATTAAAATTAATGGTTATAACTGATGTGTATTGACTTATCCTTGTCATGACCTTTTTCTGTTGTTGGATTCTCCCCCTTTGCATTTAATTTGTCTTGCCTGATGGATTCATTCTGCTGGGCTTCATGGGGTTGTAACCTCATTGTCTTTTCCTGGCATATTTACAATTTTTTGAAGTGCTGGTTTGATATTCATGAAGTTCCTTAGGTGTTCTTTGCTGTGAAAGTATCTTATTTCTCCGTCGATTTTTTTTTTTCTTCGGTACTCGGAATTGAACTCAGGATCTTGCGCTTGTGAGGCAGGCAGCACCATGGAGCTAAATCCCTGGCCCTCTCCATTGATTTTGAAAGATAGTTTTTCAGGGTACATCAATCTAGGTTGGAGGTTGTTTTCTTTTAGAGCTTAAAATACTTTATTCCAGGCTCTTCTTGACTTAAGGGTTTATGTTGAGAAGTCTGCTGTGATTCTGATGGACATTTTTTGGTATGTAAATTGTTTCTTTTCTCTAACTACTTGTAGTATTTTGTTTTTCTGTTGGGTTTCTGGAATCTTAACTATTATATACCTAAGTGTAGCTTCTTTTTTATCACAGCTAGTTGATGTCCTATATGCCTCACTTATCTGTATGTCAGATTCTTTTCCCCTACTTGGGAAGTTTTCTGTCATTACTTCTGTGAACAGTTTTTTTATGTTGTTTGTACTATCTCCTGATCATTGACTCTGATCATTCTTATGTTATTCTTTGTATCATCTAGTAGCAGCTGGATTGATTTCTCATGGTACGTTGCTCTTTTTAAGAAATTTTTCTTTTCCTGGTCACTAATTGCAATCTTGTTGTCTATATCTGATATTGTGTCTTAACATTGGCTCATTCTGCTACATATACTTTCAATGGAGTTTTTAATCTCCTGGATGTCTGTTTACATCTGTTTTATGTATATCCTTTGTTTCCTATGCTGGAATTCCATCATGTTGCTCAGCTCCTCTATTTTATCTTTGTCTGTTGCAGAATTATTAATCATATGTTTCACTATGGCCACAATCTCTGTTGTTATCTGATAAATTATTTCTGATTTTATTTTTTCCAGATCCTCTTTCATTGCCAGTTCAGGGAGTCCAGGTGGTTGAGTTTTCAAATTGTTCCATCTCATTGCCCCTTTGGGTTGCCTTTGGTGATCTGGATATCTGGTTTTGAGTCTTGTTTAGGTGTCTTCCCATTTCAAGCAATGCAGTCTGCTGCACCTTTATTGCAGTGACTCTTGGCTCTCTCAGTGGGCTTAAGTTCTCAAGAAGCCTCAGAGAGGCCTTCTCTCTGCTGCTCAGCATTGCACCAATTCCTGGGTTCAGAATGATTGCCTTCTGGATTCCCATGCTGGACTGTTGTCCAGGATGGGCCTTTGGCTCACCAGTCTGGTGGTGTCTGGGCAGGTTTCTGGCTGGTGCTTGAGTGCACTTACCGGTGGTATCTGGGTGAGGTCCCAGGGCTGCTTCTTTAGCTGATGTCTCTGAACCTTTCCAAATTTTTCTCACAAGCCAGTTCCAAAGACTTGAATCATGTGGTCAAGTAGTCACAGCAATGACCCCACTTCTCTGGTACAAATTCTGTCTTAGTTACTTTTCTCTTTGCTGACACAAAATACCTGATATCCAAACAGAGACCTTACTCCCACATACACACATGCAGAACTTGTCATAATTAGATTGGCTTCCCGTCATCTCTGTCTACAGCATCTCTTGTGGTAGTTTACATGCAGCTTCTTACCATCTGTTTGTCTTTGACCTATTTTTCAGGAGCTTATCTTTGATGTGAATGGCAGGTCAGCAAGGGGGTGCCTTATACATGGTTAGCTTAGAGTTAGTAAGAGGCTATATGGACTTCTATTGTAGTTTATAATTATATGGTGAATATAGTGATCCTAGAGTGGATAATATAGTGATCCTAGAGTGAATACACACACATACACTCACACACCTGTGTGTATGTGTGTGTATTAGTGTTCAGGTATGAGTACTTACTACCTTAAAGTTAGCACCACTTCTTTTGCTTCTCCTTATATTGGAGGTGGGGGCAGCCTATTGTTTGTGCACTGGACTTTCTCTCTGGATCCTGCCTGACTGTCATCTCTTTTTCTGGTCTCTTGGTGCAAGTTCAAAGGTCATTTGATGCCTTTATCTGGTTTTTCTCTTTCTCTACCTCTATCCTTGACCTGCTTCCCAAGAGTATTTTCCTAGTAAAGTTTATTTTTACCTCTTTCTAGTCAGGATTTTCTAGAAGACCTAATGAGGCCCCTAATCTATTTTTTTCCTAACTACAGACCCCTGCCCCTACAAGCTGATCTCTTGAGTCTTAGAAGAGAGTCTTTAAATATTGAAACTTCAGATAACTTAAAAGAAAATAACAAAGTATAACCAGGTTATTCCTTTTAATAGAAAATCCTTTATCCTATAGACACTTGTTTAACTGAACAAGCTCTTGTATGCATAGCATTTCTGCTTGTTCTGTGTTTTGTCAGTATTATACTATGGGGGCCTTGTAGCCCTCTGAGGAAGATTTGCCTGCTACCTTGTGTGGCAGAGGGCACTAAAAAGCACAGATCAGCTCCAGGCTTGTCTTAGCCCAGGTCTGAACTCCAGAGGCCTAACCCACAGCACTGCAGGCTGTGCTCTGTGTTGGCCTCGGTGACCAGTCCTCTTGTCTCTGGTTCTGATGGCAGAGTCAGGCAGGCAGATAAGCAAGTGTGAGGAAGTGCCAGGAGAGCTCTTAGGCTACAGAGCCTTTCTGAAGCATCTCAGCATGACCTCTTCTCTGCCACTGTGCCTGGAGAATGAGTTTTATTCCATGCACAACTAAGGTACCAGTTGAAAAAGTGGCTCTACACACAGAAGACACTAGTCTAAGAAATCCAAGAACAGCACTCTGGTAATTTCCCTCCCTGCTGCCTTCCCTCTGTTGGATTGGGAGTTTCTTCATTGCACTTGGTGGCACCAAAAGAAATGTTCTGCTGTTACCTGTATTTATGCATCACAGAACCTACTCTGTAGTGCTGACATCTGCCAAAACCCTGTGATTTCACACAAAATGAGTGACCAGCATTCTGAAAGCTTTGAGACTAGGCAGAAATCAATAAGTCATTGATTTATTGTGTAGAGATTCTTCTTGCCACTTTATGGCAATTTATTTTTATTTTTTTCTCTTTTATGTTGGGCAATCATGGTTTCTATTTCTTTCTTCTCTCCCCCCCCCATTAAGTTTATTGGTACATTTTCGGTATAAAATACAGTTACATTCATCATTGGGATCTTGTACCTTTACATGAGTATCTTGGTTCTTATTTTTTTCCCCTTCCCTTGCCCTCCCTTGACCTCCTCCACCCTTCCCTATTTGCAAAGACCTTGTTTCCATTTTTTTTCTTCTCATATTTTTTCCTTTCCCTTTTTTCCCTTCCCCTACCCCTCCCAATTCCCCTGCTCTTTTAGACCTTTTCTTCCTGTTACACAATATCAGTTATACATTTTTAAAATTACAATATTAAGATCTAGGAGACATTACCACAGATTTTACAGAATTTAAAAGGATATAGAAAGCATATTACAAAAATCTTTTTTGAAATAAATTTGACAACTTCTAAGAAGTTGGAAGACAAATTAATGAAACTAACTCTGGAGGAAGTATAAAATTTGAATAGCACCTATTAAAGAAAGTATATTCCTAGCTTGAAAACCTACCTATATGACAACAGCAGGCTCATAAACATTTTAACTGATAAATTATATCAAACAAAGCAGAAAAAAGGAACACTTCTCCCCTCATTTTAGGAACTCAACATTGTACTAATCCTAAAACTGGATAAAGATAATAGAAGAAAAAAGTATGAACATAGATAGAAATTTGTTTAACAAAACAAACTATTGCAAGTCAGATCTGGCAGGATGTAGAAAGTGGTTTTGGTATAGGGATGGCAGTGTTGGTTCAGCATTGGAAGATCCACTCCCAAAAGTCATCATTTTAACAGAGTAAAGGAAAAACCCATATGATCCTGTCACTTGTTGGAGAAAAAGTATTGGACTAAATTCCACAGCTGTTCATGGTAAAAGCTATCAGAAGCCTAGAAGAAGAACAGAAACTTCTCAACAGATTAAAGACATGCACTCCATACTTCCAGCGAGAATGCCTTATGTAAATGGAGAAGATACAATGCTTTCTCCTTAATGTGGGGAACAAGGGCAGATAATCCTTACTCTTTATCTGTCCATTAAACTTTGAAACCTAGTCCCCACCAAAATAGTCTGGCATTAAAATAACACAACTAGGATAGGATTGGCACGGCAGAAGCAAAATCTTTATATGTAGATGAAATGATCATCTACAGAGAAAATACTAAGAAATCTCTAGGAGCCCCTGGAACTTGTACTTGAATTTAGCAGGATTAGAAAACACAAGGTATATATAAAAATTCAGATCTGTGTATACTTGCTATAAATGAAGAACTGGATATTGAAATTTAAAAGTTATGTAGGAGTACAAAGGACCTAGAAAAGTTAAAAACAAAAACAAAAACAAAACCAGTGTTGGAAGATGTTTAGTACCTAATTTTAAGACTTCTTCTAAAGCTACAGTAATCAAGGCCGTGCTGGTGTAAGGAAAGACATATAGGTCATTGGAATAAAACAGAATCTAGAAATAGAACCACACATATATGGTCCACTTGAGTTTTGAAAGATTATTTAACATTAGCATTTTATAGAATATCAATTCAATTCAAGAGCTGAGGAAGAGATAGTGTTTTCAGCAAATGGCACTAGAACACCTGGTATCCATATATAAAAAATTAACCTCAACCCTTTTTTTTCCATGCATGACAATAACTTGAAGGGATCTATGAACCTAAATAAGAAAGCTTAAAAGTATAAAACTTTAAGAAGAAATTATAAGGGAAAATATTTATGAATTCAGGATAGGCAAGAACTTCCTAGGATACAAAAAACATGATGTATAAAAGAAAAAAATTGATAAATGAGATTCCATCAAAATTTAGAACTTTAAATGACATCATTAAAATGAAAAGTAGTCCTTAAAAAGACCATATTTACAATACATTTAACCTATGAGCAGAATATATAAAGAATTCCTAGAGCTCATTAATAGACAACCCAATTAAAATGTAGACGTAAGAAGATGATAAGTAGCCAGTATAGCACAAGGCATGGTGTGCAACTGTAGAATCAGAAAAAATACTAATCAGTACAATAATAAGATTGAATTATACACTCATTAGGGAGATGAAGTTAAAAGTTTTAAAAGCCTTGTCATGACTTTTTTCTTTTTGTTGGATTCTCCCCCTTTGCGTTTAATTTGTCACACCCAGTGTATTCATTCTGCTGGGTTTCCTGGGGTTGTGATCCTCATTGTCTTTTCCTAGGGTATTGTCTAAAAATTTTTTGGAGTGCCAGTTTGGTATTCATGAAGTTCCTGAGGTGCTCGTTATCATGAAAGTATCTTATTTGTCCATCAATTTTGAAAGATAGTTTTGCAGGGTACATCCATCTGGGTTGGAGGCTGTTTTCCTTTAGGGCTTGAAATACATAACTCCAAGCTCTTCTTGCCTTGAGGGTTTGCATTGAGAAGTCTGCTGTGATTCTGATGGGCTTTCCTTTGTATGTGATTTGTTTCTTTTCTCTAACTGCTTGTAGAACTTTGTTCTTCTGCTGAGTTTCTGGAATCTTGACAATTATATGCCTATGTGTAGATTTTTTTTGATCAAGGCTGTTTGGAGTCCTATATGCCTCATTTATCTGTATGTCAAGCTCTTTTCCCCTGCTTGGGAAGTTTTCTGCCATTATTTCTGTGAAGAGATTTTTTTATGTCATCTCCACTCTCTCCTGTTTCTTCATTGAGCCCAATCAGTCTCATGTTATTCTTCTTTGCATCATCTAGCAGCTGCTGGATTGATTTCTCGTGTTCCCTTACAATTTTAAAGCAATGTTTCTTTTCCTCCTCACTAATTGCAATCTTATCTTCTATATCTGAAATTCTGTCCTCACATTGGTTCGTTCTGCTGCGCAGACTTTTGATGGAGTTTTTAATCTCCTGGAAATCTTTTTGTATCTGTTTTATGGATTCCATTTGTTTCCTATGTTGGGATTCCATCATGTTCCTCAGATCCTCTAGTTTTTTATCTGTGTCCTCTCTAGACTTATTAATCATGTCTTGCACCATGAGCAAAATCTTTGCTGTTATCTGAGTAATTATTTCTGATTTCATTTTTCCCAGATCCTCTTTTGTTGCCAGTTCAGAGAGTCCAGGTGGTTGAGTATCAGTTTGTTCCATCTCTTTTTACTTTGGGGTTGCTGTAGGTGATCTGAAAGTCTGTTTTTGAGGCTTGTTTATGTGTCTTCTAATTTCCATGGTGGGGAGCCTTCTGGGTTCTGGGACTGGCTCAGCTTCTCTACTCTAGGAGCCTGGGATGGAGGCGGGGAGCTTCCTTCCAGGTACAGGGACTGGCTCACCTTCTCTGCCCTAGGAGCCGGGGATGGCAGCGGGGGAGCTTCCTTCTGGGTGCTGGGACTGGCTGAGCTTCTCTGCCCTAGGAGCCTGGGCTGGAGGTGGGCATATGGCAATTTATATTTATGATGATAATAGGAATATTGTGAACATCAGCACAGTAACTCACTCTGGAAAATAAATCCATGTTCAGTTTTTAGCCTCATCACTCATCCATAAAAAGTCATTACAAGGTAAGAAGTCTAGAGAGTGATTTAAAATCCCTTTTGTCATTAGTAAAAATAGTGTCTGTATCCATGGCATGCTTTCCCTTTTAAAAAGGAGATCTCAGATGAAAGCAATTTGCCATTGCTGGGTTGTCCACCTGCTGGCTGATAGATGAGTGTTTGTGGTAGGTGCTCCTACTCACAGGCAGTGTTGTAATAGTTTGAAGGAGGCCCTCTAGCCGGGACCTACCTGGTGGGGAAGTAAGAGGTGACAGGGCAGTGTTGCCCAGAGGAGACACGAGACATGTCAGAGATTAACCAGTATCACTGGCAGCTTTCTGTTTTCTGGTGAGGTACCTAAAACCTTTCACTGATAATATCTTTCTTTCCTTAAAGGCCTTGGCTTTGTGTATTGGGAATGTCAGTTTCAGTGCTTGCAGGCAATTGCAGTGCATTCTAAACTTGCTAGTGTAAAATCCCACATTTATTTAATATTGACCTAATGTAAAGTGTCTAGTCAGTAGAATGACTGTTGCCGATTGGTAATGGAAATTAAATCATTTTTCATATGCTGTGTGTATGTTCATAGGCTGTGTTTTATATACATTGCAACTAGTAAATTGGGAGAAACAGTGTTATATATTTTACCACTTGTATTGGTCAGCTTTTTCATTGCTAAGACATATACATGCCCACTAGTTAAAGGAAAATTCAGTTTAACTCTTGGTTTCTCAGGTTCGGTCCTGGCTGGCTCAAAGACAGAAACCATGGTGGGAGGGGGTGGCCATCACATACACGTGAACATTCCCTCCAGTAGATATAACACTACTCCCTCTTTCACTGTTTCAAAATCTGCCTCCATGACCTCTGTTCCCCTCCTTTCTCCCTTAGAGCTCTAGGGATAGCAAGACCTGGCCTTCTTCTTTCTATATGGGAAGTATCCCTTACACAGAGCACAGTGCACTCTGTGGTGTAGCCCTCTAGGCATGGGTCCTACTGCAGTTAAAAGAGCTAAAGGAATATTTAAAAGTCCATTTCTCTCCTCCATAATGTCTCATTTTAACACATTCACAGTGAGGCTGTAATTCATATGTCTCACTGCCCAGCAGCTTGAACCACTGATGGTATGTACATGACTGTCCTATTGGGTGGCTTTTTGTTAATTTTATTAGTAAAAAGACTAATAAAAGTGATTAGATCTGTTTATATCACCAGTAGTACAAGCTGCCCAGTGGCACAGTCATGCATGTACTACTAATGGTTCAAGTCTGTAGAACAAGTTAAACTACTTGAAATTCTAAGGTTCAAAGCCACTGGGTGGCCTATTCACTCTAATCATTGCTTGTCCTTCCATCCCAAAGCATAGACCCCCATGGGTCATCCTAGGAGGTATAAGGAATCATGATTTAAGAGGGAGGACATGCCAGTTTAACAATTATAATTTATCCCTTTTATTACATAAAGGTTCTTAAGCTGCTTCTATAAAAGGACTCTTGTCTCTTTTTGTGCTATAAGTTTGAATTCCCCAATATACTTGTAAGACATTCAGATAGAAGCCCTGTTCTACACAGGAATGGCAGGTGCTACAACTAACTGCCAACACAAATTGCTAGAGGAAAGGTCACTGGCATTCTTGTATGTGTCACTATCTTAACACAGCATACCACACTCTTGAAAATGCACAAAGCTGTTACTGAGTTGATGTGGGACACTGTTAAAGCTTCAGTGTTTTCAGTCAAGGAAAATTAAAGCAAGTGAAGACAGTGGGTCTGGAGAATTTACAGTAGAGGAATGTAAGTGCCGAATGGACAGACAGGTAGATTTCAGTTCATCTAGTTCAGAAGTGCTTCTGGTTGAGAATTGCTTTAATACTGTAGATATTTTATAGTTTATTATTTTAGAACAATTACATTTTAGCTATCAGGTGAACGTGTTAATAATTAAACTGTCACATTCCTTTCTTTATTCTTTAGTCATATAACAAGAATTATAATATGGTTTAACTATTTGATTTTTTTATTGAAATAGATGTTCATTTGGATTTGGAAGAGCACCTAGCAAAATTTATGAAAACTGAAGAAGCCATTATATACTCATATGGCTTTTCTACCATAGCCAGTGCAATTCCTGCTTACTCTAAAAGAGGGGACATCATATTTGTGTAAGTAAACTATCTGCTCATGTAAATAGAATTCTTTTGGAAATAATACTGACTGTCTTGGAACACATAACTGCCTGGAAGTTATGTGCCTAAAATAATATGAATTCTTCAGTTTATTATTTAAAAAATATTCATTCATCCCAGCCAAAAGGAGTGAGACTTTCATTCAAAGGAGACTTAAAGGTATCAATAGTTGCTTATCTGCCATTACGGTTTTATTTATTGATGACCATGTGAGGCCTGCTATCTTCTTACTGTGTTCAGCTCTGTGGCCACCTGTCCTTATGAGTTTGTGTTCATAACCTCACATTGCTTACCCTGCCTCATCAGGTCTGTAACTCCTCATAACCCACCCACCCTAAACTCCAAATTTCTGCTGATCTTGCTTCATAGCTAATTTTAAGGACATAGAGGCTGTGAATTGGGAATATCCTTGACTACCCACAAACAGATCTACAAATTTGGTGCACTCATCCTGGATGCATGGTACTACAGGTGGCTGTGAGGGGATAGGCCGTTGAAGATCCACACAAGCATTAGTGTGGTCCAGGGAGCTGGTCATACCAGTTGGAATATCTGCCGCCATTTTTTTTTTTTTTTGATACAGGAACTCACTATGTAGTTCAGGCTGTCCTTGAACTCACTATGTAGCCCAGGCTGGGCTCAAAGTCCTGGCAATCCTCCTGTCTCAGCCTCCCTAGCGCTGGGATTACAGGCATGTGCCACCATGCCCACCCTGCTACCTTTGAATTAGCTATTAAGTTTGATTTTTAATTTAGGTCCCACATTTACTTTTTCTCTTTTCCTATTTTAACACTGGCCAGAGTAATCTTTTTTTAAATGTCAATTTGATTATGTCACACCCCCTTTAATAAATATAATGTATTGAAGACATAATAAACGTAATGACTTAAATCCTTTTTATGAATTTGTGAATTCTAAACTACTTTTTTAGGCTCATTTTGTACTGCTTTCCCCCACGTGGTCAACATGTTACCTCACTGGCCTTGCACACCAGTTTCCTCTCATTTCAGAGCCTTTGTCATGCCAGTTCCTTTGCCTAGAACACTGTTCCTCCTCTCATCCTGTACTTAATTTATGCTGGTCCCATACATACATTGCCTCCAAAGAGAAGCCTTCCTCAACCTGTGAGCAGTTCAAGGTCCTTGCTACATGTGAAGAAAATCTTACAACCCAGAAGAATTCAGTATCCTAGTATATCTTTGCTCACATGAGCACTCATACTGCCTGTCAAGATCCCTCTGCCTCTCAAGCCACACAGGTGTGCATGCATGCATACACACACACAAACACACACACCCCTCTCTGTTCATTTGCTTCAGAGTCACTCATTTTTTCATTTTTGTAGCACTTAGAACACTTTATATGTCTGTGCTTATGTACTTCTGTTTCTTGCCACAAGCCTATTTGCATAAGGCAGCATTTACCATTTGGTAGCATTGTTTTAAGTGTTAGTTTACTGAATGAAAGAATGGAGACTGGAGCTCAAAGAGGGGTCCATGTGACTGAACTCTGGAGCCTGGCCTATCTGGCCTAATGTGCCCATAAAAATGAATATTTTCATTAATTTTTTTACAAATGTATTACAAAATAATTATATGAAAGACTTGTCCCAACTTGAGAACCATTGCTTTAGTGTTTCTGCATTGTTAGTAAAACCACAGTTACAGGCAGCTTCAGGGTCATCAATATGCAAGCATCCCTTATTAATTCCTTATAGTTACAAGTGAATTTGTCACTTCTTTTGTCATATACTGTCTTTTTGATCTTGACTGATAAGAAACCTAAGGAAAATTAGCTTCAATTTGGTATACTTCATTTTTCAGTGAGTCATTATACACTTACTATCTTCTGCCTAATTTTATTTTATTTAAAATTTTTAAACTGATAAAAGCATAAAAACTGTACATAATGATGAAGTACTGTAATACTTTTGATAGATTAATACATTGTGTAATGTTTGGATCAGGTTAGGTATACCTCAGGCATTTATGATTTCTTTATGGTGAAAACTTTTGATACACTTTTCTGTAACTTTTTGAAATATGTAATACATCATTGCTATCTGTAGTCACTCTTCCATGTAATAGCACATCAAAACTTCTTGCTTCTGACTGTAACTTAATACCCATTGATCAGCATTGCCCTGTCCCTTTCTCTGTCTTACTGTCCCCAGCTTTTTGTGACTGGCATCCTACTCAAAATTTTATGACACTGTACTAGTCAGTTTCCCTGACCTTGAGACACAACACCCAACAACATAAAGGAAAAGAGCTTTAATTTGGCCCGCAGTTTCAGAGGATCCAATTCATAGTCAGCTGGCTCCAAGGCAGAAATATAGTGGAATGGCATGGAAGGGCAAAGATGTTCTGCTCATGGCAGCCAGGAAGCAGAGCTGAAGAACAACTCCAGAGAGGAAGAGGCGAAGGGACAGATGTAATACCCAAGATCACACCTCTGTCACCCATCCAGTCACATCCAGATGTGTGCTTTGCTAATCCCTTCAGCAGTTCCCAGATCCAGCCAAGTTGACACAGTTAAGCTTAGCCAACACATTCCACTCAAACTCATCTCTTTAAACTATATTCAATCTCCAAATAAACACAATAACAAGTTAATAATTCCACCTAACATGTTAGAACTGTCCTGTGTACAACAGAATGTTACAAATACCTTCCTGAAGTCTCAACTATTCCAGCATTTTTCAAAAGTCAAAATCTCTTTAGACTGAAGATACTCTTAACTGTGAACCTCTGTAAAAATCAAAAACAAGTTATATAATCCCAAGGTACAATGGCATGGGATAGACATTCCCCTACCAAAAGGGAGGAATGAGGGATAGAAAAAGTTGGATCAAAGCAAGACCAAAACCTAACAGGACAGACATTAAATCCTGTGCTCTGTATCCAGCATCAGGGCCACATGGCAGTGACATGTGAGTTCCAGAGGGCTTGGGCAGCCTTACAGCCTCTCAGGCTCAGCTCATGGTCTTCAGCTTTCCTCAGCAGACATTCCAGATTTCTGGCATCTCTGACTTCATGTGGCTTCTACTGCACATTCAACTTTATTTCCACTTGCCTTCCCTCCCAGCCCATCCTTTGAAGTCTGGATATAAGAATCACTGTCACAACTCTTGCATTCTGTATGCTGGTAAACCAGCATCACAAGAACAGTAGCAAGGTCTGTTGTCAGTGGAAGCAGTAGCCAGGTCCCCTTGAGCTGCTGAGCTGAGCACGGTAAAATGAATCCTGGTGAAGCAATTCCCGAGGAGGCCTTCTCAAACAGATATCCCAAAGACTCTTCTCAAGTGAAAGATTGACACTTTTGTACCTTTGAGCCTGTGGTGGGTGAGATCTTGCTGATTTCTGAGATGCCCTGAAGACATCTTTCTTCTTGTCCATATACAAAGTACTTGGTTTATTTTTAATGGCACTAGTCTCAGCAGCCATACCGCCTGTGGCCCCAACTTTACACATACCTGCTTTTTGGCCAAAATTTAACTTTTCAAATTTTCTGCTCTGCCTTTTGCACCTGATTCTCACTATAAATCTAACAGCAGCCAGTAGTACCCATGCCATAGCCTGAATATCGGACTGCCTTGAAAGTTCTTCCTCCAGACTAGTTATTCCACTAGCCTTCATCTCTCTCCTGTAATAACTCAGGAAATGGGCAAGATGTAATGGGAGGGGTTGTTATTGTTATGGCCTTTAGTCCAATTACCCACAAAGTCCTTCTTGACTAAAACCCCCTGAGCCTGGCTTTTATTGTCCACATTATTGCCCACATCTCTAAACCTTTTGGAATTTCTCCTGCAACCCAGTTCTAAAGGCTTCTGAACCGCACAGGCAGGTGTAGTTATAGCAGTGACCCCATCCTCAGTACCAATTAGTCAGCTTTCCCATTCCTGAGACACAGTAACCAACTTAAAGGAGGAGAGGCTTAATTTGGCTCAGAGTTTGAGAGGATTTAGTCCATGCTCAGCTGACTACAAGGCAGGAACATCATGGCAGGAACATCATATCAGGACATGGAATAGATGCTTAGTTCATGGATCTGGGAAAAAGGGCAGGGGACAGCATCAGAGAGGAAGGGAAGAAAGCCCATACCCAAGCTCATGCCTCCATGACCCACCCAGACATACCCAGAAGTGTGCTTTACTATCCCCTTAGCAGCTCCCAAACCAATCAAGTTGACAAAAAATTAAGCATAACCACCACAGTTTCCACCCTTTTTAGATTACAAATTTGAGTGATTCCTCATGCAGTATTTGTCTTTCTTTGCTGGCTCATTTACTTAACATAGTGATCTCCAGTTCATCTGTATTGTTGCAAATGATAGAATTTCATACTTTTTTGGCCGAATAGTATTCCATTCGGTGTATGTTCTGCATTTTCTTTATCCATTTATCAGCTGATGAACATTTAGTTGTTTCCTTTTTTTTTTTTTTTTTTTGCTGTTGTGAATAGATGCAGTAAATAGGAGAGTGCAGGTATCTTCTGCATATTGATTTAATTTCCTTTGGATATAAACCCAGGATGGGTTGGCTGGATTATATGGTAGCTCTTAATTTTTTGAGGTACTTCTATACTCTTTTCCATAATGGCTTTATATATTTGGGTGCTCTGATGTAATAAGTGTATGTATATTTAGAATTCTTATTTCCTCTTGATGTATTGATCCCTTTATCATTGTATAATGACCTTGTCTGCTTTTACCTCCTTTGATTTAAATAATGAGGTGCTTGTTTATCACTGTATCTGATATAAGTGTGGCTACACCTACTTTGTTTAGATTCCATTTCCATGGATTATCTTATTCTATCCCTTCACTTATAGTCTATAGGTGTTATTAGAAGTGAAATGAATTTCTTTTCTTTCAATACCACGGATCAAACTCAGGACCTTACCTTAGAGAGGCAGACATGGTGCCATTGAGCTAAATCCCTGTCCCTAGGAGTGAATTTCTTGTAAGCAGCATATAGTTGAGTCTTTTTTTTAATCCATTTCATTGCTGTCTTTTAATTGGAGAATTTAACTCGTTTATATTCATGGTAGTTATCAATAAGTGAAGTCTTACTGTGGCCATTTTATGACTTGTTTTCTAGTTTTATTGTAGTTCCATTCCTTTTTCTCACTCTCTTATAGTCTTCCTTTGTAGTTAAGTAATATGCTCTACTATTGTGTTTTGATTCCTTGCCAATTTAGGATTTATCCATTATAGATTTTGCTTTGTAGCAGCCATGTATCTTGCAAAATTGTCCTTTGATTATAACAAGCTATTTTTAAATGATAGCAACTTAAACATGATTATAAAATAAGAAAATATACTAAAAAGAAAACTACAATTTCATTGTTCCTGACATTTTGAGTTTCTGATAGCTTATTTTACATCTTTCTTTATTGTCTATCTCTTAACATTTTTATGCAGTTATTTTTGAACTTTTTATTTTTTAGTCCTCATAATAAAAATATGGTTTATACATTATGTTTACACTATTAAAGCATTCTGAAATTGTCTGTTTAATTACTTTTACCAATGAGTTTTATGCCTTCCATATTTTGTTCTTACTCATTAATGTCTCTTTCAGTTCAAAGAACTTGCTTTAGCATTTCTTGTAGGAGAAATCTCATGAAGATATATTCTCTCAATTTTTGTTTATCTGGAAGTGTCATGTTTATTTCTAAAAAATAGTTCAGCAGGGAACACTATTCTTGATTGACAATGTTTTCCCTAAGTAATGTGAAAAATCTCATGGCCTGTAAAGGTTCTGTTGAGAAGCTTGCTATCAGGCAAATTGGGACACCCTTATGTATTATCTTGTTTTCCTCTTGCTGACCTGAGAATGTGTTCTATGAGCTAGCATGTGGTCTGTTTTGGAGAATGACCCATGTGTAGCTGAGAAGAATATGTCTTCTGATTTTGGGGGGTAGAACACTGTAGACACCTATGAAGTACATTTGTTCAAAAGTTTGGTTCAGTTCTGGTATTTCATTGATTTTTTTGGTCTAGTTGATTTATTTGTGACAGTGGGTTATTGAGGTCGCCCACTACTATTGTATTAGTGCTTATTTGATTTTTCATGTCCGTTAATTTTTTTTTATGTAGTTGGGTGGACTAGCATTTGGTGCAAATATATTTATGATTGTCATTTCTTCCTCTTGTATTGTTCCCTTTACAAGGGTGCTGTGGCCTTCTTTGTCTCTCTTAATTAGTTTTGGTTTGAAGTCCACTTTGTTTGCAAGTAGGGTAGCTACCCCTGCTTTTTTTCAAGTTCCTGTCACATGGAGTATTGTTTACTTATTTTCCCCCGTCTATTTAATTTCTTGTCTTCTCTGATTCCTTCATTCTGTTGGGCTCCATGGAGTTGTGACCCTCATTGTCTTTTTCGAGGATATTGTTTAGAATATTTTGGAGTGCTGATTTGATATTCATGAAGTTCCTAGGATGTTCTTTGTTGTGAAAGTATCTTATTTCTCCATGATTTTTGAAAGACAGTTTTGTAGGGTATGTCAATCTGGGTTGGAGGTTTTCTTTTAGGGCTTGATATACTTTACTCCAGGCTCATCTTGACATGAGGATTTGTGTTGAGAAGTGCTGTGATTCTGATGGGCTTTTTTGGTATGTAAATTGTTTCTTTTCTCTAACTGCTCGTGGGATTTTGTTTTTCTATTGTGTTTCTGGACTCTTGACTATTATGTGCCTAGGTGTAGATTTTTTTTTTTTTTGATCACGGCTATTTGGAGTCCTATATACCTCACTTCTCTGTATGTCAAATTCTTTTCCCCTACCTGGGAAGTTTTCTGCCATTACTTCTGTGAACAGTTTTTTTATGTCATTTGCACTGTCTCCTGCTTTTTCATTGACTCCGATTGGTCTTATGTTATTCTTTTCTGCATCATCTAGTAGCTGCTGGATTGTTTTCTCATGGTCCTGTAGTATTTTTAAGAAATCTTTCTTTTCCTGGTCACTAACCACAATCCTGTCTTCTGTATCTGATATCTTGTCTTCACATTGGCTCATTCTGCTGCATATACTTTCAAAGGAGTTTTTAATCTCCTGGATATCTGTTTGTATATGTGTTATGGATTCTGTTTCCCTCCTATGCTGGGCGTTCATGGATTCCATGATGTTCTGGAGCTCCTTTATTTTTTTATCTCTGTCTTTTCTAAGGTTAATAATCATGTCTTTCACTATGATCACCATCTCTGTTATCTGAGAAATTATTTCTGTTTCATTTTTTCCAGATCCTCTTTCATTGCTAGTTCAGAGTTCTCCAGGTGACTGAGTTTTGGATTGTTCTGTCTCATTGCCCCCTATATTTTCCTTTTGTGATATGGAAAACTGGATTTGCATCTTTAGGTGTCTTCTCATTTCTATTTTTTTGTGCTGATGTTTCGGGTTTTTAATTCCTGGTTTGCTCTTTGTAAAATGCTTATTGCAAGAATCTTTCTTGCTAGTATTTAAAACCTTTAGGAAATAGCTAGTTCTTGGATTATCTTCCAGGTATAGTTGGCTTTTGGGTTTTGAGTCTGTAATGACACTTAAACAATCTCAGTCTTGGTATACCGGGAAGGACAGTTGACTAGAACAATCACATCACCTTGGCCAAAGTAATACAGTCAGCATCAACAGTAGCATCAAACACAGCTTGGAAAATGGCAAGTGGTGGTAGCTATTATTCTGACACTTTTAACCACAAGAACTAGTAAGGACCAATCAAAAATATGTTTACAGTAAATAAGCCCTTCAATGTAGCAGCTTTACCCTCTGGGAAGGAGACTTAGAATGAGTTGGGGTTGGAGGGGAGAGAGAGGTTAGAAATAGGGCTAGAGGACACAGGAAGATTACACAAACTTTGGGAAACTGGTGAAGATAAGAGGAAAAGAGAGATGAAAGGAACAAATACAAGAACAGAACAAACTTAACAGCAACGGGAAAACTAGAAACTGTATTCACTTTCCTATAAGAATAAGAACAATTGAGAGAAATAGAAAAAGAGGAAAGGAAAAAACAAGACAGTAACAGGAACAAGAAAGAACAATGGAGAAGGAGAAGGAGAAGAGAGAAGGAAAAAGAAAAGAAAAGAAAAGAGAAAAAAAGAGTTCCCCTTCGAAGCATGTCTCTGCTGTCACTGGTAGACAACATGGGCAGCAGCCTACAGATCTAAGATAATCTCGCCCACCATGGTCCACTGAGATTCAAGCTGCTTTCTGGCTGCAAGATCAGAATTGAGCTCCCTGATCTCCAACCTCTGTAGTCCACTCGGTCTTCACTACAGTGTCTCTCTTCACTCTCCTCATGGGCTTCAACTTTCTGACTTCTGGGGTTGAGATCTGGGGCCTTTCCTTAATCAGCAGTCTTCCCTATGTCTGTAGCCCAAGTTTCCCCTCTGTGATCCTGTCCACACAACACTCTCAGCCACTGTGGCACCTTTTGCATGTGTCCGCTGACCCAGTAATGGGAGGGGGGAGTGTCCCCTTCCTGTCAGCAGCCAAGGCCCCTTATCTGCCCCCCGTATCTGGTCTCAGAACTCAGTGGATGTCTCAATCCCTTTATAGTCGTGGCCCTGGATGGACCTGGGAGCTGGGTTTGGCTGGACTCATTCTCTGTTTCACAACATAAATTCCCTTTATCTGTTGACCAGCTGCCAGCAGTCCACTGTGGCTGGAAAAAAAACAATGGAGCACATCTGCCCAAATGACAGGTGTGACCCAGCTGGCATTCACTTTCATTGTACTGAGTTTCTACTTTTCAACTTAATTTCGCTCATTCTGCTGACCAGCTGCCAGCAGTCCACCATGTGTGTGTGGGTTTTCCCTTCTCTCTCTGGGCTGCAGAGCGTTCATGGATGTATACAGCACCTGTGGGCTGTGGGAATTCAAGTTTGTGCTTCTGCCCCAAATGGCAACCTCGTCCTGGCTGCTGATAGTGGGAGCTTCACTTACCAATATTCTTTTCCTCTTGGGTGGACTTTAGGGGGAATATTGTCTGGCATTTTCGCTGCTGCCTCTGGCTGTTGTAAGCCTCTTCTGTTTCGGTCCAGGTCTCAGTTTCTCAGTGAGAGGCTGAGTTGTTTTTGTGGATCCCTACTGGGGCAAGTATACCACTGATTGGCTGGGTTGGGTGTCTTTGTTCTGTGTGATTAATTCATAATGAATTCTTCTCCTCTGTTCTCTTGATGTTCTCATATGCCCTCTGCACCCTTTTTGGGGGGCTTTAGGTTGATGATTTCCAGGTATTGGGCATTTATCCTGGGAAAACTATGGTGGTGGCCTTCACCATTCTGCCATTTTTCTTCTCCCTGTCTTTTACCCCTGAGAACCTGATTAAGGTGTGTCTTGAGATAGACTCGTTTGCACTAAATCTGGTTGATGACCTTTGTCCTTCTTGTCCCTGAACATTGGTATCCTTTTCAGGTTGGAAAGTTTTCTGTTACAGTTCTTTGAATAAGCTTCCTCCCCTTCAATGTTCTTAAGTTCTTCTTGAACCCAATTAAATCAAATATTTTCTCTTTTAATATTGGCACAGATGTCCTGTGAGCTTTTTTCATTCCTCTTTGTTCATTTTTTTCTTTGTTCTCCTTCAAATGAATTTTCAAATAGCTTGTCTTCAGGCTTACTCATCGTCTCTTTTGTTTTGATCTGTTTTGTCTTTCATGCTTTATGTCACATTTTTTAATTTTACTTAGTGTATCCATCTCTTTGTTAATTTTCTCTGTTTGAATATTAAATAACTGTTCAATCTGTTTTCCTCAAGCCCATTGAGTTTTTTTTACAACCACTGTTTTAAATTCTCCATCTGAGAGTTTTTCCATACTGATTATTACCTGACCAGTTTCCAGCACCTTATTTTAACTCTTAGGTGAGGCTGTGGTTCACTGCAAGTGCTTGATACATGTTGGTGTGCTATAGTGTCTACACAGTGAAATGTCAGAAGTTTATTCCAGTCTTCCCAATCTAGGTTGTGTGTCCCTACCTTTCCAGAAATCCTAGGAAGACTGCTGATTTTCTCTGACTATGGAGTCACTTCCACTATTTCAACACTGAATGGCACCCCAAGTGCAGGTTTGCCAAGTCTGCTGGTGGTATGTGTGGTGTCCCTATTTTTACACTAGAGGGCAATCCAAGCCAAAGTTTGTCCCAAATCCGTAGTGGGTGTGAGGTTCAGAACAAACCAGGAAAGATTCTAGAAAGGGAAATCCATCTCCA
Source organism: Heterocephalus glaber (assembly GCF_053883595.1). Classification (NCBI taxonomy): domain Eukaryota; kingdom Metazoa; phylum Chordata; class Mammalia; order Rodentia; family Bathyergidae; genus Heterocephalus; species Heterocephalus glaber. The sequence continues at coordinate 36,375,572 of NW_028258153.1, read as the reverse complement.
CAGGCCTCTGCCTGCAACCAAGCTAAACCTACACAGTTTGTCCTTAGTCATGTCAGGGTTGTCCAATCCCAGGGCCCCACTCAGCCTCCATTGAAAACTGAGGTAAGAATTGTTTCCTTGCTGCTGGGAGATTACAGACCTGGTTTTCCCCTAGGCCTCTTTTGACACTGCCCAACTGGAGATGAGAAAGGCACCCCATTACAGCCTGTGGGGAGGTACAAGTTTATGCCCCTCACATGGTCTCCACCAATACCACAGTGGGGTGGCGGGTGTCCATTTGTTTCCAGCTGGCTTTGTGAAAGTCCCAGGTCACTATATGGCCTTTTCTGACACCTCTCTGGAAGGAATGCAGGTTGCCTTGTTATAGCACTCAAGGTTTGGAGTCTAGGTTCCTCTCTCAGCCTCTGCTGTTGCAGGTGAGTTTCTCATGGCAAAGTAATCGCAGAGTAATGTGTCAATCAAAGCAGAGGTGCTGCTGATGCGGAGATGCAGCAGTATTTTATGTATTTCTTAGAAAGAGAAAGTATGTGAGTAAACTGATCCTGATTTGAGAGGTTAGAATTTGGCAACAGCATGCTTTTTGGAACAGATTAAATATGGTCATGTGAAAAGGATTGGCAGAGTGAAGAGCAAACAGGACACATAAATGTTCAAACATGTTTTATTTGCTGTGTTCTAGTTAACAATCAGATTGCTCAACTTACAAAAGTAACATTCTTTTTCTGAGAATGTTAACAAGGCCCTTTAACCCATTTGGTGCGCCTCTCTCCCTTGCAGAGATAGAGCAGCCTGCTTTGCTATTCAGAAAGGATTACAGGCTTCACGTAGTGACATTAAGTTATTTAATCATAATGATGTGGCTGACCTGGAGCGACTGCTAAAAGAACAAGAGGTTGAAGATCAAAAGGTATGATTCTTTTGAAGAAAATTATACACCTCTTTTGTACTCTCTAACCAGCTAAATTATAAATGAAATGGTAATTTGTCATTGAGAACTTGCCCACAGATCACATTTGGATATTAACTAAGGGTGTATTCATGTTGGAGAGCTAGGTCTGATTGTAATTACCTTCTCATTGCCATCATTATATATGTCAGGTTTCAGGAGAGGTATTCCAGGCAGCATTCTAAGAGGGTTGAGGGCAGAGACAAACAGCATGCACTTGGTAAATAGGGAGATATATGCTCAACTTTCCATAACAGCTCCCATACTCATTAGGGCTTTAACAGTCTATATCTCGCACATTCATTTCACAATAAATCATGTACCTGTTACATGGAAGAGAAAATAGCAGAAGATCTTAAAGAGTTAATTTATGAGCAAAGTGAGATCCCGTCTCCCTAGCACAGCCTCACACTGGATCTCTGAACAGCCACTAGTTGTGGGAAGCAACTACTCTGAACAGGATCTCCTCATGTGTTGTGGCTGTTTTCAGTTGTTTATTCCCAGAAATCTGTGGAGCCCCTGGTGGTGGTGGTAGTTCAATAGCGGCTCTATTGTTCTGATTAGAGAATAGCACTAAGGAAGCATGTTGAAAGCATCACTATTAGGATTATAGTTTATTTCCCCTGATAGTATGAATAGAAAAGGTAGTTCTGGTTTGCTGTTCAGCAGCAGGACACCATGACGTGTGAACTGTCCTAGAGCCTAATCACCACGTCCTTTGTCTGAAGCATCTGTTTCAAGTGGATTCGGCTGATGCAGCTCCTTTATAGCTAAAATGACCATTCTTTAATTTTGTGTTAATTTCCGTTTTCTCATATATTTGCATTATTCATTTAGGATTCTGTCATCTTTGTTTAGAAGTCAGCCCAAGAGCAGAACTTCATGAATATACACATTTTCATGATGAATATGTATGAACTCAACATTTCATGCTCCATCTGCTGTAGGATAGTGTTTCATTTTATACAGTTTAGAAAAATCTATAGGGAAAAATTCTAATATTGAACCCATTCCAGTAAAAAGAGATGCCCTCTTCTGATCCAGTAATAGAACGCAGCTACTCCTTTGAATGCTGCTGCTGGGGAGAGTGTGCCCACGAGGCCAGCTGCTGCAGTCTGCTTTGTATAGTTAGGATTGTGCAGATTTGGACAGCATCACACTCAGGCTCCACATATGTTTTTATAAGATTTATAAACCCTGAAACATTTTTATGAATATCAACAAGAAATAAAATTGAATATCTTGAAATTTTACTTTTTTACTAGTTAATTTATATCACATTTTCCTGCCATGAATAGACTTTCTAAATAACAACTCATTTTGGGTTTTAGACTATCCCTTTTCAGTTTCATTTTCACATAAATAACAAATCTGTTAACTCTTAATATTTTCTACTTGGGCACCTCTTTTCTTTGAAAGAAAATTTAAAATATTTCAATTTAATCCAGTTTTGGATTGTAAAAGAACTATGCATAACTATGTACAAGGGAAAAACACCTTTCCTAATAACTAAGGAAATTAGGCCAGGAAATTTTCCCTGTCAAAGTAGGACACATTTTTAATAGTAATAATCAGTATCAACACAGGTGTGCCATGACAAAGGATATTCCTGTAACACTAGGAAGAGTTTAAATCAGCACATTTTTAGAATATAAATGGACATATATATTCCAGGATCCTTACATATCCCCTTTGATCTATACTTGAGGTGTTGTAATTAGAAAATAACTAGAAATGTCAAAAATTAAAGAATATTCATAAACAGAGAAACTACCCAAATACAACATTAAGGGAATAAATAATTTGTGGTTTATACACAAGATACAATGTCTCCTTTAATATCATGTTTTAAATTACTTGTGCTTTACTTCACTACATAATGTAGGAATGTTCACAGCATATTTTTTAAATCAACTTTTAAAATGATTACAGTGAAGTCATGTTTATACATATATATGTGCAAGAAAGACGAAAATTATTGCTGTGTGCTATAACCAGACAGTTTTTTAAATTCTTTTTTGTACTTTTTTGCTTCCCAAGGCTCCTTCCTACATTGAGTTTTTTGTTTTGTTTTGTTTTTGGTACCAGGGATTGAACTCCGGTCCTTACTCTTTTGAGACAGGCGGCAGGACCACTGAGCTAAATCCCTGGCCCACACATTGAATATTTTAAAATCCTAAGGAAATACTTTGGGGTATGGCTCAGTAGTAGATTGTCTACCATGCATAAAGCCCTAGGATCTATCCTAGCTCTGCAGAAAATAAAAATAAGAAAAACTAAGAAACTGTTTCATGTTTTAAAAGGCAAAGAAGGGCAAGATGTGCCTTTCTGGAAATACAGGGGGCTTCTATTCATTAATGACTCCACAGATCCATGCTGCTAACTGGGCAGCTTTCACTTCTGAGCTCACAGAGAGAGTGAGGAGCGTGAGCAAGCTTAGTGACCTCAACACAAATGCTTTTTATGTGTTACAGTAGGGGGCCTTAAAATGCCCATTTAAACATTGCTCTCATCCCTGATTTTCTAATTGTCTGTCACAGTAGAAGCTTAGAGGCAGGAAACCTTTGAGTAGGAAGCTAGTAGTAAGTTCTCTGTAAATCTCAGTGTTTCCTCACAGGAAGCATCTATAGATTGTTAATTGTGAGAGAATTCTGGTGACCTGCTGTGAGCAGTGTGGGGAGGTTATATATTGTTTGAATAGGGCTCTTTACCCCACCACCATGGCCATCACTGGCCAAGGTGACAGTTGAGTTTTACTTGACTCAGTAGGTCAGTGAGGGAAAGGGAAAGGGTTTCATTGTATTTTAGTAGGTGAAGGAGATCAGAATTGCCTGTTTTGTAACTTTAGATTGTAGAAAATTGCTAGCATATACAAGGGAAACAGTAATGTGATGCAGCCCACATACACTTCTCCCAGCATTATTAGCATCCTGTCAGTCTCATGCACCTGCACCCCTCCCTGTTCCTCAACCCATCTGGATGATGATGATCATGATGGTATTGATGATGATCTTCATCTTCATTGTGGTTTTTTTTCTTTTAGGATTACATGCAGACATTGAAATTTGCAAATCTTATCCATATAATTCTGACCAGTGTAACCCAGGAATTAGTGCTTCATCATGATATGAAGCGTTCCCATCTCTCCAGAAAGTTCCCTCTGGGCCCATCTCACTCATTCTGGGTTTGGATGGTTTTGTCTGTGCTTTTTATTTACTATGATCAGAGTACCTGGCTTAGATAATGTTGTGAACTGGAAAATATGTCACTGTTCCTCTCAGAATAGCAGGATCTCAAACACTGAGCTTTAAACTCTTTCAGACCATTTTTTCAATAAATATTATGAGATGTGAGCAAACATAATAGGTTTCATATTTGGAGTTACTGAAATGTAAGATGTTGGATTGTTTTCTTTTAAAGAATCCTCGCAAGGCTCGTGTGACTCGTCGGTTCATCGTAGTAGAAGGATTGTATATGAATACCGGAAGTATTTGTCCTCTTCCGGAGTTGGTAAGCATACCCGTTTAGTCATCATTCTGATATTTGGCTCTTGGGCAGATAGACCTTTTATTTATGGCCACAGTTAATTCAAATATATGATATACCTACTTTAAGTGTAGTTTGATAAGTTTTAATAGATTTATAAATACCATCACCACCACCATCACTGTCAAGACACAAAACATTGCCATCATTCTGGATGATTCCCTCAAGCCTTTTTGCTTGTTTGGTTTTTTTGGTACTGGGGATCAAACCCAGGACCTCACGCTTGCCAGGCAGGCGCTGTGCCCTCATGCCTTTTTGTAGTCAGCACACATTCCTGGCCCCAGCTAACCACTGATGTCCTTTCTGTTCCCAAAGATTAGTTTCACCTTTGTAGAATTTCATGTGAATGAAAACAAATATGTATTTTGTAAAACTCAGCTTTTTAACAGTGAAATCAGTATACTGTTTTTAGAAACCATGACCATTGACATTTTCCTCATCAGTGTGAAATTCACATAGCGCAGAATTAACCACTCTGAAATGTGCAGGTCAGTGGCATTGAGTGTGTTCACCATGTTATGTAGCTGTCGACTCTGCCTAGTTCTGAAACCTCATTCTTGCTATGCAGTCACTCTCCATGTTCCTCTCCCTCTGGCTCCTGGTAACCACCAGTCTGGTTTGTATCTCTTTGGATATACTTATGCTGTGTATTTCCTTTAAATGGTATCATGAAACATGAGATCTTTTCAGTCTGGCTTCATTCATTGGCATCTTTTCAGGGTTCATTTACATTGTACTGTGTATCAGGACTTCATTCCTTTTTAATCCTGCATAGTATTCCATTGTGTGGATATACCACATTATATTTGTTCATCTGCACATAGATGTTTGGGTTGTTTTTGTCTTGGCTATTGTGAATAATGCTGCTGTGAACATTCATATTTTGTGTATATATCCAATAATGTAACTGCTAGATCATGTAGTAACCAAGGATCCACCATTCTGTTTTCCACAGCAGTTGCACCATTTCACATTCCCATCAGCAGTATACCAAGGTTCCACTTTTTCTACCTTTCTTGACACTAAAAAGCTTTGCTTTTATGGTTTCAGATGGCTTTGCTAACTTTAAATGATAAGGCTTTCACTTTTCATCATTGACTATGATGTTAGCTGTGAATTGTTCATAAATATCCTCTGTTGAACCACCCTTATATTTGGCCATTGAAATTGGAATCTAGCAGTCCATTAATTGAGTAAAGATTCAAAATAAAGTTTTCATGCATTATTTTTAACATTTTTCATCATTTCTGCTAAGATATAACTCGGTAGTAATGCTTGCCCTGGGTTCAAAGCCTAACACAGAAAAAAAAAAAAGTGTTTTCCTATTTCTGAAGAAATCCAGATACATCCCAAATATTATTATAAGACTGGTTTTTTTTTCTTCTTTCTATTTTTGTTAGTGTAAAGACTGGTAAGAAAATGTGAGGGAGATGGAGAACCAAAATATCTTAGAACTGTATATTACAGGGCTACAATCATAAAGCATTGCAGATAGACAAATACATGATGAAACAGAATACTGGAACTACTGAAATATATGTCAGCATTGATTGTTTAGAGTTTACATGATGCAAGTTAAAATTTGACCCTGGGATTCCAGTCTTGTTTCACTCATTTGTCTGTTTCTGTGCTAGTGTTATTACCAAATTTTTTCTAATACCCGGTTTTAGACACTAGGTTAAATATATCTCATTAGGGGTCAAAAAAGTCATGTTGAAAAGATATAATTCTCCCAAAATTAGTTCATTCATTGTTGAAAATCCAACCAAAAGCCAATTAAGAATACCTTTGCTCATTTAGCAAGAATAGCCAGTAAAAAGTTGATGGTAAAAAGCAAATTACCAGAAACTTATGATATGGGACATCAACCCATCTTATACATTCTGTATATTGTTTCCATAGTTTTAGTGGAATAAAGATGTTAGTAATTTAACCTATAATTATTAAAAAGTATGCTTCCTGTACCAAGAAAGAATACATGAATCAGAGGAAGACCTGAGGGTCCCAATGGTTCTCATATAATTTTCATAAAAAATTTAGTCCCTGATGATTGCTATATTTTAATTCATTAATGAAACTGATTGTGTAGAAAATATACATGGCTGAATTGATTATACATTAGAGGAAACATCTATACACAAACATTCATATATCAGCTCCTAATAGATTGTTAGATTGTTTTTTTTAAAAATGCACAAAATAGAGTAATATACAGATAAATATGCATCAAAATGTTGATGACAAAAGACTTTCTTATAACCTTGAAAACAGAAAAATAGACCATTGAACCATAATAATAATAATGAAAATATTTTCTGCATATAAAACATTTCAGCCAAGGGTGAGGGCACACACCTGTAATCCAAGCACTCTGGAAAGCTAGGGCAGAAAGGTCACAAGTTCAAGCCCAACGTGGGCAACTTAGACCCTGTCTCAAAAATTTAAAAAAGTGGGAGCCAGTCCCAGCACCTGGAAGGAGGCTCCCCCACTGCTATTCCAGGCTCCTAAGAGAGAGAAGGTGAACCAATCCCAGCTCCTGGAAAGAGGCTCCCCTGCCGCCATTCCACACTCCTAGGGCAGAGAAGGTAAGTCACATGGGTGCCAGAAGCACACACACACACACACACACACACACACACACACACACACCCTGCTGTGGAAATGAGAAGACACGTAAATAAGCCTCAAAAACAGACTTCCAGATCACCTACAGCAACCCCAAAGTAAAAAGAGATGGAGTAATCTGATACTCAACCACTTGGACTCTCTGAACTGGCAACAATAGAGGATCTGGGAAAAATGAAATCAGAAATAATTTCTCAGATAACAGCAAAGTTTGTGCTCGTGGTGCAAGACATGATTAATAAATCTAGAGAAGACACAGATAAAAAAATAGAGGATCTGAGGAACATGATGGAATCCCAACATAGGAAAAAAATGGAATCCATAAAACAGATGCAAACAGATTTCCAGGAGATTAAAAGCTCCATCATTGAAAGTCTGCACAGCAGAATACACCAATGTGAGGATAGAATTTCAGATATAGAAGATAAGATTGCAATTAGTGAGGAAGAAAAGAAAAATTGCTTTAAAATTGTAGTGGAACACAAGAAATCAATCCAGCAGCTGCTAGACGATGCAAAGAATAACATGAGACTGATTGGAGTCAATGAAGAAAGAGGAGAGAGTGCAGATGACATAAAAAAGTTGTTCACAGAAGTGATGGCAGAAAACTTCCCAGGCAGGGGAAAAGAGCTTGACATACAGATAAGTGAGGCATATAGGACTCCAGCTAGCCTTGATCTAAAAAAATCTACACATAGGCATATAATAGTTAGGATTCCAGAAACCCAACAGAACAAAATTCTACAAGCAGTGAGAGAAAAGAAACAAATCACATACAAAGGAAAGCCTATCAGAATCACAGCAGACTTCTCAATGCAAACCCTCAAGGCAAGAAGAGCTTGTGTATTTCAAGCCCTAAAGGAAAACAGCCTCCAACCCAGATTGACGTACCCTGCAAAACTATCTTTCAAAATTCATGGAGAAATAAGATACTTTTGTGATAAAGAACACCTCAGAACTTCATGAATACCAAACTAGCACTCTAAAAAACTTTAGACAATATCCTAGGAAAAGACAATGAGGATCACAACCCCAGGAAGCCCAGCAGAATGAATCCATTGGGCATGACAAATTAAACGCAAAGGGAGAGAATCCAACAAAAAGAAGAAGTCATGACAAGGCTTTTAAAACTTTTAACTTCATCTCCCTAATGAGTGTATAATTCAATCTTGTACTTGTTAGTATTTTTCTGATTCTAGAGTTGCACACCTCTTTTTGTGCTGTACTGGCTATTTATCATCTTCTTGTGTCTACTTTTTAATTGGGTTGTCTATTAATGAGCTATAAGAGTTCTTTATATATTCTGGTTGTAGGTTATATGTATTGTAAATATGGTCTGTTTAAGGACTACTTTTCATTTTAATGATGTCATTTAAAGCTCTAAATTTTGATAGAATCTCATTTATCAATTTTTTTCTTTTATACATCATGTTTTTTGTATCTTAGGAAGTTCTTGCCTACCCTAAATCCATAAACATTTTCCCTTATAATTTCTTCTTAAAGTTTTATAGTTTTAGGCTTTCATATTTAGGTTCATAGATCCTTTCAAGTTATTTTTATTTATGGAAATAAAGGACTGAGGTTAATTTTTTATATATGGATACCAGGTGTTTTCGTGCCATTTGCTGAAAATACTATCTTTTCCTCGGCTCTTGAATTGAGTTTATATTCTATAAAATGTTAATGTTAAATCTTTCAAACCTCAGTGGACCATATATGTGTGGTTCTATTTCTAGATTCTCTCTTTTATCCCAATGATCTATATGTCTTTACTTACACCAACACTGCCTTCATTCCTGTAGCTTTAGAAGAAGTCTTAAAATTAGGTACTAAACGTCTTCTAACACTGTTGGGTTTTTTTTCTCTTTTTCTTTTTACTTTTCTAGGTCTTTTGTACTCCTACATAACTTTTAAATTTCAATATCCAATTCTTCATTTATAGCAAGTATACATAGACCCGAATTTTATATATACCTTGTGTTTTCTAATCCCGCTAAATTCAAATACAAGTTCTAGGGGCTCCTAGAGATTTCTTAGTATTTTCTCTGTAGATGATCATTTCATCTACATATAAAGATTTTGCTTCTACCTTGCCAATCCAATCCTAATCTTGTCATTTTATTGCCAGACTATTTTGGTGTGTGCCTAGGTTTCAAAGTTTAATGGACAGATGAAGAGCAAGTATATCTGCCCTTGTTCCCCACCTTAAGGAAAAAGCATTGTATCTTCTCCATTCATATAAGGCATTCTCGCTGGAAGTATGGAGTACATGCCTTTAATCTGTCGAGAAGGTTCTGTTTTACTTCTAGTCTCCTGATAGCTTTTACCATGAACAGCTGTGGAATTTAGTCCAATACTTTTTCTCCAACTAGTGACAGGATCATATGGCTTTCTCCTTTCCTCTGTTAAAATGATGACTTTTGGGGGTGGATCTTCCAATGCTGAACCAACACTGCCATCCCTGTAATAAAACCACTTTCCACATACTGCCAGATCTGACTTCTAATAGTTTGTTTTGTTAAACAAATTTCTATCTATGTTCATACTTTTTTCTTCTATTATCTTTATCCAGTTTTAGGATTAGCACAATGTTGATTTCCTAAAATGAGGGGAGAAGTGTTCCTTTTTTTTTCTGCTTTAAATGTTTGATATAATTTATCAGTAAAAATGTAGGTAGGTTTTCAAGCTAGGAATATACTTTCTTTAATAGGTGCTATTCAAATTCTATATTTCCTCCAGAGTTAGTTTTATTAATTTGTCTTCCAAGGTACTTCTTAGAAGTTGTCAAATTTATTTCAAAACAAATTTTTGAAATATGCTTTCTATATCCTTTTAAATTCTGTAAAATCTGTGGTAATGTCTCCTAGGTCTTGATATTTTAATTTTTAAAATGTATAATTGATGTTGTATAATAGGAAGTAAAGGTCTAAAGGAGCAGGGGAAGTGGGAAGGGTAGGGGAAAAGAAGGGCAAAGAAAAAATATGAGAAAAGGAAAAAAATGGAAACAAGGTCTTTGCAAATAGGGAAGGGTGGAGGGGGTGTGAAGGGAGGTCTAGGGAAGGGGAAAAGAACCAATATACCAACCAAGATACCCATGTAATGGTACAAGATCCCAGTGATGTATGTAAATGTATTTTATACCTAAAATATACCAATAAACTTGATGGGAAAAAAAAATTTTTTTTTAAAGTGTTGGGAATGTAGCTCAGTTCAATCAGTAGTACCGCCAAAAGCCAAACAAACAACAACAACAACAAAAAACCCCTGTTAATCCAAATTACATTTCCCCAGGAATTTTCAGGGGTTTTGCTATTGTTTTCTGCGTGTGTGTGTGTGTGTGTGTGTGTGTGTGTGTGTGTGTTAGTTACTGGAGACTTAATCCAGGGCCCTTGCACCAAGCTGCATCCCTAATCCTTTTTATTTTTTATTTTGAAACAAGATCTGGCTAAGTTGCCCAAGCTAGATTTGAACACGGAATCTGCCTGCCTCAGCCTCCCAGAGTTCTGGGATTTGGGTGTGTACCACCATGCCCATCTTCCCCACGAGTCTTTATGTGTAGTCAGAGCAGTGTTTGGCAGATACACTACATGTCTATACACATAAAAGTTTTAACATTGCCTTTTTTAAAAAACGGCATTATGCTGTCTCTGTTATCAAGTGAAACTGGATCATGTTAGAGATCTGAAGTACAGTTGATGATTACCACTTACCACACTTATACTCTGTAAAGTTGGCCTTGCCCTGATGTAGGCAGTACTGATGTAGGCAGGAGTGAATTAGTGCTAGTGGGGCCAATTCATGTTTTGATTTCTGTGAGCCTTTGGTCACATTTCTGTCAACCAATGAGTGCATAACTTATTTTGTGGGTGATTCTGTTTAAAGATATCTTATTCACTACATACTGCTGATTGGTTCACACCAAACTCCTGCCCAAATGGAGCTTCTTCAACCCTTGCTCATGAGGCACAGCACATCCTTCTTTCACTCTGAAGCCTAGACAGCACTTCAGCTGAGGCCATCTTAAGCAGCAGTTGCCAGCAAAAAGCACAAAACTGAAAAACATGACAATAGCATCCATGAAAGGACCCTGAGAACATGTGTCAGGTAACTCAGCCATCCATCCTATACCACCGCTGCATGTACACGGTGTCTGCTAATGCTGTGTAGAGATAGATGCTGATTGGCTTGAGATTACAAATAAATTTTAGCAGGTAAATGAGTTCATAAATACACAATTCAAGGTCAGCTGTACATTTTCAGGTTTAATTTTTTTCTTTGAAATATATTCTGTATACTGCCAGTCATCAGTACTCTAAAGTTGTGTTTTGTTTAACACCTAGGTTAAGTTGAAATACAAGTACAAAGCAAGAATCTTTCTGGAGGAAAGCCTTTCATTTGGAGTTCTTGGGGAGCATGGCCGAGGAGTCACTGAGCACTATGGAATCAGTGTAAGTTCTCAGTGTTGAGGAAGTCTCTGGCCCTGTAGGAAACACTTGCTTCTGTTCTGCTGACAGAATGTTCATAGGCACTAGACAGTGTCCTTTGGAGGGTCGTAAAACTTTGGTGTCTGTCACCTCACAGAATCTAGGACAGATCTAGCTAACCTGACCAGAGGATCCTGTCTTCCCCCTGAAATTTGTGTTCTGTTTACATGAAGTGTTTGGATTTTGACTTTTCATGGTGTTTTGCTTTTTTTTCTAAAACCAGTTAAATTTTGCCTAATATTTATTAAAATAATTTAGAATTCCCTTCATAGTCTTTTGAAAAGTATTGATAGTGGTGAAAAAATTCCTGTATTTAAAATTCTATATTCCATGTAATTTGTTTACGTGTGGGTAAGAGATAATTAGGCCATATATAGGGTGTGTCTATATATGGGTGCACAGAAACACACACGCACATATAATTGGTGTCAGAACCCCAGTGGCGTGGATTCAGCAAAGCCCTTGAACTTGAAGGCCCCAAGCAGTTGGTGTGAGTTTGTCCTGTGTCCTTTTGGTGGAGGAAATGGACCAGAATGGCCCAGGTACCTAGTGGATTGCAGTCCCTGAGGCACAACAGAAGAGTAAATCCTGGCAGTCTCAGGCACCTCACTACCAACCACCACAGGTGCTTTCAAGATGCTTTTCCACCAAAATGTGTACATTGAAATCTTTGTGTTACAAAGTGAACTATAAAATATAAAATCTCTTTCGATTATCTACATCCTAGTACGCATACTGTCCTAGAGGAAAAACATAGTGCAAAGTCAATGCCACATGACTTAGTGGAAGCAGTCATCTAAGATACATTGATATTCAGCAGTTAAATTAATGCAAGCAAATTTAGCAGGACAATGAAGCCATTTTAAGGCATGAAAATTCTTTAAAAATAAAGGTTTACCATTCTAGTTTTCTAAATGCCATCAGCAGTTGTCACGGAGATAATATTCAGGGGGGACTAAAAGTAAGCGTGCAGCATGTAGAGACCTTATTTAGACCTGATGTCCAAATAGATGTTAAAGTTTGTCAGACAGGGATATTTGAACACCGAGTATGTGATGATATTAAGAAATTGTTGACTTTTTTTAGGTGATAATAAATAGTTTTGTGATTGTATTTTTGAAGGAATCCTTATCTTTTAGAAATACACACTGAAACACTATGATGTTTAGGTTTGCTACAGAGAAATGGCAAGGGCACTAGAGGGCTATAGATGAAACAGGGTTGTCCTTGAGTTAATGATGGTTGAATCTGGGTGATGGACATTCTTTATTCTATTTTTTCTGTCTTCGTTAAATGCTTGAGTACAACAGTTTAGGAAGAATACAGATCTTGTTGATCTGTGGAACACTTAGAAACACAGCAGAGGTCACAGCCTTCAGAATGTTCTCGCTGAATGCTTGCTGTGTACTCAAAATAGTACTGGGAGCTAGAGTGGAAGAAGAAGACCAAAGGAGTTCTGAGGAGGTGGGGAGATGTAGGAACTCAGAAACCCATGAAGCATGTTAGGTTCTTCACTGTCTACTTGGTCAAAATTCTGTTGCCATGATGTCTGGATTTTTTAAGTGCTAAAATTTATTTTTATTTATCTCAAGTACATTCTATGGTATAGGCCAGTTAGCCCACTGTTTTAGAGAGGAAATAATAGTATTTTGTACCTCTGCCATTTTCTCTTTCAAACAGCTTTGGATTCCATCCCCCTTTCAATCCAGATGTTACTGCTATTATGAGTTTTGCATTTGTGTCTTTATGCTTCACATTGCCTTTTTTCCCCTTTGAACTCAAGGAATAAGTATTGCTGTCTCCCACTTTTCTGGCAGATTGATGACATTGACCTTATCAGTGCCAGCATGGAGAACTCACTGGCTTCCATTGGCGGTTTCTGCTGCGGCAGGTCTTTCGTAATCGACCACCAGGTACTCCCTTTTCACAAACAAGCAGAATCTGAAACTGATTGCTCCATTGGTCACCTCAGAATTTCACTTCAAAATAAAAAAAATGTTATTATCAATTCACACAATTTTTACTTACAAGTAGATTTTTTTAAACGATTCACCCATTAGAGAAATGCAAATTAAAACAACATTGAGATTCCAGCTTACCCTAGAAAAAAATGACTATTATCAAAAAATCAAATAATAACAAGTACTGAAGAAGCTGCAGGGGGAGAAAGGAACCCTTCTATACTCTTGATGGGAATGTAAGCTAGTGCAGCAACTGTGGAAATCAGTGTGGACGTTCCTGAAAAACCTGAAACTGAAAATTCCATTCAACCCAGCTATTTCTCTTTTAGGTATCTTCCCAAAAGAATTAAAGACATATTACAATTATACATGCACACTTATGTTTATAGCAGTACAAGTCGCAATAGCTAAATCTTGGAAATGACTTATATATCCATCCGCAGATAAGTGGATAAAGAATATGTGGTGTTTGCACACAATGGAGTACTTCTCTGCCATAAAGAAAGATAAACTTGGGCAAGGAATGTAGCTCAGTGGTGCGGCACCTGCCTGGCAAGCACAAGGTCCCGAGTTCAATCCCCAGTGCCAGAAAAAAAAAAGAAAGGAAGGTACACTTGAGTCATTTATAGGAAAATGGATCCACCTTGAGACCAGTCAGACACAGAAGTTTAAATTTTGCCTGGTTTCTCCTGTGTGAGAAATCCTGAGTAAAAATAAAGAGCAAAATAAAAGATAATAGGAGGTATGGAGAGCTTTCTCAAAGAGGAAGGGACTCAGAGATGGAGGGAGGGAAGTAAAAGGGGATGAAAAAAGAAATAAGAGTGTATTACACCAAAAGAAAAAGAGAGGGATCAGGAGATGGGTGGAGGGACAAGGAGGGAAGGGGAAGGAGATTAAAAAAGGAATGAAAATGTGTTACGTATGTGTACCAACTCCCACAAGGAGTGTAAACAGGTACTCTACACATGTCCTAAATAAAGTAAAAATGAAGAACTCAAAATCTTTATCTTTAGAAACTACCTCCCTCGTAAGTCTTGTCTTTGTTACCTGTGTAACATTTATCCTTGGCTGGATCTTCCCCTCACCATGTGTGCACACTTCAGTAGGTGCTGTAGAGATTTGGCCGTAGAATGATTCACCCAGAAAGACAAAGAATGTACAGTTTACTTTTCTTGTTTTGTTCTCAGCGACTCTCTGGCCAGGGTTACTGCTTTTCAGCTTCTTTGCCTCCTCTGTTAGCTGCTGCTGCCATTGAGGCCCTCAACATCATGGAAGAGAATCCAGGTATAACCTTTTAAACTCAGGTTTTGTTAACCGTGTTTCTGACTTGCTTTTTGGAGGCATTAGCCAGAGGGAATTATTTACCAGACAAAAACTCTGGCTCTGAATTACAAGTTCATCTTCCCTAATCCCAAAATCCAAAATGCTCCAAACTCCAAAACTTTCTTGAGCATAGACACATTTCAAATTTTAGATTTTCAGATAGGGAAGCTCAGCCTGTAAGGTCTATGCAAATGTTACACAGTCAGAAACTCTGAAACCTGAAATGTTTCTGGTCATCAGCATTTCAGATAAGGGCTACTTACTCATGCCTAGCATAGATGGGAGGAGTGGCAGTGAAGAAACTGCCCTGGCCTTCCTTCCAGGTGTGGGTGAGAGCTTCTGTCTTATGCTTGGAGTTGGCTGCTCCAACAGGCAGAGGTGCCCTGAGGAGGAAGGGCCAGGCCAATGCCAGGCCTACACACTTTGCCTCGTGTAAACAGTCAGTTGTCATTTGGTTTATAGTTTTCTGAATAATTATCTGAAGTATGATGCTTTTGGGTGTGTATAATTTTATACATATTGTTAGTTTTCCCCTTCAGCCTTTGAATCATCAACTGATAATAAGCTAAGTGTAGTTTATCAACGAACAATTTAGTGGGCAAAAAGAAAGTCAACTGAGAATTTAAAATGTGTCATTTGGCTGTAATATCACTGCCTTAAAAGCTTCACACAGAAAAGGAACAGCAGCTCTTACCTGGTATTCCTGAATCCACAGCACTGATAATAATTCAGAGAATCAGAAGATAGGAGTGTGTCCAAGTGCTTACACTCAGGTTCTCATTGTGAGGCAGCCTGGCCCCTCTCTCGTGATGCTCATCTCTCAGATACTTTTTGCTTGAATTTTTCTTGAATAAAAGGAAAATATTTTTTAAAATTACTTTGCTACAATTGATTTTTCAAGAAGTTGTTTAAAATCAAATACTAAGTAGTAGACTTCTCCCCCTTCATTCTTAAACTGGATTATCTATAGAATCTTGGTAAAAATAAGAGCAATTATTTTTCTTGGAAACCACCATCCCAGATTTTGCTAAAAATGGGGTGGCAAAGTGAGAAGAGACCTTAAGTATCAAAAATGAAGCTCAGGCCCCCAGAGAAGTGTGAGTTACTGGCTATCTGTTAGTTTGTGTTATGATTTGCCACATCTTACACTGATAAACTTCCTGGGCCATTACAAATATTTTTAGGTTAGTACTATCACATATTCTATCAAATGTATTCTTTTCCATTCAGATATTTTTGCAGTATTGAAGAAAAAGTGTGAACAGATTCATAAAGCTTTACAAGGGTAAGTGTTCATTTTCAACCAACATGAAGTTTATCAATACCACACTTAAACAATTAAGAAGAGCTTACTTTTGTTAGGTTTGGGTCTGTTTAGATCACCCAACAGCTAAGAAACCAAAATTCAGTCCACTCAGCTTTCTTTGTGTAAAATTAGTACACCTGTTTTGTTGTTTTAAAGAATTGTGCCTTTGCTTTTCTAAAAATTAAACAACTTACTGATAAAACATAGCAACAAAGAAGTTAAAAATAACAACCCAACATCTTCCCACAAGAAATAACCAGGGTAAATATTGGACCAGCTCTCCACATCACCTCAGGTACAAGGATATAATTAGATACTAAGTCATTGGATGGCATTAGGTTCCTACTATCTGTGTTACTTTTTAGTAAATTAAGTTTTCAGTTGAGGTGTGAAAAAGAGTAGAATTGAAGTGAATCTTAATGAATGTTTCTTTTTTTTAAATTACATGAGAGTGTTTTTTAAAGATTCCTCTAGAGTTGAAAGAAAAAATAGACGTTGGTGACATCTTCAGGCCAATTTCTAGTCTACTAGGAAATGATCTCACATTGCCTGAGACATTTTGTTTTTGCTTTCTAAAGTGAAACATGCCTCTTGATTGTTAGAAATTCTACCTTCATTGCAAGATAGGGAAAGAAAAGGGCAATTAATAAATGGAAAAGTTAGTTGTTCCAGATAAAGGAAAGGTAGAGACAGTTACAGCTCTGAGCGTGTCTACAGTGTGGTAACAGAAGTTCTTGCGTGATTTATATAAAAGATATACTTATATGGTTCCCCTGGCCTTGGTTTGTGAAATATTAATATCCTAACTCACTGTACATTCATCACGTTCAGATGCCCTTCTGAAGTCCCATCCTCCTCCTTCACTAGCTCTGACACCTCTTCTAAAATCTCTAGCCCTATCTTTGTTCCACCCACATTCAGCAGATAGCCTCACTTCATTCTGTCACTTGAAAACTCTCCTGTTTTTCCTAACAAATCTACACAACTATAGGAAACTGAACAGTCTTCCCTCTGCTATAGCCAAAAAAAAAAAATCCTCTAGCTCTTAAGAAACCCTTCTTCCTTCTTAAGGACTAAGCACCTTTGCTTGTCTCCTTTGCTTTGTCATTAGTTCCTCCACTTTCTGAGTCATTTCAGTAGCCTTTAAGTCCTCTGTACCAAATTTTCTTTTATCGTCTTGCTAATGATCCACTTTCCTCTTTAGCAACTACCCCACTTCTTTGCCTCTGTTTGTCAGTGGTCCTCTCAAGAGTTATATGTTTTCTCCACACCCTCATGTCTCCCTTCCACTAGAATTTACTGAGATCTGGCTTCGTTATACTTCACCCAGACTGCTGTATGAAGGTTCCCAGTGATTCCCATGGTGCTAAATTTAGTTCATATTATTAATGTCTTAGTCATGTCCAGCATAGGTGACTACTGTTTCCCCCTTTAGATTCTACCACACTAAATTTGTGAGCTTCCTTCTACATCTTTGAATTATTTATCTTTGTCTTCTTTGAAGGCTTTCTTCAACATCATGTTCTTTAGGGCTTAGTCCTTGGTCATCTTTTCCTATTGCCTTCTTGGGAAATTGCCTTCTTCCACACCTAAAGCTTTAGATTGTTCCGTGACCCCTAAATGTGGACAACTCACAGATTCATGTCTCAGCTCTGTGCCACACTTCAGGACTTCTGGCCTTATATCCAGTTCCATACTCAGTAGCTTCCTTTGCAGGACCCCAGAGGTATGTCATACTAAACACTGAAGAGTTGTGAAATGGGACCACAAAGGAAGCAGCAAGGAGCCCAGTGTGAGTGAGAAACCTAGTGGAAGGTGAGGGTCAGGTAACCAGCATGTAAGCGTGATGGGATCTTCAGTCAGATGGAAAACCATGGCTTGGTGTTAAACAAAAAGGTGGTATGGGGCCAGGGATTTAGCTCAGTGGTTCTGCCGCCTGCCTCGCAAGCTCAAGGTCCCAAATTCCATCCCAGGTACCCAAAACAAAAACAAAAAGGTGGCGTGGCACAGCTGGCTTTAAGTCTCAGAAAGATTACTCTGTGTGGTGTAAAATGACACACTGTACAGCATTAAGAACAGAAGCAAGGGAACTAATGAGATGAATGCAAGCAAAAGATGGTGGTAAATTTGACCTTTGAAGTAGCAGTGAGAAGTGTTTGGATTCTGGATATATTTTAGAAGGAGAGCCAGCTAAGTCGGCCAGAAGTTCCTATGCAGGGTGAAAGAGAAGACTCAAAATTTTGATTGGAGCACCTAGTGAGGGAGTGGATAGGCCTAAGAAGGACTCCGCTAGTGAGGAAGTCAGTGCTGCCTGTGCTAAAGTGGACACACCCATTGAGGATCCAGGGCATTGCAGCTGGGGGATACAGGTGTAAGTTGGAGAAAAGTCTTTTTGAGTCACGTAGATTGTATTTAAAGCATTTTGATGTGAAGTCATCAAGAACCAACCAAGGAGATTGAAGAAGGAGTGGCCAGTGAGGAAGAGGTGGATCAGAAGAGTCCTGTCAGCAGGTGAAGAAGGCAGCTGCATAGGTCAGCGTGTGGTGTGCTGCTTCCCGTGGGCCAGGCATGGTAACTGAACATCCTTCCTTTGATTCAGAATGTGGAGTTTATTTTGACTGGAACACTTGCAGGGGATCAGGAGAGACAGAGTGCCTGATCAAGTGGGCTGGAGAGAGCCTGGGAAGAAGAGAATTAGGTACAGCTTAGATAACTCTTTTGAGGAGTTTCCATTAAGAGGAACAGAGAAATGGAGTGGTGGCTAGGGGAAGAAATTGAAATCAAGAAGAAAGGGAGATCAGTTTGCAGATAACATCCACAAGCCATAGGTCTCTTCTAGCCTGTTGGGCTGTCTCCATGGCTGCCGCTTTCTCTTTTGTACATGGCCTGTTTCTGAACCATTTCTTCCGTCTCATTGGTGCCTGTATTTGTGCAGATCTCCAAAGCTCTTGTTAGAATATTTGCATTTATGTCTGTGTTGGTTTTGAAATACATACAGGTTCCTTCAAAATTGTTACTAGCAATTTAATTGGAATTAAATTCTCTGATTGTGTTAATGTGGAGGGAATTATCACCCATGAACATGATCTATTTTAATTTTCTTTCGTGTGTTTTTTTGAGGGGTGGTGGTTGTGGTTGTTGTTGTTGTTGTTGTTTGCGTAGTTCTGGGAATCCAGCCCAAGATCTCATGCATAATAGGCAACTATTATAACTATAACTGTTGTAACTATAACTATAACTGAGCTATATCCCAGCTCCTCTGTGTTCTTTGGTGGAATTTAAATATTTTCTCTGGAAAGTCCTTGTGCCTTTATGGAGCCTCTGAAGGAAATTTCTTGTCCTATCAGTTTTGTTGCCATTGTAAATGGGGCTGTGTTTTATATTTTTTTACTTGATTAATTTCAGTAGTTTGTTTTATTCAGGTACAGTGATGTGCAAAGAAGTCCTGTCATCAGCAATAAGGGTTTTCTTCCCTTCCCAGTCCATTCGTGTGTGTGTGTGTGTGTAATTTTTTTCTTTAATTGCTTTGGTGTGGCTTCTAACACATTATTGAGCAGTGGCAGTAATAGCAGTCTTATTCTCGCTAAAGAAGCATTTTTTTCATTATGTATAAAACATTGTAGTATAGGTTTTTGGTTATTGGCCTTTACCAGATTATTACTAGATTTCAAGGTTTGTTACTTTTAATCATAAATGGATTTTGAACTGTATCAAATACTTTTCATATGTATTAAGATCATAGCTTTATCTCATGGCTGAATTATATGGATTTATTGCCAATGTTAAACTGTCATTGTATTCCTGAGAAAGCCCTTACTTGACTACAGGATAGTTTTCTGCAGTTAGATTTAGTTAGCTAATACTTTAATTTGAATTTTTATATCTTTATTTATAATTTAAATGGGCCTGTAATGTTTGCTATGATATGGTAGCTTCAATACATGATTTGGACATTTTCCACCTTTTTTATAGTACTGGAGATTGAACCCAGAGTCTTTGCACTGCACTACATCAGCCCTTTTTTATTTTTTATTTTGAAACAGGGTCTTGCTAAGTCTCTTGAGATCCCCAGGCTGGGCTTGAACTTGAAATCCTCCTGCCTCAACCTCCCAGAGTACTGGGATGACAGGCATGTACCACTATGCCCAATTCATTTTCTACTCTTTGTACTTCAGGGAGCTTTTGCATAAGGCAAGGCATGATTGTTAGTTTCTTCAGAGTTAGGAGGCCCTCCACCCTTTAAGGATATCTAGGCCTGAGATGCCTGGGCTTGGGAATAGTGTGTCATTATCTCTCATATCTTTGTTTTCCCTTTTTATTTTTGTTTGTATTCTGTTTTCCATTTTTAGGATCTTTCCAGGATTTTTCATAGCACTTTGGGTTTTTCTTTTGAGGTGTATGTGCATGTATTTTTCTATTTTATATATTATATGTACTTCATATAATACATATAAATATATTATTTATATATATTATGTTAATATGTTTTATTTATATTTTGAGATGTGTATTTTTATACATTCTTGTTTCATTGCTTTATGTTCTTACTCTTCTCCTTCTTACATTTAGCTTCTATTTTGTACTTTCCCATAAATACAATTGAACATTTTCAGAAGTAGTGCCTTCAGTGTTCAGGTTGAAGTTTTCTTTTAATTTCTATGATCAGTGATTCACTTCTCCATCACTGAAATTGAGTTTGGAAACAGCACCCCCTGCTGGGTTGTGTGGGTGTCAGAACCATGACAGTCCCCACCTCATCATGGAGGTAGTGATTGGCATCAAGCTTCCCTGGACCCTGTGCATACAGTGGACGCCATGGCTGCCTAGCTTGGATAAAATGATAAAATTGCCAACTGTTTTGTCAAAGAATATGTTATAGGCTCTGAAACACAGCTTCTCTATTTCTGAACTTGAACTACAATTCATTCTCTTGCTTTTAGTTAAATTGATATGACTGTCAGCATCCAGCAGCAAGGCCAGGGTGCTTTATTTTATTCCTTCTCCCACCAGCCTACCCTACCTACCAGGAGCTGAGCCCATTTGATTAAATTCAAGTCAGTCTAGGGCTTCAAGAGCTTCCTGTGTGTAAAGGAGAAGCCAGGCCATTGATTCATTTGAATTATTTAAGCTTTCCTCTGAGAAAACATGACCTAAGAAAATTGATAATTCAAAATTCATATAGGAAATGGGTTTTGAAAGCATATTGCATAGTTTATACATTTGGAACTGTGGTAGCAAACCTTTTAGAGATGAGTGCCCAAACTGCAACCCAAAACTCATCTATTGCAAAGTGCCAACACTGCAATTAAACTTGAATACTGAGATTTGAGTTTTCAGAAAACAACTCTAGACATTAACATCTTTTGTCGTAAAAGCAAATACCACATGTGCCATAGGTTCTCGTGCTTAATCTACCAGTTTCCTCCACATTCCAGATGCCCTTGATGCTAAGATTCTGTGACTCAGACCTGCAGTCTGATTTTTTGAGAGCCCCTGACATGATGTATCACAATGTAAAAAAAGACATAAATTGTTAATTTGAAAACCGTAAAATTAGTTCTGGCACCTTAGTTGCATTGAAAGCCTTCTCTCACTATACGAAAAGGCAGTTAACTGAGAGACATAAAAGGTTTGTTTTGGCTTGAGATTTTGGAGGTTTCAGTCATTGATCAAGTAGCTATATTCTTTGGGCCTCTGGCAAGGCAGGAGTGCATGGCAGAGCAAACCACCCCCCTCATGAGCCAGGAAATGGAGGGAAAGAAAGAGACCAAGGTCCCACAGTCCCCTTCTGGGGCGTGCCCCAGTGACAGAACTCCCCTACCACTGTATGTCCCAAGGGTCCATAGCACCTCCCATTAATGCTCCCTTGGGACCAAGCAGCTAACACATGGGACCTAGGGACAGTCAGCCAAACCAGAGCAGTAGTCGTTCTGTAAAAGCTTAGAAAATTCAAATATGATACCTGGTGTTTTTATGGCCATTTCCTTCTAAGGGAAAAATAAATTCTAAGTAAGCTCAATGAAAACAATCCAAAATGTTTAGCCTAATTTCAGATAAACATGTATTGCCATTTGTTTTCCTAAGAGATAGGCCAAAAATCAAATACTGTTTTTTATTGTAGGGTAAAAATAGACTTTAAGTGAAACCTGACTAAATAGGGCACAGAGTTCTCATGACATCTATAAAAATCATTTTAAGATAGAAAATTTTACCTTGAAAGAAATGTGTCTTCCTCCCTGATAAGGGACAGATTTTTGTGCTGTTATTCCTAAGAAAGAAGAAAATCTTAATCTAAGTAAAATTTAAAATAAATTATGCAAATAAGAGAATTTTTTAATATAAATGTTTTTCTGGAGTCTAAACCTAATGTTATTAATGTGAAAAATCACTTCTGTAATTTTTCAGAGACAAAATACATACTAAAGATTAAAATAATAAGTGAGGAAGCATAACATTCTAAATTTTAGTAAGTAGTCTATGAAGAAATCAAATGGGATAAATAATAGGAATTGAAGGAGCAGACTCTTTCCTGAAGTAGTGACATGCCTGTGCAGCCCTAACTGGAGCCAGAAGACAGCTGAGCAGATCAGCTAGGAGATGATGGGACCAAGGCCCAGGTCCAAGGAGGCCTGGGGGAGATGTACAGATGGAGCAGGGAGCAACCATGCAGACTCCCCATGGGAGTCAGAAGGCAGAAGGTCACAATGTCCTACCAAGAGCAGGAAGGCTTCCTCCCATTTTCCTGGCCTGGGAAGCACCCCTCAGAGCACACAGTTTACCTCTTTCCGTCAGAATTGGAATTCCACTACATGGTGCTCCCACCAGTCACCAGTTGTGCTCCCTTCTGTTTCAGAGTCACTTCTGTGAGATTCTTTAAGCCTGGAAGGGATTCATGTGTGTGTGTGTGTTTCCTTCCTCAGCATTTCTGGGTTGAAAGTGGTGGGGGAGTGCTTTTCTCCAGCGTTTCACCTACAACTGAAAGACAGTACTGGGTCTCGAGAGGCAGATGTGAAACTACTTCAGGAAATCATAAATCAGGTAAGCATTCAGTTACTCAAGTGAGCCTCTCCACACCTCTTCCTCCCACGCCCCTAGAAGATTTTGCTGTCATTTTTCAGATTTACCCGAGAGATAGGTTAGGATGGCAGTTGTTGGACACCACACTCATGATGTAGGCCTGTTCTGGTGCTGTTGGCCCTTCCTTGCTGCCTCTCCCTGGTTCAGAGGGTGCTCTAGGGACAGGCTGTGGGTGCCCCCTCCCACGGGGCCAGTTCTACTCCCACCAAAGTACCTGTGTTCAGGGCCACACTGCATTTAGATGTACTTCCCATCATACAGTAGTTAGCCATGTAAACAACTCATTTATACACTGTTTGCACAGCCAAGCTCTGAGACATGCAACGGGGAGGCATATTTGTGCAGCTCACCAGGCAGGACATCTGCTGACACAAGTGAGCCCCCAACACAGCTTGGCAACAACCATTAATTGTCATCGGAAGTCATAATGCTCCTGTAATTAAGAAAGAAGGAATACCCAATAACACACTTAACTTGGGAAAGGTGTTTAAATTCTTTGTCGTCTGAAATTCATTTTACTACTAAGTACAACTGAGTTGTTGACAAGCTACACATCACTAGGGCAAAAGCCTCTTGCCCTGACCTGAGCAGCACCTCTCCAGAGCCTCCCTCCTTCCTTTGCTCTGGCTCTTCCTCCTGGTAAGGAGGGTCTGAGGTACTGAGCAGCTTGGTGGGGGGTACTTTGCACTGAGCTATATCTCCAGCCCTATTATTTTTTATTTTGAGACAGTCTTTCTAAGTCACTGGGTTGCTTAGACTGGACTCAAACTTCTAGTCCTCTAGCCTTAGCTGCCAGAGTGCTGAGGTTACAGGTGTGTACCCCCACACCTGCTGTAGTATGCCTTTGAGGATGACAATAAGTTGCATTCTGCTTCTTTGTCCTGCTGAAGTTCCATCCCCCAAATCCTCCCCTGAGGCAGTGCTGCCAGTCACCCTGAGTGGCAGTCATCTGATGACTGCCACCTATCATTTGCCTTTTTCTGGGCCAGGCCCAATACCAGCCTTCCTCCATCTGTGTGATATCTCACACAGGTGCTTGCCAGTCACATACCTCCTCAGTATGCCCACCAAGCTGTGAGAGCCGCTGTGGCTGCACAGCTCCCTTGTCCTCCATCCTATAGTGTCTTAACTACATAATCTGGAATGATGGGTTCATGGAGGACTGCACACAATATGTGGCCCTTTGGGGCCAGCTGTATTAAAAAACAAAAATAAAAACAGCATCTGAGATTCCTGATTAAGAAACGTTCTCAGAGTGTGTATGGTCAGGTTGGCTGGCCTTAGCTTGCTGAATATCCCCTCAAGTTCAGCTCTGCAGACCTGCAGAAACAGAGGGCCCATTACAGAAGAGAAGCATCCCGCTCCCCTGTTGACTGGCCTGGTGTTTTTACTGTAATATTACTGCAGTATAAACGGACACAAAAATAAGTTGTGACTCAAGTTCTTAGACAACAGTGGTAAAACCAAAACAATTTAGGTTCGGTGCAAACCAGGCAGACAAGGCAGTAGACGTCAGACTCCACACGGTACATGTGACAGGTGAGTTTGGTGTTTTCAACAGAATTGCACTCATTTGCAGGACTGAGGTTGACAGCCACAGAATGGCCTTGGTGAGGTTCGTGTGCTTGTGTTGAATCCCTCAAGGGGACTCTGTCCTCCCTCAGTCCACCTCAGGCTAATTGTCTGCACGTGGTTCTATGATGTGACACTGGTGTGATGCTGGCCTTTTCTAGATGCCAGTGTGACTGCTCCATATTAAATCCTCTTGTTCCTTCAGTCACAGTAGTTAAACTGCTCTTTTCCAAAGACAGACTTGGGGGCTCTTGTGCACAAGATGACTTGACATCAACACGTTATGCTTATACAGATTACCCACAGCACCAAAAGAGCAGATGAATGAACATGGGCAGCTCCCAGATCCCAAGCTTCTATATGTAGGCTGTGTGATGCTGGCTATCTTAGGGAATTATGTTGAGTGTTAAGTGAGAATAGTCTAAGACAGGGAACAAAATACTATCTGGAAACCTCATTTATAGGAAGAAAACAGAAAGATAGGTCTACAGCTTCTTTGTATCACCATCACGTCCATCTTCAAAATTCTTACAGTCTTTTATCCTGCTTCCATTTTTCTTATTTGGAGAGAAAAGAATCACAGCAACTCTAGTTATACTTTATAGAACCAAGAGCTTTGCCACGTTTATGTTGAGTTGCTCAACAGGATACTGTTTTCACAGACTAAGCTCTGGTTTGGACTGTCTGTTACCTAGCCAGGGCCAGATAGAGCCAGGTCAGATGTCCTGAGGCCTCAGGCCACCAGTTGTACTTCCTGAGAGAGGCTCAGCAAGAGACTTTGTGCCATCCCTCCCTTACAGCGTGGTCCTTTGGGCAGATAATTTTACTGCGAGGTATTTGGAATGATCTTTTCTTTATACTACCTTCCCCTTGCTCTGTAAAATTTCACCCGTTTGGAAGTAAAACAAGTATATTCCCAAAGTTCTGCAACCATTACTGTTTAACTGCAGAATGTTTCCATTGCTGCAAAAGGAAACCTTTGTAACATATTCACTCTAGTTTTTGTGCTTTCTTTATTTTAATAGAGAATATTTTAACAACAAAATAATTTTTGACAGGTGATTAATATCCAGGCAAGCTGTAAAAAAGCTGTATTAACAGCAGTGCCTGGTAGCACCTTGCCCAAATGGAAGATAGGGACATAGTCATTTCTGTATATATTTGAAGTCCAGCAGTTTCTCCCTGACACAGTCCTGGTGGTGTTCTCAAGCCTAGCTCTTGGTTGTCCCTTAGAGATTTGCTCATACTGCTTCCCTGGGTTGGTATTAAACTTTCTCTGAATGGCAGCCTCAGCTACCTATGGCTCTGGAAACTCACTGAATAAAAGTATGTAAAATTAAGACACACAGCCTTGCAAGAACTTGAGCCATTTGTGCAAGTGCTTGGGAGCCACACAAGTTCATGGTGACCATGCCGATGCTGCAGTATGAGTACACCCATTGTTGCAGAAAGCTCTGTGGAGAATGAGTGCTGCTGAAGATAAAGTTGTGGTGGGCCAGGGATTTAGCTCAGTGGTTCCGATGCCTGCCTCACAAGCACAAGGTCCTGAGTTTGATCCCCAGTACCAAAAAAAGAAAAAGATAAAGTTGTGGTATTTCAGTTTTGTCTCCTAGCAGTTATAATTGAAATTAACCACTGATGAAGGGCTTTCCAGGTACCTTTCCAATTTAACTACCAAGGTCTGAAATCCAGGCGACTGATGTTTTCCTTTTTCTCCCTACAGTGCATGAACAAAAGTATTGCATTAACTCAGGCGCGCTACTTGGAGAAAGAAGAGAAATTCCTTCCTCCTCCCAGGTTGGTTGACATTAAAATAGGACCTCACTTTTCTTCTCTTCTTTAAACTCCGTATGAAAGTTTTGAAAATCCCTGAGTGACTTAACAAGACAAGGAAGAGTGTCCTTAAAATACAGCACACTACAAGTTCTTAAAGCAGATGTTTTTAAATTTTAACTGAAAAATACCTTAAGACTCGGGACGGAATATCTTCCCAGTTAACAGAGAAATATGTGGGATCCCAAGAATGAAGTTGGGCAAACAGGTTCCAGCCAGCTAATATCTACTATGTCCAAGGGCAGGTTATGCTGTGCCCACAGCTCCAGCAACAAGGACAGTCCTGCCCGGAAGGGACGGATTTTCGGTCAGAGTGCATACGTACATCACCCAGTAGACACCACCACACCTTGGGAAAGCAAAGCAAAGGTGGGGAGGGTCCACAGCCCTCACGCACACTCACAGTTAAAGGTCAGGAAAAACACTCAAGCCATAGCCATGGGTCACATCACAAAAAGAGGTACAGTCAGCTCTGTCCTGAGATGTCACTAAGGTTTCTGAAAGCAAGTGATGCCCTGTGGCTGAAGAAATAAGCTCAGACAACCCCAGCTTCAGCAGTTCTCTTAGGATTGCATATCTACCGTGGTGTGAAATCACATCCACACAGCATTTTGTTTTGCACTTTCAGGACAGTATCTAATAAATTGCACAAAATATTCAATACTTTGTTATAAAATAGACTTTGTGTGAGATGCTTTTTCCCATCTCTAGACTAGCATAAGTGTTCTGGGCACATTTAAAGGAGAATAGATGCCACTGTGAGTTTGATAGATTAGGGGCAGTGTTCTCATAGGATGGCTTTGTCGAAATAAGAGCCCATCGTGAGTTCAGGAGTGTATTTGCCTGTGTCCATCAGGCAGTTGGTAGGCCTTGTAGCCCTTCAGCAGATGAGTGGTATAAGGTTTTCCCAGGTACATCTTAAACCCCAGAGCATAAGCCACAGAGGGGCTGAGGAGACACAGGAAAACCCTGAAGAGTCTGAATGCCCTGCAGATGCAGACAGCCAGGCTTGGGTAGGGAGGCCATTCAAGCAGCAGCTCGAAGCTCTGTGCCTCCGTTTTTACCAAGCTTACCTAGGTACCCAGGCCCGTATGTATTTACCGGTGAAGATGCCAAGACAGAAGCCAATCTTCGTCAGTAGCCTTGATGCTCCACACAAGGTATACTCGGTAAATACGTCTACTGGGTGAAGCAGATGTTTACAAAGGAAGGTGAAGCCCATTTCTTTTGTTGAGGTGGAGGGTGCTTTGGATTGAACCCCAGGCCTTCTCACTAAGCAGTATCTCCAGCTGTTACTTGTTTTAGATACAGGATCTCACTAATCACTTAGTTGCTCAGGCTGTGCTAAGTTACTTCACCCTCCTAAGATTACAGTGTGTTTGACTGTACCTAACAAACTCATTTCTTTAAGTTCATGAAAACCTGAAAATGTCTGCCTTGCCTCAAAGTGTTGGAGGACATCCTACATTGCTTATTGAATTGTGAATATGAAGAACAACCACTTATCAGTTTGAGAAATATTGGGTTCCTGCTCTGTGCCTGGTGCTGCTTTCAACAGTTGATTATTGATTGACTTGGCCTCCACAGCAGAGCCCATAGCAGGTCACCCTGAATATATACATACTAAGGTATAAGTCAAAGGCCACCCATCTGTGCCAGTGCCCAGACAGTAAGTGTATGAGACTTGGAGGTCCTCAAGTCCTTGTCACAGCTGTTCACCTCTCCATGGTAAATGAGAATGTACTGTAGCTGCAGACAGGATGTAGTAAGTGAGGTGAGTACCAGCAGATCATTACTTATGTAAACAAATGGCAGTGACTGCTGGATTTGGCTCCCTGGCCATAGGTGGCTGACCTTTGTTATAGGCTCTCATTAGATTTTTTGATGTCCTTTGTTATTTTCAGCATCAGAGTTGTGGTCACAGTGGAACAGACAAAGGAAGAGCTGGAGAGAGCTGCATCCACCATCAAGGAAGTAGCACAGGCTGTCCTGCTGTAGGCTGAACCCAGCACCCAGCGGACCCTGCCATGAACACGCAGACGGGACTCCTTGGAGATACGTCAGGAGAACTCAGTGACGTCGGGTGGGATTTTTACCAAGCGATGTGGAAATAGGCCAAATGTGTGACTGAGAAAAGGATAGATGTTTATTATTTTTAGAAGGAAATACATCTAGAAGCCCAGGAACTAATTTTTCTACAAGGAAGACTAATGATAACACTTAACTTAGTATTTAATTTGTTCTATTTAGTACTGTTTAAATGTTTTATTATAGTACACTCTTTTATATTATTCTTGTTGTTTAAAACTGGAGCTTTAGTTTCTCTCCCTTGTGTGGTAATGACTATAAGCATACCTTAATATTTCATAAAAAAGACTTTACAGTAATTAATGCTAACAGGAACACTTTATATGTGATACAGTTTACCACTGAAGATGTAATTCAGCCACGTCTTTTCCATTCTTCGTCGTGTAAAGCTAAATGGTGGCTGACAGGCACAGGAACACTTTGTGTAATTATTATAAATTTTATTATATTTGGACCCCAGAATTTTATATACACTAGATACTGATAAACCATTTCTAATCTGAGCATCCCTAATGAGAGAATATTTGTTCTATTTCCTAAATGGGCAATAATTTAAATCAGCACTTATTTTAATACAAATATTGACCTTTACATTTATTATGTTTTGTCATCTAATTTGTTAAACGAAGAGAGTTATTGTGTTGATCCAAAAATAGAAATCATGTCCTAGATATTGTAAAATGTCTCAAATGTGTTGCTTTTGTTTGTATATTGGTTTTGCTAGGGACATAAAACTATAGGCTTTTTATAAACTGAGAAAAATGAGAACTTTTTCATTTATGAGTTCCACATATCTAAGAAAAATGTGACAGCTTTAAAAATAAATTCTTAAGTTGTACTGTAGCTGTTTTTTCTTTAGCAAACCAAGTTAAGTGATACAAAGTTTTGTGATATGTACTACAAAATAGTACGTAAATATTTCATCTTCTCTTATTTAAAAAGTAAAGGAATAAAATTGTAAAACAAATATCATTTTATAATCTGTTCATAATAACAACTGGTCTTCAATATCTTTGTAAATAATACATAATTTTTTAATATTTAATTTCTATTTTGCTTGAGGGATTTCATACAAATATGCCTTGTGATTGCTGCTGCTTCTTTAAAGGATACAATACTGTCTGGGGGTGAATGTTTTGTTTTTTAATGAAATAAACCTGCATTCCTGATGATCAGTCTGTTTGTGTAAGTAGTGTCCAACAGTATGATCTCTTAATTTTAAAACTTTTTGCAAACTTACAACAATATTTCTTTTTGCATGTGCTTTTGTTTTATTTTAGGAAATCATTTCCCAATCCCTTTCTTTATATCTGTTGTGGCTGGAACCTGAAATGGTCCCCAAAGGCTCATGTTGAATACTTCATCCTAATGCATCAGTGATATTCAGAGGTGAGGCTTTGGGAAGGTGATTGGATCATGAGGCTTCTGACTTCATCAGTGGATTAACCATTAGACTACCTTGAAATTTCTTATGCCAGATTAATAAATCTGTCACCCTCAATCTTAGTTTCAGGCAAAGTCTCTGTACACAAGCAAAATGCAGACAAACTTTCTGCCAAGCCATAACACACGTCATCTGGAGTCTAGCAGCCAATGCAGTCCTTCCTCCCACCAGAAACCTCCTTAGCCTGGTCTTTGATGGCAGAATTTCAGTCAGCACTGCGGTCCTCTGAGCACTGACCAGAATCTCCCATCAAGTACAGCCTCAAGCGTTCTAGCTGTACTTTTTCAGCCAGCCTTTCTGAACCTTTCCAAACTTCCCACGAGTCAGTCCCAAAGGCTCCTGAACTGTATAGTCAGGTATAGTCACAGCAACAACCCTACTTCTCTTGATACCAAATTGTCTTAGTTACTTTTCTCTCATTGCTGAGACAAAACACCCAACACCCAAAGTTAAAGGAGGAAAGGTTTTTTAGCTCACAATTCATAGAGGTGTCAGCTCATAATTGGCTTGTCCAAGGTACAGCGGCATGGCAGAGAGGCATCACAGATGAGAAATAGTCCCACCGCAAGCAGGCAGGTAAGAGCAAGCAAGGGGCAACAGTTCATGGCGGAATAGGCCTTAACAGCATCTTTCTGCCCCTTTATCTAATCCAGATTTAGGGTGGGTAGCTCTCAACACCCTTAATCCTAGTACCCTTGAGCCTAGCATTGCACCATGAATCAGTCACACACTCTAGATTCAGCCATCTTTGAAAAAATCCCACCTGTGACTGCATGGGGCTTTGAGGGGACAGCTAGACATAAACCATAGCACACAACATTTTAGATAAAAAGAACCAAAGATAGTGTCTTTGTATTAAAATTAGAGTGACCAGAATCCAGTAACACACCACAAAAAGCATATACTGCTAAAAACATTGACATCGTGTTTCTAAGGCATAATGGTGAACTAAGGCATAATGCTGAACAAAGGTCATCTCACATCTGCAGCAGGTTACACATTTCTCTTTTTCAAAGTGAGAAGGGCTCTAACATGTCTCATCAATGATTTTGCATTTCAAAAGGGAGTGGCTGGGGAATGGTATGGAAACCATTTGTAACCCATTCCCACTCAACACAGTTGCCCACAGGTAAGAGGGAGCTACATGATTGCTCTTTGTTTTTATCATCTACAGCTAGATTCCAACTCATGAAAAGCAGAGTTTTGAGGCACATCTTTTCATCACATTTGGAACTTCACTAATTGTACCTTGTGCACTTGGTTTATGTTCTTCTAAATGAAACAACTGTTTTATGTAATAAGCCACCAGTTGTAAGAGACTTCGTAATCAGAGATGTGATAGGTAGAAAAGGTGCATTTTTAAATTATGAAATAAGACAAAAAAATCTAATGTGTGAGCCTGATAACCGTCCTTTTTTGGTGGACATAAAACCTTGGTCCAGAAGCAGATATGTCCAAGAAAAATTGTGACCACCTAAATCCAAGTATCTCCACCACCACCACCCCCAAAAAATCACCAACCTAATAATGACATCAAATGAAAATACCCCTAACCCACAGCTGCATGGTCCACCTCTAGAACCATCTGTTTTCTAGATGGATTACTAGAGGATTACTGAAACAGATAAAGTAAGTCATCTCAACAGCAGCATATGAGGAAAACAAGTAGTGTTTTCCAGCGATTCCTACGGAAAAAGAAGTGTGAAGTGTTTTCAAGGAAAGGCATATTTCAAGCAACGAAGTTACAGAAAAACAATGTAAACATGGAGCTCAATGTTGTATGAAGCATCTGCTAGGAAACATCAAGAGATGAGATTTCACCGAAGAGCTGTTGAACAGTGAATAATTAGATATTAAGACTAGAGTGAAAGATAATGTGGAGAATTAATGTGTAAATGGTACCTAATCTGACAAAGTAGAAATGATGCTAATTACTGGAAGATGGGAGAAAGATGGTAGAAAGCCACAGCAGACCTATTAATTCAGCTAATAGGTAGAATACAAGGACATCAAATAGAAGTGAATGGAAATGTTAAGAAATTAAACAACATTAAGGAGTTTTTATTTATTTTTAATTAAATTCTTTTATTGGTACATTGTAGGTATACAACACAATTACATTTCTCATTGGGAATTGTAACTTTACATAATGCATCTTGGTTCTTATTTTTTTCCCCATTCCTAGACCTCCCTTCACGCCCTCCACCCTTCCCTATTTACAAAGACTTTATTTCCATTTTTTCCATTTCTCAGCATTTTTCCTTTCCCTTCTTTCCTTTCCACTGCCCCTCCCACTACCCCTACCCCTTTGGACCTTTTCTTCCTATTTTACATTATCGATTATTCATTCTAATCATTGGTACATTTTAGGTATACAATATAATGACATTCATCATTGGAAATTTGCACCTTTACATAGTCTCTCTTGGTTCTTATTTTTCACCCTTGCCCAGCCCTCCCTTCAACCCCTCCAGTCCTCCCTATTTACAAAGATTTTGTTCCTATTTTTCCATTTTCTCATATTAATCCCATTCCCTTCTATCCTTTCCCCTAGCCCTCCCGCTTCCTTCCTCTTTGCCCCTTTTCTTCCTGTTTCACAATACCTATTATACATTTCGTCCTTATTTACACTTTCAGTTTCTCACACCAGAGAAACTATTTGGTATTCACATGTGTGTTCTATTTATTTTACTTAAGAGTGTTGCCTCAGTGTGCATCCACTTAGGTGTAAATGTCTCTAATTTCTCATTTTTTATGGCTGAGTAAGTACTCCATTTTATAAAAAAACCCCTACATTTTCTTTATCCAGTCTCCAGTTGATGGACATTTGGGCTGTTTCCAAGTTTTAGCTATTACAAACTGTGCTGCTATGAACACGGGTGCACATATATCACTGTGGCATGGTTCTTTTAATTCTTTGGGGAAGATCCCCAGCAGTGGAAGAGCGGGGTCAAATGGGACTTCCAGTCCTAGTTCTTTGAGGTACTGCCATACTGATTTCCACAGTGGTTGCACCAGTCTACACTCCCACCAGCAGTGGAGCAGGGTTCCTCTTTCCCCACAGCCCCGCCAGCATTTGGTATTGGTGGATTTCATGATAGCAGCCATTCTTTCTGGAGTGAAGTGGAATCTCAGCCTTGTTTTCATTTGCATCTCTCGAATGACCAGTGATGTTGAACGTTTTTTCATGTATTTATTTGCTATTTCTACTTCTTGATACCCATTTTTGGATTGGATCTTTAAATTTGGGAGATCTGATCTTTTTAAGTTCTTTATAGATTCAAGATACTAGACCTTTGAGGAACAGCAGGTGAAGATTTTTTCCCACATTGTGGGTTGTCTCTTCACACTGCTGGTGGTTTCTCTTGCTGTGCAGAAGCCTTTTACTAAGAAGAGATCCCACTTGTTGATTGTTTGTGCTAGTTCACAGGCAACTGAGGTTTTGTTCATAAAATCTTTTCCTACACCGATGTCTTCAAGGGTTCTACCTAACCTCTGTTCCAACTGGTTCAGAGTTTCTATTTTAATATTTAGATCTTTAATCCATTTTGATTTTAGTTTAGTGCATGGTGAGAGATACAGGTCTAGTTTTAATCTTTGGCAAGTTGAAGCCCAATTTTTCCAGCACCATTTATTAAAGAGGCTATGTTTCCTCCAGTGAGGGTGTTTGGCTCCTTTATCGAAGATGAGATGGCTGAGTGTGTCTGGTCTTGTTTCTCCATCTTCTAATCTGTTCCACTGGTCCTCAGGTCTGTTTCTTTGCCAGTACCATGCTGTTTTTATCACAGTAGCTTTGTAGTAGAGTTGTAGGTTGGGGATTGTGATACCCCCTGCCATGTCTCTGTTACCTAGAATTGCTTTTGTTAATCTGGGTCTCTTCTTGTTCCAAATGAATTTTTGGATTGTTTTCTCAAGGTCCGTGAAGTATGCTGCTGGGATCTCAATTGGAATTGCATTAAATCCACAGAGCAGTTTTGGAAGTATGGCCATTTTCACTATATTAATTCTTCTTACCCAGGAGCAGGGGATGTCTGTCCATTTTCTGATATCATCTTCAATCTCTCTTTTCAGAGTGCCATAGTTTTCAGAGAAGAGGTCTTTGATTTCTTTCCTTAGGTTGACTCCTAGGTATTTCTGTTTCTTGGATGCTATTGTGAAAGGAATTATTTGCCCTATTTCTCTCAGTGAGTCTGTCATTTGTATAGAGGAAAGCTATTGATTTTGTGTGTTGACCTTGTAACTAGCTACTTGACTGAATTTGGTTATTAAGTCTAGAAGACTTTTGGTGGAGTTCTTGGGGTCTTCTATATAGAGTATCATGTCATCTGCAAATAATGACAATTTGACTTCTTCATTTCCTATCTTTATTCCTTTTATTTCTTTCTCTTGTCTAATTGCCGTGGCTAATGTTTCCAGAACTATATTGAACAGGAGTGGTGATAGTGGATATCCTTGTCTTGTTTCTGATTGTAGTGTGAAGGATTTCAGTTTTTGACCATTTAGTATGATATTGGCTGTTGGTTTTTCATAGATGGCTTCTATCAGTTTGAGGTAGAGACCATCTATTCCAATTTTTTGTAGGGTTTTTATCATAAATGCATGTTGGATTTTGTCAAATGCTTTATCTGCGTCTATGGAGATAATCATATGGATTTTGTCCTTGGCTCTATTGATATAGTATATTACATTGATTGATTTGCATATATTGAACCATCCCTGCATCCCTGGCATGAATCCCACTTGATCAGGGTGTATGATCTTCTTGATGATCTTCTGCATTCTGTTTGCCAGTATCTCATTAAGGATTTTTGCATCTATGTTCATTAGTGAGATTGGCCTGTAGTTCTCCTTTTCAGTTGGGTCTTTCTCTGCTTTGGGGATCAAGGTGATGCTTGCTTCCAGGAATGAATGTGGGAGTATTGCTTCCCTTTCAATTTCATTGAAGAGTTTAAACAGTAGTGGCAGCAGTTCCTCTCTAAATGTCTTGTAGAATTCAGCAGTGAAGCCATCAGGGCCCAGGCTTTTCTTAGTTGATAAGTTTTTAATTACATTTTCAATTTCATTGGTTGATATTGGGTTGTTCAGAATTTTTAGGTCTTCTTCATTCAACTTTGGTAATTCATATGTATCTAGGAATCTGTCCATTTCTTCTGTGTTGTCCATCTTATTGGTGTATAGGTTCTGGAAATAGGTACTGATGATCCTCTGGATTTCTGCTGGGCCTGTTGTAGTTTCACCCTTTTCATTCCTAATTGCATGGGTTTGGGCCTTTTCTTTTCTTTTTCTGACAAGGTTGGTTAAGGGTTTGTCAATTTTGTTGATTCTTTTGAAGAACCAACTCTTGGCTTCATTGATTTTTTTGTATCATTCTCTTAGTCTCCATTGCATTGATTTGTGCTCTGATCTTTATAATTTCCTCCCTTGTACGAGCTTTGGGGTTGTCCTGCTCTTCTTTTTCTAGAAGCTTGAGGTTCAGCATCAGGTTGTTTAATTGGGCTCATTCTGTTTTCCTAATATGCGTATTTGCTGCTATGAATTTCCCTCATAAGACAGCTTTCATTGTGTCCCATAGATTCCAATATGTTGTATTGTCATTGTCATTTAATTGAAGGAACTGTCTGATTTCTTCTTTAATTTCCTCTGTGACCCATTGGTTATTCAGAAGTGTGTTGTTCAATTTCCACGTGTTTATGAAATTTTTTGAGTTTCTTTTGCTATGGATCTCCAATTTCATCGCACTATGGTCTGATAATATACAGGGGATAACTTCAATTCCTTTGCACTTACTTAAACATGTTCTATATGTGAGTATGTGGTCTATTTTTGAGAATGACCCATGTGCAGCTGAGAAGAATGTGTATTCTGATTTTGTGGGGTGGAAGACTCTGTAAACATCTGTTAAGTTCATTTGTTCAAGAGTTCGATTGAGTTCTAGTATTTCATTACTTATTTTTAGTCTAGTTGATCTATCCATTTGTGACAGTGGGGCGTTGAGGTCCCCCACTATAATTGTATTAGTGCATATATGACTTTTCATGTCTGTTAGTATTTGTTTTATATAGTTGGGTGCACTAGTGTTTGGTGCATAGATATGTATGATTGTCATCTCTTCCTCTTGGATTCTTCCCTTTACAAGGATGTAGTGTCCTTCTTTGTCTCTCTTACTCAGTGTTGGTTTGAAATCTACTTGATCTGCAAAGAGGAGAGCTACTCCTGCTTTTTTTCGGGTTCCTGTCACATGGAGTATTGTTTTCCACCCTTTAACTTTCAGTCTATGAGTTTCCTTTTGAATTACGTGTGTTTCTTTTACGCAGCATATTGTTGGATTTTACTCCTTGACCCATTCTGCCAGTCTATTTCTTTTGATTGGTGAATTAAGACCATTAACATTGATGGTTATAACTGAAACGTATTGACTTGTCATTGCCATGACTTTTTCTTTTTGTTGAGTTCTCCCTCTTTATATTTAATTTCTTGTCATGCCAGATGGGTTCATTCTGCTTTGCTTCCTGGGGTTGTGATCCTCCATGTCTGTTCCTAGGATATTGTGTAAAATTCTTTGGAGTGCTGGTTTGGTATTCATGAAGTTCCTAAGGTGCTCTTTGTCATGAAAGTATCTTATTTCTCCATCCATTTTGAAAGATAGTTTTGCAGGGTACATCAATCTGGGTTGGAGGCTGTTTTCTTTTAGGGCTTGGAATATGTCACTCCAAGCTCCTCTTGCCTTGATGGTTTGTGTTGAGAAGTCTGCTGTGATTCTGATGGGCTTTCCTTTGTATGTGATTTGTTTCTTTTCTCTGACTGCTTGGAGAACTTTGTTCTTCTGTTGTGTTTCTGGAATCTTGACAATTATATGCCTATGTGTAGATTTTTTTTGATCAAGGCTATTTGGAGTCCTATATGCCTCACTTATCTGTATGTCAAGCTCTTTTCCCCTGCTTGGGAAGTTTTCTGCCATTATTTCTGTGAAGAGATTTTTTATGTCATCTCCACTCTCTCCTGTTTCTTCATTGAGCCCAATCAGTCTTATGTTATTCTTCTTTGCATCATCTAGCAGCTGCTGGATTGATTTCTCATGTTCCCTTCTAATTTTGAAGCAATTTTTCTTTTCCTGGTCACTAATTGCAATCTTATCTTCTATATCTGAAATTCTGTGCTCACATTGGCTCATTCTGCTGTGTAGACTTTCAATGGAGTTTTTCATATCCTGGAAATCTATTTGCATCTGTTTTTATGGATTCCCTTTGTTTCTTATGTTGGGATTCCATCATATTCCTGAGCTCCTCTCTAGATTTATTAATTATGTCTTGCACTAGGGGCACAATTTTTCCTGTTATCTGAGAAATTATTTCTGATTTCATTTTTTCCAGATCCCCTTTTGTTGCCAGTTCAGTGGGTCCAGGTGGTTGAGTATCAGAGTGTTCCATCTCATTTCCCTTTGGGATTGCTGTAGGTGATCTGGAAGTCTGGTTTTATGACTTATTTATGTGTTTTCTCATTTCCACTGGGGCAGGGGGCTGTCAGTGCCTACACAGATTACCTTCTCTGAGCTGGGTGAGGTGAGCCAGGGCCCGCGAACAGCAGTAGGGATGGTGACCCAAAAGCCCTTTCCTGTGGGCTGGGAGCAGCGGGAGGGATGGTGGCTGGGAAGCCCCTTCCTCTGGGCCAGGAGCAGTGGGACAGAAGGTGGCCCAAAAGCCCTTTCCTCTGGGCTGGGAGCAGCGGGAGAGATGGTGACTGGGAAGCACCTTCCTCTGGACCAGGAGCAGTGGGACGATGGCTCAGAAGCCCCTACCTCTGGGCCGGGAACAGTGGGACTCAGTACCTTGGTCTGGTGGTCTAGTGTCCTCTGCGTCCTTGTAGTGTGGAACCAGGTGGCTGCCTGTCTGCAGCGGGGTGATTTGGTGTCTTCCGCATGACTCAGGACCTCGGTAGGGCGTGCACAGACCTTCCTGTGTGCAGCGGGGTGATTCGGCGTGTTCTGTGGACTCCTCTCTTTGATATCTTAAAGCCTAAATTCATAATTTTATTAGTTTCCTTTGTTTCTCCTTCTTTCCCTCCTTGCTTTGTTGTGAATTACTTGAACAGGTTTTGAAATTTGATTTTAATTCATAATATTTCTTCATGCCCCACTTAATTATAGTTGTGTTAGTGGTTGCTCTAGGTGTCACCATGTATGTACGTAAATTGTCACAGCCTGCTGGTAGTGGTGTTTTCCCCCTCTAAATGAAGTGTGAAAACCATACTTCCATGTAGGCCCTTTTACGCTCACTACTTTTAACAAACAATTGTCATAAGTGTTTCTTCTACATATTTTGAGCAAATAATGTCAAATAGTGTTATAATTTTTGTTTCAAACACAAAGTATGATTTTAAAAATTCTATGATGTTTATATCTGTATTTACCCATTCCATCATTCTTTCTTTTCTGAAAATTTAATTGTTTGTCTGTTTCATTTTCTATAGTTTATAGTCTGCTAAGGCTCCAATAACAAAATATCATAGGTTAAGTGTCTTAAACAGAAGAAGTTTATTTTCTCACAGTCCTAGAGACTGGAAGGTCAAAATCAAGGTGTCTGTAGGGGAGGGCTGGCTTTCTCTTGAGCCCAGGTTTGCTGATGACTGCTCCCCACACCCAGTCTTTGTATGGCCTTTTCTCTGTCCGTGCATCCCTGCTGTACTTTCTCCTTGTCAGACAATGGGTTAGAATCCTCTTGGATTACAGCCCCACCCTTGTGTCTCATTAGCCTTAATTACCTCCTTAAGTGCCTTATCTCCAGATGCACCCACATGAGGTTAGGACTAGGAATTTGAGGGGCACATAACTCAGTACATAACGTTTGTTTGTTTGGAGAGCTTTCTTCAGACAGTCTTTATGGTAGATCTATAAAAGCAAGTTCCTGATTTTCTTTATAAATGATACCTTTGTCAGATGTGGCACTCAAGATCGACCGCTCAATTTTTTCAAACTCTCAAAAAATTTATGCCACAAACTTCTAGCCTTTGATGGTTTCAGCTGAGAAATCTGTCATTCAAACTGGTCTTCCTGTACAGGTAAGGCATCTTTTATCTCAGGTGGTTTGTAAGATGTTTTTGCCTTTAGTTTTTTTAGAAGTTTAATGATGTGTTTTCATGTGGGTTTCTTTAAATTCATACTATTTGTGTTTCACTCAGATTCTTAATTCTGAAATTTTATGTCACTGGCAAAATTTGGGAACTTTTCAAGCAGTATTTTTTGAGTAATGTTTAGCCTGCACCCACTCTGTTTCTTTTCTCCTTCTAGAATTCTAATGGTATGAATGTTAGATATTTTCGATGGTTAGGTGGATATCTGTTTCACAGATCCCTGAAGGTTTTTCATTTTTTTAGTCTATTTTCTGTTTTTCAGATTGAGTACATCCTGTTGACCCATCTCTAAGGTTCAGTGTCCAATCTCCTGTCATCTCACTCTAGTACTGACTCTATCCAATGTTTGCTGCATTGTTTTGGCACTTCTAGGTCTCTTAGGCTCTGCCAGTGCTGCTTAGGAGTGTTAGTTGCTTCCCTGGGTTAGCTGGTGCAACTAGACCATCTTTTTTTTTTTTCCTTTGCTACCGAGGATCGAACCCAGGTCCTCAGCTTGCGAGGCAGGCGGTG
Organism: Heterocephalus glaber; assembly: GCF_053883595.1. Lineage (NCBI taxonomy): Eukaryota > Metazoa > Chordata > Mammalia > Rodentia > Bathyergidae > Heterocephalus > Heterocephalus glaber. Next base: position 36,335,731 of record NW_028258153.1, on the reverse strand, counting down.
GAACTACTGAGCTAAATCCCCGGCCCAAGAGATGAAAGGCAATGAAGCCATGGCCTTGATCTTCCTGTGCACCTGGATGCTGGCCTTTGCAGAGGATGCTCTGGGGATGAGCTGGCCCAAGCCCCTATTACCCTGGAGGGTGTGGTGAAGGCAAATCAGGGCCCCTGCTTGTTCCTAGTTGTGAAATAGTGACTAGAGCTAGCCCTTTGGTCTCTGTTGGGCTTCCCTTTGCCCAGTTCTGTGTTTAGGCTTTTGCTGCCTGTTGGTTGTTGTTGTTTTTTGTTTGTTTGTTTTGTCTATGCCTGTTGGAGATTTTCAGCTTCTCTGGAATCCAATCTGAGATCCTATAGGAGATGAAAGGTTAAACCAGCAATTTCTTTTTCCTTCCTTCCTTCCTTCCTTCCTTCCTTCCTTCCTTCCTTCCTTCCTTCCTTCTTTCTTTCTTTCTTTCTTTCTTTCTTTCTTTCTTTCTTTCTTTCTTTCTTTCTTTCTTTCTTTCTTTCTTTCTTTCCTTCTTTCTTCTTTTTTTTTTGTACCAGGGATCAAACCTTGCACTTTCAAGGCAGGCGCCAGAACCACTGAGCTAAATCCCTGGCCCAGCCAGCAATTTCTTTATGCTGTGTGGAAGTCTCTAACCTATCTACCTTCTTCTTTGAGAATCCTTTTAACACTGTCTGTTGAATTATTTACAGGTATTATTTACAGGTAACACTGTCTGTTGAATTATTTACAGGTATTTACAGGTATTATTTACAGGAAAATGAGTCCATTCTTTCTTGTTCTGTAACTAAGAGTGCCATTTAAGATTTTGCAAGTGGAAATGGGAACCACTTAAATTCTATCAAGGAAGGAGTTACTGCTGTGCCTTGGTTCAGAGTGGACACTCTAAAGTTTTGCTTAATGAATAAATGAGCAATTTTCACATTTCAATTTCACTACCCTTATAAAGACAAGGCAAGGTCCTCCTTCTCTGAATTCTTGGAAAAAAATCTCTGTTGGAGCTAAAAGTCTCCATCTTTCTGAGAAAAGATCATGTTGAGCTAGTGACCTAAAGTAGGATATTGTTATTTCCAAAAGTTGAGGACATTACTATGAACTTATATGTATCCATCCATTTATCCATCCATCCATCCATGCATCCATCCATCCATGCATCCCTTTATCCTTCCATCCACCCAGCTATCAATCCCTCTGCTCATCCGTCTGTCTGAATGTATCTGTTTCTCTGTCTAATCACTTAAGGCTAATTCTTTTTTTCTGTTCTCCAAAAGGAAAATCACTTGCTATTCAGTATCCAAATGTACTGGGCAAAATAGATTCTTGGTGGAAAACACTCCCTTAGCTGGAATCTCCCTCCAGGGAAGATACCAATATTTAATATATAGAAATGATAGAATTGTAAATATCATTTCTAATAGCACTGAATTAACATGGCTGAACTTCAGCATTTATTAAGGATTTAAACATCAAGATTTCCACTAAATTTCCTAGAGCTCACACTCCCTTTTCTTTGTGTTATGATGACTCTCTGATGTGGCTTTTTAAAGTGAAAACATCTTAATGCAGTAAATAACTCTACAGTGAGAGATTAACTGCCCATGAGTGGGTTTCACAAAGGATCATACCCACTAGCTTTTGTTTTCTTAAATCTGAATTTCACTCCCCAGTGGATACCCATTTCTTGTGTTCAAGATGTGAAATGCATACGGAATTCATTAAAAATCAGGCTTTGGTGAGATAGCTTTGACTTGACACTTTTGAAATATGATCCGGGTCACAGTGGTAAATGGTGCTGACCATTTCTTGGACAACATCATCTGGACTTAATTATTTTAAATCAGGTTGTATGGTGCTGGCATCCACTTCTCTGTGGAACTGCTACTGCAAGCAAACCTTATGTCCTGAGATGATTTGGAAAATTAATATGGATTTTAAATAGTTACAAATAAATTTTATAGTAATTCCTATTATTTCACTACCTCATTTGTATACATTCTTTTGTGTTTCATCTGTAATGATTGCTTTCTTGCCACAGGTCAATTAAACATCTTTTCATTTTATCAGTATTTATTTCTTCCTTCAGAAGCATAAGTGGTGCTAAGCAAGTTATTTAATGAATACTTGTTAAGTGAGTGAAAAATTCCTCCAGGACGACCTACCACTAAGACATGTAAATATGCTCTGGGTGACACAAGAGGGCTCTGTGGCTACCTGCACATTCTGTAAGGAGGAGCTTCTCGCCACTTCTCTTGACTCTTCTAGTGGTCAAGAGCTTAAAGCTGTGCTTTTCTTTTCATTCTATCCCTATCTGAAGCCAAATAAAAGGACAGAAAATCAGGTTCCAGTCCAGATTTTTGGCAGCTAGGATGTACTGTTTTCTGATTCTGGAGTGTTTATTTTTCAGTACCAGAGTCTACTTTAAAAAGAAAAGAAAAAATACTTTCACATCTAAAAAGTTCACTGACTGCCTGGATTCCTTCTTGTATGTTATTTCAAAAATAATGGCGCACTCGTTTCTCAAATGAATTCATAGAAACAAAGTTCCAAGTGCATTTCTGAGTCAAAGACAGATGGGGCACTTTGATGAGCTTTTGAATATTTAAAAGGCTTTGAGAAAATTATTTTGGGAAGAGATCCTATGCTAAGCAAAATTTGTGTCAACTCTGTAGATCCAGAATTCAGCTTCTCAGGTACACACACAGGTCAGGGTGACTGAATCCCCCTCACCCTTCTTCCCAAGACTTATCCTACAATTCCCTGAGTATTATGTCTCAAAGCTCTTTAATAAATTGCATCTAATTTAAACCCCACAACATTCACTTAGAGTGGGAAAATGGAGACAGAGAAACCAATTAACTTTCATCAGGGCCCAGAGCCAGGATATAATGCAGGCCCTGGCTCTGGATTACTATTCTCTACACACACACACACACACACACACACACACACAGAGAGAGAGAGAGAGAGAGAGAGAGAGAGAGAGAGAGAGAGAGAGGGAGACTGAGAGAGAATGAATCAACTTTATGATTTTAAAGAGGCTAAGTTAACTAGAATTAAGTAAATGAAACACAATGCGTCTCTAAGGTTAGTGAGCAAAACCAGTCTTTAATAAGACATATAATTTATAATTTATAATTTTACATTAATAAACAAATAATCTATAGTTGTCTATCCCAAGGAGTCCAAAAATGAGGGCCAAAGAAGTTCAGGGGAATGTCTGCTAGGGGTGGTTTAATTTTATTGCTGCCCTCCTTGTGTCTCAGACTGTGATGTTCGAAGCTAGTGCAGCCATCTTATCTCACTGAGGATGATGAACAGAGAGTGGGAAGGAATCTGGCCTTGTGAAGTGCCAGTCCCACGTTGGAAATGCTGCCTTGAAGACTGATCAACTTACTTATATCATTTGTATGTTCTGAAGGGGATAAGAATATGAAGCCCCCAAATATGCTGTTTTGACATAAGGATTAGTTTGAGCTGACAGCAATTGAGAAATAATAGTCTCAGGCAAAGCTATCTATTCTCTCTCACCTGTTTACAAACCAGACATACATTTCTTCTTAAATTCTTTTATTGGTACACTGTAGGTATACAACACAATTACATTTCTCATTGGGAATTGTACCTTTACATAATGCATCTTGGTTCTTATTTTTTCCCCATTCCTAGCCCTCCCTTCACCCCCTCCACCCTTCCCTATTTACAAAGACTTTATTTCCATTTTTTCCATTTCTCAGCATTTTTCCTTTCCCTTCTTTCCTTTCCACTGCCCCTCCCACTACCCCTACCCCTTTGGACCTTTTCTTACTATTTTGCATTATCGATTATTCATTCTAATCAATGGTACATTTTAGGTATACAATATAATGACATTCATCATTGGAAATTTGCACCTTTACATAGTCTCTCTTGGTTCTTATTTTTCACCCTTGCCCAGCCCTCCCTTCAATGCCTCCATTCCTCCCTTTTTGCAAAGATTTTGTTCCTATTTTTCCATTTTCTCATATTAATCCCATTCCCTTCTATCCTTTCCCCTAGCCCTCCCACTTCCTTCCCCTTTGCCCCTTTTCTTCCTATTTCACATTACCTATTATACATTTAGTCCTTATTTACACTTTCAGTTTCTCACACCAGAGAAACTATTCAGTATTTACACATGTGTGTCCTATTTATTTCACTTAAGAGTATCGCCTCAATGTGCATCCACTTAGCTATAAATGTCTCTAATTTCTCATGTTTTATGGCTAAGAAGTACTCCATTTTATAAAAAAACCACATTTTCTTTATCCAGTCTCCAGTTGTTGGGCATTTGGGCTGGTTCCAAGTTTTAGCTCTCACAAACTGTGCTGCTATGAACACGAGTGCACATATATCACTGTGGTTTGATTCTTTTAATTCTTTGGGGAAGATCCCCAGCAGTGGAATAGCGGGGTCAAATGGGACCTCTAGTCCTAGTTCTTTGAGGTATCTCCATACTGATTTCCACAGTGATTGCACCAGTCTACACTCCCACCAGCAGTGGAGCAGGGTTCCTCTTTCCCCATAGCCCCGCCAGCATTTGTTATTGGTTGATTTCATGATAGTAGCCATTCTTTCTGGAGTGAGGTGGAATCTCAGCGTTGTTTTCATTTGCATCTCTCAAATGACCAGTGATGTTGAACATTTTTTCATGTATTTATTTGCTATTTCTACTTCTTTGTCTGAGAAATGTCTGCTCATTTCAGATGCCCATTTTTGGACTGAGTCTTTAAATTTGGGAGGCCTGATCCTTTTAAGTTCTTTATAGATTCGAGATAGTAGACCTTTGTCTGAGGAAGAGCAGGTGAAGATTTTTTCCCACATTGTGGATTGTCTCTTCACACTGCTGGTGGTTTCTCTTGCTGTGCAGAAGCCTTTTACTAAGAAGAGATCCCACTTGTTGATTGTTTGTGCTAGTTCACAGGCAACTGAGGTTTTGTTCATAAAATCTTTTCCTACACCGATGTCTTCAAGGGTTCTACCTAACCTCTGTTCCAACTGGTTCAGAGTTTCTATTTTAATATTTAGATCTTTAATCCATTTTGATTTTAGTTTAGTGCATGGTGAGAGATACAGGTCTAGTTTTAATCTTTGGCAAGTTGAAGCCCAATTTTTCCAGCACCATTTATTAAAGAGGCTATGTTTCCTCCAGTGAGGGTGTTTGGCTCCTTTATCGAAGATGAGATGGCTGAGTGTGTGGTCTTGTTTCTGCATCTTCTAATATGTTCCACTGGTCCTCAGGTCTGTTTCTTTGTCAGTACCATGCTGTTTTTATCACAGTAGCTTTGTAGTAGAGTTGTAGGTTGGGGATTATGATACCCCCTGCCATGTCTCTGTTACCTAGAATTGCTTTTGTTAATCTGGGTCTCTTCTTGTTCCAAATGAATTTTTGGATTATTTTCTCAAGGTCCGTGAAGTATGCTGCTGGGATCTCAATTGGAATTGCATTAAATCCATATAGCAGTTTTGGAAGTATGGCTATTTTCACTATATTAATTCTTCTTACCCAGGAGCAGGGGATGTCTGTCCATTTTCTGATATCATCTTCAATCTCTCTTTTCAGAGTGCCATAGTTTTCAGAGAAGAGGTCTTTGATTTCTTTCCTTAGGTTGACTCCTAGGTATTTCTGTTTCTTGGATGCTATTGTGAAAGGAATTATTTGCCCTATTTCTCTCAGTGAGTCTGTCATTTGTATAGAGGAAAGCTATTGATTTTGTGTGTTGACCTTGTAACTAGCTACTTGACTGAATTTGGTTATTAAGTCTAGAAGACTTTTGGTGGAGTTCTTGGGGTCTTCTATATAGAGTATCATGTCATCTGCAAATAATGACAATTTGACTTCTTCATTTCCTATCTTTATTCCTTTTATTTCTTTCTCTTGTCTAATTGCCGTGGCTAATGTTTCCAGAACTATATTGAACAGGAGTGGTGATAGTGGATATCCTTGTCTTGTTTCTGATTGTAGTGTGAAGGATTTCAGTTTTTGACCACTTAGTATGATATTGGCTGTTGGTTTTTCATAGATGGCTTCTATCAGTTTGAGGTAGAGACCATCTATTCCAATTTTTTGTAGGGTTTTTATCATAAATGCATGTTGGATTTTGTCAAATGCTTTATCTGCGTCTATGGAGATAATCATATGGATTTTGTCCTTGGCTCTATTGATATAGTATATTACATTGATTGATTTGCATATATTGAACCATCCCTGCATCCCTGGCATGAATCCCACTTGATCAGGGTGTATGATCTTCTTGATGATCTTCTGCATTCTGTTTGCCAGTATCTCATTAAGGATTTTTGCATCTATGTTCATTAGTGAGATTGGCCTGTAGTTCTCCTTTTCAGTTGGGTCTTTCTCTGCTTTGGGGATCAAGGTGATGCTTGCTTCCAGGAATGAATGTGGGAGTATTGCTTCCCTTTCAATTTCATTGAAGAGTTTAAACAGTAGTGGCAGCAGTTCCTCTCCAAATGTCTTTTAGAATTCAGCAGTGAAGCCATCAGGGCCCAGGCTTTCCTTAGTTGATAAGTTTTTAATTACATTTTCAATTTCATTGGTTGATATTGGGTTGTTCAGAATTTTTAGGTCTTCTTCGTTCAACTTTGGTAATTCATATGTATCTAGGAATCTGTCCATTTCTTCTGTGTTGTCCATCTTATTGGCGTATAGGTTCTGGAAGTAGGTATTGATGATCCTCTGGATTTCTGCTGGGCCTGTTGTAGTTTCACCCTTTTCATTCCTAATTGCATGGATTTGGGCCTTTTCTTTTCTTTTTCTGACAAGGTTGGCTAAGGGTTTGTCAATTTTGTTGATTCTTTCGAAGAACCAACTCTTGGCTTCATTGATTTTTTTGTATCGTTCTCTTAGTCTCCATTGCATTGATTTCTCCTCTGATCTTTATAATTTCCTCCCTTGTACGAGCTTTGGGGTTGTCCTGCTCTTCTTTTTCTAGAAGCTTGAGGTTCAGCATCAGGTTGTTTAATTGGACTCATTCTGTTTTCCTAATATGCATATTTGCTGCTATGAATTTCCCTCATAAGACAGCTTTCATTGTGTCCCATAGATTCCAATATGTTGTATTGTCATTGTCATTTAATTGAAGGAACTGTCTGATTTCTTCTTTAATTTCCTCTGTGACCCATTGGTTATTCAGAAGTGTGTTGTTCAATTTCCACGTGTTTATGAAATTTTTTGAGTTTCTTTTGCTATGGATCTCCAATTTCATCGCACTATGGTCCGATAATGTACAGGGGATAACTTCAATTCCTTTGCACTTACTTAAACATGTTCTATATGTGAGTATGTGGTCTATTTTTGAGAATGACCCATGTGCAGCTGAGAAGAATGTGTATTCTGATTTTGTGGGGTGGAAGACTCTGTAAACATCTGTTAAGTTCATTTGTTCAAGAGTTCGATTGAGTTCTAGTATTTCATTACTTATTTTTAGTCTAGTTGATCTATCCATTTGTGACAGTGGGGCGTTGAGGTCCCCCACTATAATTGTATTAGTGCATATATGACTTTTCATGTCTGTTAGTATTTGTTTTATATAGTTGGGTGCACTAGTGTTTGGTGCATAGATATGTATGATTGTCATCTCTTCCTCTTGGATTCTTCCCTTTACAAGGATGTAGTGTCCTTCTTTGTCTCTCTTACTCAGTGTTGGTTTGAAATCTACTTGATCTGCAAAGAGGAGAGCTACTCCTGCTTTTTTTCGGGTTCCTGTTGCATGGAGTATTGTTTTCCACCCTTTAACTTTCAGTCTATGAGTTTCCTTTTGAATTAAGTGTGTTTCTTGTATGCAGCATATTGTTGGATTTTGCTTCTTGACCCATTCTGCCAGTCTATTTCTTTTGATTGGTGAATTGAGACCATTAACATTGATGGTTATAACTGAAACGTATTGACTTGTCATTGCCATGACTTTTTCTTTTTGTTGGGTTCTCCCCCTTTCCATTTAATTTCTTGTCATGCCAGATGGGTTCATTCTGCTTTGCTTCCTGGGGTTGTGATCCTCCATGTCTGTTCCTAGGATATTGTGTAAAATTCTTTGGAGTGCTGGTTTGGTATTCACGAAGTTCCTAAGGTGCTCTTTGTCATGAAAGTATCTTATTTCTCCATCCATTTTGAAAGATAGTTTTGCAGGGTACATCAATCTGGGTTGGAGGCTGTTTTCTTTTAGGGTTTGGAATATGTCACTCCAAGCTCCTCTTGCCTTGATGGTTTGTGTTGAGAAGTCTGCTGTGATTCTGATGGGCTTTCCTTTGTATGTGATTTGTTTCTTTTCTCTGACTGCTTGGAGAACTTTGTTCTTCTGTTGTGTTTCTGGAATCTTGACAATTATATGCCTATGTGTGGATTTTTTTTGATCAAGGCTATTTGGAGTCCTATATGCCTCATTTATCTGTATGTCAAGCTCTTTTTCCCTGCTTGGGAAGTTTTCTGCCATTATTTCTGTGAAGAGATTTTTTTATGTCATCTCCACTCTCTCCTGTTTCTTCATTGAGCCCAGTCAGTCTTATGTTATTCTTCTTTGCATCAACTAGCAGCTGCTGGATTGATTTCTCATGTTCCCTTCTAATTTTGAAGCAATTTTTCTTTTCCTGGTCACTAATTGCAATCTTATGTTCTAAATCTGAAATTCTGTGCTCACATTGGCTCATTCTGCTGTGTAGACTTTCAATGGAGTTTTTCATATCCTGGAAATCTATTTGCATCTGTTTTTATGGATTCCATTTGTTTCCTATGTTGGGATTCCATCATGTTCCTGAGCTCCTCTCTAGATCTATTAATCATGTCTTGCACTAAGGGCACAGTTTCTTCTGTTATCTGAGAAATTATTTCTGATTTCATTTTTTCCAGATCCCCTTTTGTAGCCAGTTCAGTGGGTCCAGGTGGTTGAGTATCAGAGTGTTCCACCTCATTTCCCTTTGGGATTGCTGTAGGTGATCTGGAAGTCTGATTTTGAGACTTATTTATGTGTTTTCTAATTTTGACTGGGGTGGGGGGCTGTTGTTGCCTGCATGGATTACCTCCTCTGAGCTGGGAGAGGTGGGACAGGGGCCAGGAGCAGCGGTAGGAATGGTGACCCAAAAGCCCTTTCTTCTGAGCTGGGAGCAGCGGGAGGGATGGTGGCTGGGAAGCCCCTTCCTCTGATCCAGGAGCAGTGGGATGGTGGCTCAAAAGCCCCTACCTCTGGGCCGGGAGCGGTGGGAGGGATGATGGACTGTAAGCCCCTTCCTCTGGGCCAGGAGCGGTGGGACAGAAGGTGGCCCAAAAGCCCTTTCCGCTGGGCTGGGAGCAGCAGGAGGGATGGTGGCCGGGAAGCCCCTTCCTCTGGACCAGGAGCAGTGGGATGGCGGCTCAGAAGCCCCTGCCTCTGGACCAGGATCAGTGGGACTCACTACCGTGGTCTGGTGGTCTGGTGTCCTCTGCATCTTTGTGGTGTGGAACCAGGTGGCTGTACAGAGCGGGGGGGGGGGTGTCCAGTGGATTGTTTGATATACATTTCTTTTATGAAGATGTCCCCTGCTATCCTATCAGGGAGGTAAGGGCAGCCTTTACTACTGAGCAGTGAGGTGGGGTGCCTGAACACAGCCTTGCTAAATAATCCCTTATTATCCATCATTCCCACCACACATTTGCCTTCCCCTGCAAGCCCACAACCTCTTCTTTTCTCAGGCTTCCCCAGTTTATCACCTTCATTACATGGCATATAGGCCCCAGGTCCAACCTCTTCTTTGAGTCTTCACTTCTCTTCTCTAGAGTCCTCCATGTACATGTAAAACATCAAATAAAAATCTGTATGTCTTTTTTCCTGTTAATCTGTTCTCTATCAATTTATTTCACAGCTCCCAACTCCAGATCTTAAGAAACCAGAAAAATGTTTCCTCCTGTACAGTTCTTTGTTGCCCAAAGCATCATATTTAATGCACATGCAAAGAATAAAAAACAGGAATAGCACAAGATGTCTTAGCAGAAGTATGGAAAGTTAGAAGCAATGTGGAAATCTCAGAAAGGCTGCCAATCAGCAGCAGAGGAAGCATCCCTATTTCCCTCTGTCTCCACCCATGTCTCTGATGAATATGCACTGGCAGCTTGTCATTGGAACGGGCATTAGCTGACATACAGTAAGACAGAACATTTCATCACAGATTAATTGACCTGTGAGTTTCTTCATCCAGGAACTGTTCATGTACTTAGTATACTTCAAATTCCTTTTCTTTTTTGTGTTGTTCTGTTTGGTTGTGGGATGCTGGGGATCAAGCCCAGAACCTCATGCTTATTAAGCAAGAACTTTCGACTGAGGTACTTCCCCAGCTCTTCTGCTTCTTTTCTTGCTATGTGATATGTTATAATTCTGACTCTGCCCTTTCGTTTCTTGTGCTGCAAATAAGTCTTCTCCCAGTCTGTGATTTGTACAGAGGAGAACCTGAGTTCTGGCTATGCCATCTATGAGACTGAACCCACTACTGTGTAGTCTTAGGCAAGTTACACAACCTTTGTCCCTCTGTGGCTGACTGAATGATATAACCAAACTCATGAGGTTGAAATAAAGCATGCCAACTACTCATTAGCCCCTAGACGGGTTAGTTGATTTATGTGCAGAGATAGGTTTTGGTATTACTGAGGTTTTTGGATCTCAGAGCAAGAAGAAACATGAGAAATCATTGAATCTATTGATTATTGAATAAATGACATTTAGATAGCGTTTGCCATGTATTGGGGGTGTTTTGAAAGTTGAAATATACTAGCTCATTTAATCCTCACAACATTTTGCACATGGTATTATTGTCCCAATTTTACATATGAGAAAACTGAGAAGCAAAGAGGCTGGGAGACTTGCCCAAGGGATCCTCAAATGGGCAAGCAAAAGAAAGCTACAATTTTTAATTAATTAAGTTTATTGGTACATTTTAGACATAATGATTACATTCATCATAGGGAATTTGTACCTGTACACAATATATCTTGATTCTTCTTTTTTTCCCATTCCACTCCTCTCCTTTTAACCCCTCTTCCTCTCCTTATTTACAAAACTTTTGTTTCCATTTTTCCTTCTTTTCTCATTTTCCTTGTCCTTTGCTTCTTTTCCCCTCTCCTCTCCCTAGTTCCCCTTCCAATTTGAATATTTTCTTCTGATTTCACAATATCTATTGTACATTTTGGTTCTTATTTACATTTACATTTTCTCACACCAGGGAACAATGCAATATTTAAACATGTGTGACTGATTTATTTCACTTAAGAATATGTTCTCAAGGTGCATCCATTTACCTAGAAATGTCTCGTTTGTTTTTCATTATGGCCAAGTAATATTCCATTGTATTAAAAAATCCCTCATCTTTATCCATTCATTGATTGATGGCTATTTGGGCTATTTCCAAGCATTAGCTATTACAAACTGTGCTGCTATAAACATGGGTGTGCATATATTGCTGTGGTATGATGCTTTTAATTCTTTTAGGACGACTTAAGAAAGAGAACAGCTAGGTCAAATGGAACTTCTAGTTTTAGTATTTTGAAGAATCTCCACATTGTTGTCCACAGTGACTGCTCTAGTCTACACTCCCATCAACAGTGGAGAAGTGTTCCTTTTTTCCCACAGCCCCTCCAGTGTTTATTATTGGTTGATATATTGATAATAGCCATTCTTTCTGGAGTGAGATGGGCTCTCAGTATTGTTTTAATTTACATCTTTCAAATGACCAGTGATATTGAACATTTTTTCATGTATTTATATGCTGTTTGTACTTCTTTATCTAAGAAGTGTGTATTCATTTCAGATGTCCATTTTTTGATTGAATTTTTAAATTTGAGGAGGTATTTTTTTGTATTCTTTACATATTCTAAACATTAGTCCTTTGTCTGAGAGACAAACAGGGTAAGGAGACATGGGTGGGCCACCAAGGGACATCCAGAAAGTTGCTGGCTGAAGACTCTGGTCCAGTCCCCACATCTGAAGGCCAAGATCAGCCCTGCACCCAGCACTAATCCCACTGCAGACTTGGCGGGGTTACCTACCAGAGATCTGGGCTCTGACTTGGACACTACCACAGAACTGTGAACACTAGAGGAATTTTATTGTTTTTATTTGTTTGCTTTGGTTTGGTTTTTCTGTCTCTCTCTTTTTTTTTTTTTGATTGGTTGATTAGGTTTTTACTTTTATTGTTTGTTTTGTTTTGTTCATCGTTTTCTCTCTCTCTTCAACTGTCTTTCTTGATTTTTTAATATTTTCATGTCTTTCTGTTTCACTTTGATTTTTTTTTGGCTTTCTTCTTCATTCTTTCTTTCTATCCTCTTCTCCAGCTTCCCAAAGCTTGGGTAATCATCCTTTGTCCTTCAGCCTTCCTTCTAGTTTAGTTCTCTTTATTTATCTCTCTATTTTCCCCCTTTCCCTCTTAAATCTCCCCCACACAGGGTAAAATCACTTTACTAAGGGGAAACTCACTGCATACAAGTTCCTGGTTTATGTTGGATTTTGTTATACAACAGTAGATCTTGCTTCTATGGTTAAAGGTACCAAAATAATAATTACCTAGTTTGTCAGTTTCTAGGCTGTGCTTGATGCTATTGTTATTGCTAATTGTACTACTTTAGCCAGGGTGTCATACCTGTTGTAATCAGTTGTTCTTCTTTGTATGACAACACTGTGATTGTCTGGAGTCATAATCATCACCATAGTCCAGTAACAAAGGACTGAGTGCTGAGCCAAATAGCAACTTCTCATCCCTAATAAATTGGGAAAACCTGGGGATTTAGCTCAGTGGTTATGCCACCTGCCTTGCAAGCGCAAGGACCCGAGTTCAATCCCTGGTAACAAAAAACAAAATCAAAACAAAAAAAGCCCTCCTATAATAAATTGGGAAGGTAGGATCTTGGGACAGACACAAAAGCCAAGAGCCAACTACACCTAGAAGACATCTCTGAGGAATAGACATTTCCTAAGGAAGCCTCGATACTAGTGATAAAGCTACCTATCATAAGCAATTTTTTAAACTGTAGCAAGGTTTTATATTTATTAAAGGTAGAAAAGAAACAGGTTCTGAAGAGCAAATTTGAACCAAGTAAAAGTAGAAAAAGAAGTACACCTTACAATGTGAGGGTAGACCACTATGCAAGAGAGAACACAGTGGTAAAAAGCTCAATGTCACCATCTTTTTTGTATCTTCTACTCTTTAGGCTGATGTCAGGTCTAGGCCATCCTATCAAAAATCTGTTTGAAGGGTTGGGGATGTAGTTCAGTGGCACTGTGCCTGTCTGGCAAGCGCAAGGTCTTGCATTCCATCCCTTGTACCAGAAAAAAACAGAACAAAACAAAACAAAAAAACCTGCTTGAGTTCTTGGGAGAAGTCCACCTGCAGGGCTTTGAAAACATGTGTCTGGGATTTTGTAATTAACAGGTCATGGTTACTTCCACAGCCATCTTTGCCATGCTCTGATCTCCTGCCTTAGTTTCCTCTGAGAGACACAGATCTCCTTAATTCTTTATTTGGTGCTGAGGGAGTTAAGGTCTCTGTCTTCATATAGCTACTTCCTACTGAAAAGAATTGTAGGGCCTGCCTACTGGGGATTATATACTTTCCAACTACCTTGGGGTATTGTAGCTCACTGGCTGGGTTGAAGGAAAAGTACCTGTTAGAAGACAATGAGAAAAGTGTTAGTTTGGAGAAAGCTTGGTGAATTTGTAAGGAGAGAAAATTTACTATTAGGTTGGGGATGTAAAGCCCAAATATCAAAAGGAGCAAGTTAGATTTCCATGCTTCCTATGGAGGGGAAACTATGGCAGAGAGGGATGTTATTTATTGAGAACCTGAGAGCCATAGCCTTAGCAAGATTACCCGCATTACGGATCTAATTAAAAACAGGAGCCTCAATACAGATGCCAATTTAAACTGTGGTGGATTAGGGTCATTAGTAACTTTATTTATCTGCACTCAGTCTTGTTTTTTGAAGGAGAGCTTCAAGTCTTTCTGAGTTTCTCAGGAATGAGAAATGTACAATTTCTGCTCCTTAATTTACTATCTGAAGCATTCACAGTCATTCAGTTAAAAGAAAAAAATAGAAAGATTTTTGTTTATGTTTAGCCTGTCTTGCAGGAGGTCATTTGAAAAATACCAACCACCACCGCCAGTTATTTCACAGGAACTCCAGCAGAGGTTTATGGCGAGGACCTTTCCAGTTTCTAGTTCCAGCTGTGACCCTCACCTGAGCGAGAGGAGCTGCAGACCCAGGCCATTGGAGTCATCTACAGCTTCTGCCCACTCTATGATTCCCCTAGGCAGTGATCCTGAGGGTCTCCCACATAGTCAAGTTTTCTGGAAAAGCAGAAGCAAGAGGACATTACTGTCCGAAGAGGCTGAGATGATCTATGAAGCAAAAAAGCATTATTATGGAGTCTTAGAATTGCAACTTGGGGAACACAGATTCCAGTAGAAATCAGAATACTTCCTGTTAAGCAGGGGGTTTAAAAGGTCAAAAAGAACATTTGAGTGAATAAAATAGGCTGTTTGTGAAGTATTTAGACTGACGGACAAATTTACTTCTATAGCCTATTGGTCCAGCACAAACCAGCACAGGTGATAGCATTAGTCTAGAAAAGAGCTTAGTTTACACGTTCCCAGGATGTTCCTTCTCGGCAAATAACTGTCTCTTTGTGTGTCAGCAAGTTCACAGAGATATCATCACAGTGCAAGATAAGTTCTAGGTTACCAAATGGAGACACTCCTGCCCATTTTCTTTCCTAATATGCCTAGCGAGAGAAATTGGAGAAAGGATTTACTATAGGAACCATCGTATGCAGTTATGGATGCTGACAAGTTCCACCATCTGATGTCTATGAGCCAGAGAACAAGGGAAGCCTATGTTTTTCCTCAGTCCGAGTCTAAAGGCCTGAGGACTTTGGGCGGGGATGGGAGGGAGTGCTGGCACAAATCCAGGAATCTGAAGGCCAGAAGACCTACAGTGCTGCTGTCCAAGGGGGAATGAACGTCCCAGCTCACGGAGAGAAAGAGCAGAGCTCATTGTTTCACCTTCTGTTCTTCAGGCCTTAGGTTGGGTAACGTGTACCCACTTCGGTGAGGGCAGATCCTCCTTATGTAGTTCATTCATCCAAATGCCAGTCTCTTCTGGAAACACTCTCACAGGCACAGCCAGAGGTAATGTTTCCTCAGCTATCTGGGTATCCCTTAACCCGGTCAGGTTGATACCTAAAATCTACCATCATACTTCTCAAAGAGCAGCAAGAAACACTTTTAAAGACTGTAAGGTGGGACCACCCAGATGACATCATACAGATTCCCAAAGAGTCTCCTCACTTCAAGAAATATTAGTTGACCAAACAAATCACCAGGCTAAGTCTTAAACGCTCCTAAAAAAACCTGATAACCTTTTTAATTTTCACTTTTTCCTGAAGGAAATCCTTGCTATGATTTAGATCTAAAATGTCTCCCAAAATCTCATGTGTTTGAAAGCAGGCCTTTCAAAAAATGACTGGATCATAAGGACATTATTGGGAGGCAATGGAAACTTAGAAGATGAGTCTTGGTTGAAGGGAGTGGATCATGGACGATAACCTTGGATACTATTCCTTGTCCCTGTTCCTTTCTTCTTTGGCTCTTTGTCTTTGTCTCTGCTTCCTGACCACTATGAGGTGAACAGCTTTCTATCACCATCCCCTACCATGATGTTTCTGCCTTACCTCCGGCCAAAACAATGAAACCAGCTGCCCACAGACTAAAACCCCTGAAATTGTGAGTCCTATTTCTCAAAGCCAAAACATAAGTAAATTAAAATTCTCTTTTGGAGTAATTTTAGCAGATCACATTTTCCTGATGGTACTATTCTCAAAAGGTGAACTATGAATAAAATTTGTATATTTTACAAGCAAAATAATCTACCTAACACATTCTAATGTATAAACAAATGTACATATGTCCAGGGGAAACCACTGTGCATTTCAACAGGAAGAATGAGAGGAAGTATTCTGTCTCCTCAGCAAAGGGGAGTTTTCATACTTTCACTCTGTTTTGAGGACATCTTAAGAGTTACATTACAAAATATCTAAAATAAGATTTCATTTCAATAGAAGAAATATATATTTATGGCATAAAAAATTTAAGAAGTCAGGAAAGTATCACATATGAAAATTATTCTTAATCCTCCTCACTGAAGCAACCAACTTGGAAAAAGTACTGTAATTTAATTAGTGACAGAGTTAGAATAGTTGTTAGGAAAGAATATTTCAAGAAATATTTGAAGAAGTTACATTTAACATGTAGAAAATAATAATTTCTATTAATAGATATTTTTTCAAATCTTTGGGTTAGACATATTCACATTCCATAAATGAGGAATTTTTTAATGATTTTCTGCTGGTATGTTTATGAATTATCCTATTTTAATTCTATTGTATATGAATGATAATAATAACAATAATAATGATCAACATTTGAGTGCCTACAATGTCAAGCACTTATTTAACTCAAAAACTGGGCAAATACTCCTAACAGTGCTAAACTTTTATGACTAATAAATATAATCATTAAGACAAATTAATAAAATATTATATCAACATAGTAAGTTTCCCCTGGAACAATCACCAGAATGGCAAACAGTGTGAGATGAGGTCAGCCTCAGAGGCTAGGGTCAGCTTGTCTTGGACTCAGTTCCTGGCACAAGCAGAGAGGAAGCCTAGTACCCAGAAGCAGTGGGTGTGGTACCCTCCTGTGATCCCAGCTACTCAGAAGGATCACAAATTTGAGGCCAACCTCTAGGCTACTTACAAAGATTCTGTCTCAAAATAAATAAAAAGGGGTGAGAGTGGAACTCAGGGTTAGAGTGCTTGCCTAGCACTTGTAATGCCCTGGGTTCAATCCCCAGTACTGGGGAAAAGGAAGTAGTAGAAGCCAACTAGAGAAACAAAATAAATAATGTTAAGGGTAATGTTGGATTATGATTCTTAAAAATAAAGATCTGTGAGTCTATACTGATCTAAATAAAATTTGAATAAGTAACTGAGGAAAAAGGAATGGCTCTTACTTACAAAGGAATTCTTGTTTATAGAGGCATAAGAAGTGGGAGGAAAAGATAATCACCATTAAGCAAATACCACAGTAATTAATAATTGTAGGCAAAACCTACCAATGAATGCTAAAATACATGGGTAAAAGTGTGAAGAGAAATAGGACATTGGTATATTCTCAAAGTAGCCCCCTTCCTTGATAATTATACTGCATAGTGGAGAAGCTCAAAGGTGCAGCTACCAAGGGACCAACTGACATCACCAAGGAAAAAATCGCTATTAGAACAAAAGCTCCTAACAGGGCACACTGCACCAAGGAGGGCACAGCATGATTTACACTGTATTCTTGCTAAAAATGTATGGCCTTGATCTAATCAGGAGAAAACTCCTGAGAAGCTCAGATCAAAATACATCCTTTACAAGGACTGACCGGCATCTTTCACAGCTGTCAGGAATCCATTCTCTGAAAATCTCACCAACCAGGGAGGATTAACTCCTGGAGAGCGAGATCACAGGAGAGAGGCTGGAAGCTGATGTCACACCCAGGCAGACTGTTTAAGAGCATGTTCTTCTTTCCCCAAACTCAGGCAGTGTCCACTAAGTTTCCTATGCTTTCTCTCCTCTCCCCGTGAAGAAAGCATATAAGCTTCTAGATCTCATTTGGATGTGGAGTATTCACTTTGCTTCCGTGTGATGCCCTGTGCACATATCACACTTCTGTATCTTTTGTCCTGTTACTCTGTCTACATCAGTTTATGAACTCAACTATTGAGCCCTCAAAGGTGCCACCCCTAGGGTTTCATCACAGTGTTCTCAAGCTCATGGTTAGATTGGGGAGAGATAACACATAACCCCTCTCTTTTACTGAATTCTGAACCAGTTGACATATAAGGGAGTCAGATCATGATCAAAATGTCAATTTCATTGATGTTAAAGCTGATTGGCAAAAACAGTTTTCCTCTACTTTCTGATTTTCTTCCCCTTTATCTTCTCCCCTAGCTCCACCTGATCCACCCAGCCCCTAGGAAGGGCAAAGAATACAATTGTTTCAATATTCCCTGATTGAGAACCTCTTCCTTCTGTTGCTACTGCCAGCCACAAGGAAGCTAGTGTAGTCCAAGGCAATCTCTGCATATTTTCAATGGCCTGTTACTTCTGAAATTTGTGGAAAATCCTGATGCCCTCAGCTTCTTACTGTGAAATATCCATCACAAAAAGTTTACTCTTCCTTTCCATGACCTGGAGTAAGGGGGAAGACAGTAGAAATTCCTCATTCATAGGTGAAGGATGGCAGAACATCCCACCCCAATATATGCCACTTTGGCATAAGGATTATTTTGAGCTGAAGGAAACTGAGAGGGAGCAGATATTTTTTTAAAAGTTGCTTTCATTTGCCTAAAAGCAGATGTAAATTGGTAAAGGTGGTTCCTCTCCCTCTAACCAGCAAGGACAAATTAACCACCAGAGATTATTCCAGACTGTTAGCATCCCAGAGAAGACATCAGAGGGACCTACAGTGTAAAGCTTATCTTCCAGCCTTATCTTCCACTTTCTCCATACATTTACCTTCCTACAATGTGCTGTTCTCAGAAGCTCAGTCCTTTCCCTTTGTTTTATCACTTCTTTACAATTTACTGCTCTTTGGTAAGATGCTATCTAAACCCAAGTTCTAACCGCACCTTTAAATGCTCATGGTTGAGTGCTCCTATGTATATATGGGATCCACGGGTTAATAAATGGTTTCTCTCTTGTGATCTGTCTTTTGTCTACAGGGTGCAACCAATGAACCCAAGATGGTCTTCTGCTTGGGCTAAACTTAAAATGATAGGAAAAGAGGGAAATTTTTTCTCCCTGAAAGTCCATATCTAAAAGTGTAACAAAAGTTATGAATTACATTTTCTGGGAGATGGAAACTGTGTGGGGAAGTGAATGAAGAATCTGTTTGGTAAGGCCAGAGTTTTGGTTTCACAAGATTAAAAGAGTTCTGTGGAAGGAAGGTGGTGATGGTTGCATAATAATATGAATATATTTCATGCCATCGTATTCTTAAAAGTGATTAGAATTATATATTTTATATACTGTATATTTTACCAATTAAACATTTTATTTTTAAAAAGAAAGGAACAAGTATATGAATTAAAGCATGGTTATGAAGACATTATGGCTTTACCTTGTCAGAACTATGCAGAAATCAAATCAAATGGCATCTCTAGATCCAGATTTGTGTCCACTCTGATGCGATGCAGAAAATGGTCCCAGAAACTTTCATTTGGTGATTTGCTCTCCAAGGACTGTACAGGGATGAGTAGAAAATATAAACAGTCCTACCTGCTTCAGGAGTGAGTCAATGAAAGGACAAACTGGGATTCCTAAGATGAGCAAGGAAAAGAGCTGATTCCAGAACCCTCAGAAAGCATCAGTGAAGACAGAAGATGGTGGGGAAATCATCCATGACATTGTTTTCTTCTGAGTCAGAGCAGCACCTGATGCAGAGTGTGGACAGGTGTGGAGGAGCTCACAATGGTCAGGCTGAGAAGTGTGCCTCTTCCCAGCAGGTGGCTATTCTGCCCAAGAGCCCATCTTTCTCCTTCAGATATAAAGTGGCTCTGAGACCACTCCAGATGGAACTTGAACCTGTGACCTCCCCACGTAAAGACATCCATGAGACCCGCCGCACCATCTGGGGCTCATAAAACCACATTCTGTCTTTTCTTGGCTCCCAGGCTGTTCAAAAGTTGCAGGGCAATATTTGGGACTGGTCTGGTTTATTCGTGGGCTCTAATTCAGAACACATTTCCACAAAGAGAGGCAGAACAAAGCACAAAAGCACTAAAGTTCAATTTACATTCTCAGTCAGTGAAACAAAATGGAAATAAAAAACAGTTGTGGGGGAGTCATTTATAACTAAACTACAGCTCCAAAAGTGCCTTTCCTATAATGTCATGGAATAAAAGATGTTTTTTAAACTACCAGAGAAAGCTGAAGTGACCAAAAAAGATGAGGTGAAGGAGTTCTCTTTTAAAAATTTGTTTTGAGTTAAAGTGCTAATGACATTGTAACCTCTCTCTTTCTCTCTCTCTTGCTCTCTCTCTCTCTCTCTCTCTCTCTCTCTCTCTCTCTCTCTCTCCCTCCCCCCCTCCCTCCTCCCAATTTGGCAGATCTAAGTTTGTTTCAATATTTCCTGATTGAGAATCTCTTCCTTCTGTTGATACTTCCAGCCACAAGGAACCTAGTGCAGTCCAAGGCAATCTCAGCATATAAAATGCAGTCTTCCATTACAATCTGGTCAGACTTCCTAGATGACCACAGAGCTCATGTGCCATCATATTCCTGTGATTTCCAGGCACAGATCTGCCATCGTAAGTTATGTCTGGCTGGTTGTGCCAAAAACTGTCCCAAGTGCTCACAGATGGATGCAATTTCAGTCACTATATCAGTTGCACAGCCGAGGAATGGTGCAGGGAGCACGTGCCATGCTTACAGGATTACTAGTGCTATGAGATGGTAGTGATACATGAAGGGGCTCCCTCACTTCAGGTTTCAGCTGGATCCCGTGCAGTTAACAAGCAGCAAAACTGGAAGACAACTTTTCACTCCACGACTTGCACACTTTCTGCAAAACCAAAAAGTGGAAATTCTAGGAATCTATAAAACTAGTGGTGACATGAGATAACCCACAGCTCCCTGGGTGTCAGATGCCCTCATCGCCATGCATTCGACCTTATTGATTTCTTCTCTTCCAACTGGTGAAACCAAAGTATCTCTGAAACATTTTTGAGCCTCCAAGCAAGATTATCTTGCCCGTTGAGTATTTCTTTTGTAAGATCTTTCCCATTTTTACAACCACTTTTTACAGGTTTGTTTTTGCTCTTCCACTATAAACTTTCTGAGGAAATGGGACATGTTGGCCAGGTTTTTAGCTGTGTTTGGTATGCAGTTGTGTATGAGGTGGCTTGTTAAATGTTTAATGCTCTAATCCACACTAAGAGCAATGATTTTCAAATTAAAATTCTTCAGCTTTTTTGTTTTAGTGTAGTTTTTATAGACACATCTATCAAAGAAGTCTGCCCAGAAGTACATTTAGATATTGTAGGAAATGATTGGAGGCAAAATCTATTAGCTTCTCCAGGTCTCAATTCCTTAGCCAGTTCCCTCTTGGTTTCCTGAGAAGCAGGTAAACTAGCAAAGGACTGCTTTCCCAGGATCCTTCGCTGCCAGCTTGCCTTGCGGTACGATCACAGGTGCACCAGTGAACGCCCCTCGGGAGGCTCCTTGACAGAGAAAGGTGGGACTGCTGCTGCTGCTGCTGCTGCTGAGCCGCCTGTGTCTAGGAGACATGAAATGCGAATCTGAAATGCATCAGGCCCACAGTGGGGGAATGAGGAGACTGACTTCAAAGTCCCGGGGGGGATCATGAAACAGCTGAATATTCCAGCCCTTTGTTGAATAATTCATTTTTAGCCAGGTGGAAACCTAATGTCTTTAAACTCTTTCAATTCAACAAGAAATTATGGAGTCATTGAGAGGAAATACAGAGCTTGGCCAAAACTGAGAACAAATAAGAAAAAAGATGTATCTTAGAATTTATGTCTATTTGAGGGTATTATCATAGTCTCATTTTTTGTTATATTTTTTTCTAATATGACCTCCCAACATAAGACTGCACACATATTTTTCTGAACCTTATAAAATAGATTACAGCTTTCATGACACTACCCTTGAATATTTCATTCTATACCTCCAAATTTAAGTCACAGTTGTCCTTCAGTATCTATGAGAGATTGGTTAAAAAGACTTTCCTGTAGGTGACCAAAAGCTATGCACACTCAAGTCTTTAATATTAAATGAGGTCATATTTGCATGTAGCCTACAAGCTGTCTCCCATCAACACATCTTTAGATTACTTCTAACGTTTATTAAAATATAATGCTTATGTAAATAGCTGCTTCATTGTATTGTTTAGGCAATGATAAGGAAAAAACTCTATAATGCTCAGGATAGATGCAGCCTTCATAGGCCTAACTATGCAGGAAGTGAACGAGATGCAAAGCCAACAGCACTCTGCCAATGAGTGCTGAAGAGAGACCATGGATGTGTGAAAGATGGGAGGCTACCAGGGGTGTGTTACGCAGCACTTCCCTTGCATGGATTTAGCATAGCACTTGGTGCACGGCACATTTAAGTTTTGCTTCTGGGAACTTTCTGGAACTGAAAAAGGTTTTTTTTCCCCATATGACAGTTGAATCCATGGATGAGAACCTGTGCGTACAGAAGATGGCTATATGCCTCTTCAATACCATGACACCATTATCATACATGACAAATTTAATAATTCTCGAATGTAGTCAAACATCCAATCCATATCTAACCTTTTTTATTTGTTCTTTGCTTTTATAAAACTAGGATCCTGTTCCTTTTGTGATTCATAAATGTGTTGACTGAGTTTTCACATCATTATGTCACATATGCCTTCCTCAGATCTTGTTACTTTTTGGCCTATTACTCACCTGATATGAAAAAAATGAAATGAGAATAAAAGCAAGGATGTGATCATTGTCTGAGGAAGGATATGCATAGGTTAAAGGCAAATGCTGTGACTTGGGCATTCGTGAATTGGATTTCCTGAGGAGCCCTGGAAACAATTCCTGAGGATACAAAGGACACTGTGGGTGAACTTGTGTCACCTGCTGCTCTCTGTTGACAAGTGTGTGGATCCTTGTCATGCTTTCCAGCTCTCCAGTCACTTTAGGAAAGAGTACTGATGGAAAAATCTGGAAAGATACAAAGAAGAAGTCTCCTTGACCACTTTGGATCATTAAAACACATTGGAAATCCACAGCCAAATAAATTCAGTGCAGGTGTGGAAAGAAACGGAGATAACAAGGAGCCCCATGGGCCAGGCTGCCTTTCATCCGTCATCATCACCAACCCTTTCCTCTATGGCTTTGTATTACAAGAGAGCCAGGAACCATGGCTCCCAGCAGCACTTTACCTGGCTGGCTGTGGGACATCATCTCTAACAAAAGACACTGGTAAAACATTAAGAAGACAGAAGAGGAGAGGCTGGCATTCAGAGGTGACAGAACACAGAAGCTGATGGTGAACTGAAAGTGTTTTTTCAGATGTTCACTTCACACCCACTGACAGAAAGTTTCCTAAAATTCATGAAAAGTGTAGGAACTTCCTGAGAATCTCCCAAGAATCACTCACTTTGGGACTTCAGGCTAAAACTTTTAGTCGACAGATACTTCACTTACCTTTGTTCCCCCACCTTTCAATAATTATGTGAGCCCCTAATCCTTTATACGGTATTAAAGCCCTTTATAAAAAGATCCAATGGAAACTGGAAGGCAAAGAGTGGTTTTTTAAATCTGAAAAGTTCCTACAAATATGAATGATAATAATGATCCTTAGAAAGACTCAAGTGTATGTTGCACAAATATAACAAGAATGAGTGTCTATGAAGACAAATTTGCTTGAAATTTTAAAAATCATATATTAGTTATGTTTGATCTATTGTCACATGTAAAATTATGATATGTTTAGATTTTATGTATTAAAATTAAAGATTTCACTTGAAAGTTTGAATTTTTGACTAAACAAATAAAAATGGCATTACTTGCAGTCTGTAAAGCAAAATCTAGGAAATTAGAAATAAAAGAAAAATTAAACAGTGGCCTATATGTCCATCAACAGGTGAATGGATAAAGAAACTGTGGTATCTATACGCAGTAAAGAATTATTCTGCCATAAAGAAGGATAAATTTGAGTCATTTGTTGGAAAATGCACGCACCTTGAGACCGTAATATTAAGTAAAATAAATCAAGCACAAAGCTGAATTATCACTTGATTTCTCTTATATGTGAAACCAAAAGTATAAATTATTTAAAGAGCAAAATAAAAGGCAGATAATAGGAAACAGGCTGACAAATATTTTGCAAGTGGGAAGAGGACAAAGAAGTGGAAGGAGGTTATAAGTGGAGAAGGAAAGTAAAAAGAATTAAGATGTGTTATGTACACATACCAACTCCTTATGATTAATATAATTATGTTCTTTCAGTGCTTTTCAGAGTTGGATATACCTTAATTACTAATGCCATAAGTAGAAATTACACAATTGAGTAAACTAGGTCTGAAGCATAATTTAAGAAAGCTTCAACATTTTATATTTTGAAGTATGGTATTTGGTCTAGAAACAGAATACACACTCTCCAGAAAACAGAATCTTCAAAATAAAACCCCTAGCAGTACCTGTGCTTTGTTGTAATAGAGACTCAGTAGAGCATTAAAAAACTTGTTTTTTTGTTTTTTGTTTTGGTTTTTTTTGAGGTTCTGGAGATTGAACTCAGGACCTTGCACTTGCAAGGCACGCACATTGCCACTGAGCTAAATCCCCGGCCCCAATGGCTTATGTTTTAATTAATAAATTCTTTTAAGATTTCAATGTTAGTTGATATAATTTTCTTTCTTTATATAATTTAGGTAAACTGCAATGCTAAAAATAGTATTTTAAGTATTGAAGATAATGCAAAATAGGAAGAAAAGGTCCAAAGGGGTAGGGGTAGTGGGAGGGGCAGGGGAAAGGAAAGAAGGGAAAGGAAAAATGATGAGAAATGGAAAAAATGGAAATAAAGTCTTTGTAAATAGGGAAGGGTGGAGGGCATGAAGGGAGAGCTAGGAATGGGGAAAAAATAAGAACCAAGATGCATTATGTAAAGGTATAATTCCCAGTGAGAAATGTAATTGTGTTGTATATCTAAAATGTACCAATAAAAGAATTTAAGAAAAAAATGTATTCAACTGTAAGACTGGCATAGGAAAAACTACATATTAGATTATTTGCTTCTGTGAGAATAGTTGTCACTACTGGAAATTGCTTTTATTTCCTATTCACTTGTTAATTTTAATTTTATATTTAGTGAATATTTTTTAAGAATGTAGAGCTGCTTTCAATATCTAGAAATTCTTTTAAAAAGATTTCCAAAATTTTACTCAGAAGTCTATTGTCAGAATTATAGATTTTTGCTGTTTGTTAAACCAGGGATTATAGGAGTTTCCCCCTCAAGCTATTCTACCTGCAGGGTGAAAATGCTGTGTTTCATACAATGTCAACTTTAAGAGAACTAAGGAAATGACATTTTTATACTTTAAATAAATGTAATAAATGTATTCTGGAGTAAATGCTTACTTTAGCCAGGACATTTCCTGCTTCTTATGTTGGGTATTCTAGACCACTGATCTTACTCCATTGCCGAAGGGGATCTACTTTCAGATGTACTATGTTAATGAAGAGAGAGAGCACAGTATTATACAAACACCAATATTAGGCTGTGTATTTTGGAGTGGTTTTAGTTTTGCAGTTTACGTTCTAGAACTTAAACTCAGGTTCAAGTTTTAACAAAAGAGGCATTCAGTCATTAAATACCAAGATATTTTTATCATACAGGGCCAAAATACATGCTTCCACAAATCTAAAAATGAGCAAAGATCTCCTAAGGAACATGTACCAACACTTAATAGGAATAAAATATAACTTTATGTTCAGCTTTTGGTTTGCAGAGAATGCCAGTTATCAATAATTTTGTTATAAAAGGATCATTTCTATTTGCTGTGTGTTACGGACATCTGATGTGATAAATATAGATGGTAATCGTTTTCTAAAATATGGATATGATCAAATTTATATAGCATATGCAGTATGGAGGAAACTTTATGAAACTTATATGGTTAGCTAGTTTGAAGAGAAATGTGGGCTGATGGGTAAGTAGTGTGCTACTAACTTGGCCTTAACTTGTCTTGCAATCACTGCTTTCACTTCTTTGTAAAATATAGTTAAAACAGACTTTATAGTGATGAGGGCTTTTACCTTCTTTTGTTTCTTGCATTCTTGGTATATCAGTGCCAGCCTGAAGTTTTTCTAGAATACTTGCTTCTTTAGCACTTTGCAGCTAGAAAACCACTTTTAAATTACCATTGTCATTGCCTTGAAAGTTTCCTCTTCTTTTTGGGTTGGAAATAATATAGTTATGTCTTTTCTCTGTATATGAGTAGTATAATTTGTTACTTTCAAGTCCTTGTACTTTGAATAGGGCCGGGGATTTAGCTGATTGGTTCTGCCTACTGCCTCACAAGCGCAAGTTCCCAAGTTTGAGCCCCCATACCCAAACAAACAAACAAATTAGTACTTTGAATACAAGTTTTTATAATCTACAGAAACAGTAATGCAAAACTATATATTCCTTTGGGTATATTTCCTGAGCATAATTAATCTTCCTAATTATGCTTATGTAAGCAAGTGCCCAATTTTCTTTGTATTTCTTGAGAATGTATTTACTTGAAGATAAAAACAATCCAGATGTATGTCTAAACATTGTGCAGAAGGCTCTGATTTTTAAATATCCTTGGATAATCCATAAAAGGAATAATTCCAATAAAACAAGTGAGAGTTGGGAGTATATTACAGTGGCTAAATCTGTATTTTCAGAAAAAAAAGTAAAGCAAATGCCTCTTAACTTTTGTTTTTCTATTATAACTACCAGATTTTGGTATTTAATTGTTACTGAGATCTATTTTAAAATAAAATTTGGTCTCCATATACATGTGTGTGTATATATATATATATACACACACATATATATAATTATGTTTTGAAAATATGTACTAATAAAAATGAATTTTTAAACATTTTTGAATAATGGATTACACCTCCTTGAAACAATGGCTGATGCCAAGCCTAAGGCAGTTAATGTACAATGTGACACCTGGGATATCTCGCCACAAAAAAAGAACATGTTATCAAATAATCTAAGTCCATCTTATAAGGAAACATGAACCAAGCTTCCACTGATTAAAGATGAAACAATTTGAAGATCAAAAGAAATAATGACGGGCTGGGGATTTAGCCTGGTTCCGCCCCGGTTCCGCCACCTGCCTCACAAGCGCAAGGTCCAGAGTTCAATCCCCAGTACCCCCCCCCCAAAAAAAGAATAATGACTATATCAGAATTCATGACACTTAAAATTTTACTGATCTCTTTTAAGTTGGTAGGGGACCAGGGATTTAGCACAGTGGTGCCAACACAAGCACAAGGTCCTGAGTTCAATCCCTAGTACCAAAAAAAAAAAGACTTGGTAGGATTCCAATATAGTCTAAAATTTGACAATAAAGGGAAAGAATAATTAATAAGAACAATGAATAAGGCCCCCAAACAGTAGTTACAACTATTATTCATCAAAAATGTTAATGTCTCTTTATAGTGATTATGAAGAAACAATAAAATATAAGGTACTAATCTTTTTTAAAGGAAAAGGAACTTCTTGTAGTCTTCCTCAAATGGAATGACATTGGTTCCAAGAGCTTTGATTAAAATATTATATTTATTAAGTAGTATATTTCCCTTTTACTTCACTGACAACATCAATATGGTGGCATGAAACACCCACTGAAAAGCAAATGAAAGCTTTCTATGCTATAGCACTAATACTGTGAAATAATGATCTATACTAGGGACCAACAAACATTTTCTGTCAGATAGTATATTATGCTTAGAGAGCCATATACTGTTGCAATTACTCAGCTCTTCACTCTAATACTTGAAGACCACAGGCAATATGAAAACAAATGAGTATGGTTGAGCCCATAAAAAACTTTGTTTCTGGACATTGGAAAAAAAAGAAAACTTGAGGGACCTAAAAGATACATAGAAGTAAAAAAACTAGTAAATTCTTTGAAAAACAGAATAAAGTCAATGGGCCATCAAGAAATGATTTTTTAATGAAAGAAAATTTCTTAAAGATTAACAAACACTCAAGTTTTGGTATTTAAGGAATCCACCAACCACCAAGCAAGAAAACTTTAAAGACATACATCTAGATACATGTAGGAGACACTGGTAACAAACAGCAAGGCTAAAGAGAAAATTCCAGGATTTTCAAAGAGGAAAAATAAATCAGACACATAAATTTAAATATTGTACTGTTTCTCTTTTGTGAGAAACCTAAAGGGTAAATAAGGAGCAAAATGGATGATATATATTGGGAAGTAGGAAAAACTTGTTCAAATAAGAAGGGGAGCACACCGGGGTGAGGACGGGAAAGGAAAGTAGGACTTTAAAAAAAGAAAGTGGGGGAAAGAAAATGGAAACAAAGCTTCTGTAAATGGGGAGGGAAAAAGGGTTGAAGGGAGGGAAAGGATGTGGGAAAAATGAATTAAGATATATTATGTACAGGAACAAATTTCCTATGACGAATGTGATCAACAGGTATGGAAACATACACTAATAATTTTTTTTAAAAAACATAGAGGAAAAATACTTGAAAATAAGGAAAACTTTCTTTTTTTATCTGGGGAAATTATTTTGAATGTAGACTCCTGTACAGCCAAAATGTCAATAAACTATGAGGCAAAATTTTTTAAAAAATGAACTTGTTGACCAATTGCTTGAGTTTTGATTGTATTTTGTGTCATAAGTCACAGTCAATTGATTTGCTTGGTAACTGAGAATGATTTTTTTTTCTTGTAAAACTTAAAGGGCTGAGGGCCAGGGATTTAGCTCAGTGGTTCCGCTGCCTGCTTTATAAGGGCAAGGACCCGAGTTCAATCCCTGATACCAAAAAACAAAACAAAACAAAAAAAATGTTCATACTCCTAAGTGAAATAAATAGGACAAGCACGTGTAAATACTGAATAGTTTCTCTGGTGTTAGAAACTGAAAGTGTAAATAAGGATTGAAATGTATAATTGATAATTGAAATAGGAAGAAAAGGTCTAAAGGAGTAGGGGAAGTGGGAGGGGAAGGGGAAAGGAAAGAAGGGAAAAGAAAAAAACATGAGAAAAGGAAAACATGGAAACAAAGTCTTTGTAAATAGGGAAGGGTGTAGGGGGTGAAGGGAGGGCAGGGGAATGGGGAAAAAGTAAAAACCAAGATACATCACATACAACTACAAGATCCCGATGATGACTATAACTGTATTGTATACATAAAATGTACCAATAAACTTAATCAAAAAAAAAAAGTAAAAGGGCTGATAATATGTCTGTCACACTCAGTTTTCCATTGTTTTGACCAAACACCTGAAAAAAATCAACTTAAAGTAGGGAAGGTACCCTTTGGTTTATGGGAGGATCCATCTATGGTCAGATGGCTCCATTGCCTTGGGCCTGTGTGAGGCAGCACATCACAGTGGGGAGCATGTGTTGAAGCCAAGCTGCTCACCACATCATGGCTTGGAAGCAAAGAGAGAGACAGGAACAGAACCTTGTCCTGATATCCCCTGGAAGAGCATACCCTCAGTCTTGTCTCTTCCTTCCACTAGGCCCCACCTCCTAATAGCACCCAAGACTGATGAAAATTCTTTAGCATAATGAGGCTTTGGGGGGCATTCCACATCAAACCATGACAATATCCATTAGAATAACTTCAGGTTATAAAGACATAATATTACAGTGATCCATGTAATCCATGTAATCCATGCTTTATAGAAGCACAACTCGTAATAGCTGAATCTTGGAAGCAGCATATCTGTCCATCAACAAATGAATAGAAAATGTGTACTACTTTGTGTAATACACAATGGAGTACTACTCTGCCATAAAGAAGGATAAACTGAGGTCATTTGTAGATAAATGTATGCACCTTGAGACCATAAGTTAAATGAGATAAAGAGTGCATAAATGTACATCAAAACAGCTACTATAGCACAACTAAAGACACAGAAATAGCAAGAATAATGGCCTAAATGTGTTTGAAACGAGGGAGAGTATTTTGAAGGGGACTAACAACAATGTGTCTTTTACTGTAATACTTTTTAAAAATTAAATATTCACTATAGTTTGACCCACCTCATATATGAGTGTACCTGCACTTTTCTCCTTTGTCTAAGGACACAGTCATATCTTATTAGGTCCAGCATAATGGCCTCATTTTAACTGAATTGTACCAAAGGTCACATTCTGGAGTGCTGGGAGTTAGGGCTCCAGCATATGCATGTTTTAAGGGGTCACAATTCAACCTGCCAACAAGTATAAATTACCTAAACTTTCTTCTCACGATTTTTGGCTTTCTATAACTTTTTTATTTTTCCTACCTGTAGTGCATCATTAGAATTTGTTTGCCCAGCAGAGTCCCAGTTCTATTGGCTGCTGAGACCCCTTTAGGGGACTTATTTCAGTTCTATCACATTGTGGCAAATAGTCATTCAACTATACCACCTGCCACTCTCAAAGCCAAAACAAATGGCTTCTCTCCAAGCTGATGCCGCCTCAGCCTGTTGGAGGGGCCAGTGCTCCACGCTCACCCAAATGGGCACTCTCCCTACAGCCATTGGCACAATGCAAAGCCGTAACTGGAAGATACTCGATGCAGCAGGCTTGCACCAGACCAACCCCATCTAGAACTCACATAGCAATTCCTGCAGGTCATGTGGAAGGCCACTGGTTTCCAAAAAGTTCTGGATGGTCCTACAGGTTCCTGTCCATTCCTTAATATCCTTTCATACAAATTCTTTTTTGCTTAAAGAAGCCTGAATTTACTTCTGTTTCTTCCAAAAAGTAAGCCATCAATAACCAGTAGTGGGATAAATGTACAACCATGCACTGCATAGTAATGCTTTCACCAAAGACAGGCTATATATATAAGTATCCCTAAAATTATAAAGAATCTGAAAATTCCTATTTCTCAGTGGCAGGGGTAGGAGGTATAACTCAGTGGTGGAGCACTTCCTTCATGTGTAAGGGCTGGGTTGGATCCCCAGTACTTCAAACAAAAATTCTGTTGCCCAGTAATGTTGTAGCTATCTTCTATACTTTGGGTATGGTCTGTTTTATTGCATCCCCTAAGTGTCCATATGTTAAAGTCTTGGCCCCAGGGTCTTGGCATTTTAGGGGGTATATATATACCAACGCTAAATGACCCACTGAGTTTTCCTGATACATAGTCATTCAAAGACTTGAATAGTTCTGCAGTTGTGGTGCTGGTTGACAACAAAAATGCATATAACGTATCCTTATGCACATCCTCCTGAGAGATATATCTCAAAAATAAACTTTGTTGCTGTGTTGTGAACATCAGTAGACTCATCAACCTGGATTATGCACCACAGTGACTCATTAATCCGCTCTAACAATTGTGACTCAGTATCCTCTGCTATTTCATCAATTTATCTAACTATGGTGCTAGAAAATAAAGGAGCATATGCCACATACTGAACTACAGCCCATCTTTAAAGTTCACAACAAGTTTAGTGTTTCTGTCTTAATATTTATATCTTTAGTCTACTTCGATCTTAGTTTAGTGCATGGTGATAGGTATGGGTCTAGTTTTAATCTTTGGCATGTGGAAATCTAGTTTTTCCAACACCATTTATTAAATAGGCTATCTTTCCTCCAATGATGGTGGTTGGCTCCTTTGTCAAAGATGAGGTGGCTGAGCATGTCTGGAGTTGTTTCTGCATCTTCTAATCTATTCCACTGATCCTCAGGTCTGTTCCTTTGCCAGTACCATGCTGATTTTATCACCGTAGCTTTGTAGTATAGTTTCAAGTTGGGGATTGTGATACCCCCAGCCATGTCTCTGTTGCCTAGAATTGCTCTAGCTATTCCAGGTCTCTTACATTTCCAAATGAGTTTTTGGATTGTTTTCTCTAGTTCTGTGAAGTATATTTTTGGAATTTCAATTGGCATTGCATTGAATCTATATAGTAGTTTTGGAAGTATGGCCATTTTCACTATATTGGTTCTTCCTACCCAGGAAAAAAGGATGTCTTTCCTTTCTTATATCCTTTTCAATCTCTTTTTTCAGAGTGCTATAGTTTTCAGTGTAGAGGTCTTTTGCTTCCTTTGTTTGATTGATTCCTAGATATTTCATTTTTTGGATGCTATTGTAAAAGGAATTGTTTCCCTAATTTCTCTCTCAGTGAGTCTGTTATTTGTGTACAAGAAGGCTATTGTTTTTTGAGTGTTGACCTTGTATCCAGCTACTCTACTGAATCTGTCAATTAAGTCTAGAAGTCTTCTGGCAGAGTTTTTTGGGTCTTCTATGTAAAGTATCACATGGTCAGCAAATAATGACTGTTTAACTTCTTCTTTTCCTATCTTTATTCCTTTTATTTCTTTCTCTTTTCTAATTTCTGTGGCTAATGTTTCCAGAACTATATGGAACAGCAGTGGTGATAGTGGGCATCCTTGTCTTGTTCCTAATTTTAGCTTGAAAGTTTTCAGTTTTTGACCATTTAGTATGATGTTGGCTGTTGATTGTTCATAGATAGCCTTAATCAGGTTAAGATAAAGACCTTCTATTCCAATTTTCTGTAGGGTTTTTATCATGAATGGGTGCTGGATTTTGTCGAATGCTTTTTCTGCATCTATTGAGATGATCATATGGTTTTTGTCCCTGACTCTGTTAATATGGTGCATTACATGTATTGATTTATGAATGTTGAACCATCTTTACATCCCTGGGATAAATTCGAAATGGTCAGGGTGTATGATCTTCTTGATGACCCTCTGTATTGTTTACCAGAAGATAAGTTAGGTAGAACTCTTGAAGACATTGGCATAGGAAAAGACTTCATGAACAAAACCTCAGCAGCATGGGAACTAGCAGAAAGAATCAGCAACTGGGATCTCATCTTATTAAAAAGCTTCTGCACTGCATAAGAAACCACCAACAGAGCTAACAGACAACCTACAATATGGCAAAACAATTTTAGCAGCTGTACCTCAGACAAAGGACTGCTATCTAGAATATATAAAGAATTGAAAAAAATCAGACCCCCCAAATTCAAAGACCCAATTCAAAAATGGGCATCTGAAATGAACAGACATTTCTCAGACAAAGAAGTAAAAGCAGAAATCAAATATATGAAAAAATATTCAACATCATTGGTCATTCAAGAGATGCAGATGAACACAACACTGAGATTCCACCTCACCCCAGAAAGAATGGCTGCTATCAAGAAATCAACAAATAACAAATTCTGGTGGGGTTGTGGGGAGAAAGGAACCCTTCTCCATTGTTGGTAGGAGTGCAGACTGGTGCAACCACTGTGGAAGTCAGTATGGAGATACCTCAAAGAACTAGGACTAGAGGTCTCATTTGACCCAGCTATTCCTCTGCTGGGTATCTTCCCAAAAGAATTAAAAGAATCATACCACAGTGATATATGTGCACCCACATTCATAGTGGCACAGTTTGTAATAGCTAAAGCTTGGAAGCAGCCCAAGTGCCCGTCAACTGGAAACTGGATAAAGAAAATGTGGGTTTTTTAATAAAATGGAGTACTACTCAGCCATAAAGAACGAAAAACTAGAGTCATTTATAGCTAAATGGTTGCATATTGAGGTCTACTCTTAAGTGAAATAAATAGGACACACATGTGTAAATACCGAATAGTTTCTCTAGTGTGAGAAACTGATAGTGTAAACAAGGGTTAAAATGATTAAAATGAATGATAATTTGAAATAGGAAAAAAGGTCCAAAGATGAAGGAGTGAAAGGAGGGGAAGGGGAAAGGAAAAGAGGGAAAGGAAAAATTGTGAGAAAAGAAAAAAAATGGAAATGAAATCTATGTAAATAGGGAAGGGTGGAGTGGGTGAAGGGTGCACAGGTAATGGGGGAAAAAATAAGAACCAAGATACATCATGTACAGGGACAAACATCCAATGATAAATGTAAATGAATTGTATACCTAAAATATGTACCAATAAAATGTACCAATAACATTAACAAAATAAAAAATAAAAAAAATAAAGTTCACAACAAATGTCCTTAAAAGCAGGCAGGATCAACTCTTCACCACTAATGAAGGGCTTCTTAGCTTTAGCAATGCTGTTAGACATGAAGGATGAAGCTCTCAGTACAGACAAGTTTGAAGTGATGGCCCTTAATAATTGCTTCTATTCTTCACGTTCATTTTTTTCTTAACTCCAAAGGCTTGTAGACAGAGTGCTTGATCTCCACATGGCAAAGCAATTTTGAAGGTTCTTGGCTTCATTTGATAGCTGTCACCATGTATGATGCAAAGTGGGCTTGGAGAATATGAAACACTTGTTGCAATGAACACATAAGGAGAACTCTTGATATTTTCTTTTAAGTGTGGCTTTCTTTTTAATGGACAACCTAGAGTCTTCTGCTGTCTCATTATTATTATTATTATTATTATTATTATTATTATTATTATTATTGGTACCAGGGATCGGACTCGGGACCTTGCGCTTGCAAGGTAGGCGCCAGAACCACTGAGCTAAATCCCCGGCCGCTGTCTCATTATTGGGTCTTTACCTATTTTCAAGGAAGCTCTCCAGTGACATTTGTTTGTTTACTCATTTTGGCTAGGGTTAGCATGTAGGCTTCCAAAATTGTGACTGAGACAAGTGTGAAGTGATGGAGACATGGATAGAAGTGCTAAATAAAATAATAGGCAAGCCCTGTGTGGACTAAAATAAGTGCCAGACTCTGACTTAAATCCTGTCACAAGATGCAGCTTTATTATTACTTACCACTCAGTGGTAGGGCTTCTATGAGTCTGCAAGCAACTGATTTATTGTGGTTTCTGTGCCCTCAAACATCTCTGCTAATGTATATCTGTATTTACAGCTGCTTCCCAGTGTTAACATCACTGTCTTAGCCCCACCTCAGATCAACAGCTATCGCTTCTCATAAGGAGCAGGCAACACAGATCCCTCACAACCACAGTTCACAGGGGGCTTTTCTGTGAGACTTTAATGCCATCACTGCTCTGACAGAACACAGAGCTCAGACAGTAATTCCAAAGATGAGGAGTGGCTATAAATATAGATGCAGGTTTGCTAATTGGCTCACAGCTCACCTCCTGCTATTTGGCCCAGTTTCTAACCAGTTGGGAACCTCTGGTTTACAACTTCTCTTGAGTGAGTCAAAAGGTCACATCAAGTGATTAATCTGTACTATCTAGCTTAGGATAAATACATGTTATGGTCACAACAACAAAATCACCTAAGATACATTTCTCAGAACATATTCCCTTGGTAAGCAATGGCTGACTGTATGTAGCAATAAAAATGGCATAAAAATTGAGCATAATAGCATGTGGATTCAATCTTAGTATTCTGGGAGGCTGAGGCAGGAGGATTGCAAGTTTGAGCCTAGTCTGGGCAACTTAGCCATTTGAGAAGACCCTGTCTCAATATAAAAAATTTTTAAAGGCTGGGAATGTAGTTCAGTATGAAGACCTTGGGTTCAGTCCCTAGTAAGATGGCACAAATTCTTGCTCCCATAGATATGGTAGCTTTTGTCTTTCCCTTAACATCTGGGCTGGTCTGTGACTGCCTTGACCAACACAGTATGATGAGTAGCTCCAGAATTATACTTTAAGATCAGTATTTATGGGGTAGGTCTCTGGAGGTCCTGAGTGGCCACATCAGGAGTTTGACTACCCTAGGACCAGCTTGCTGTGACAAGTCCAAGCTAAGTGATAACACACTGGAGAGTAAGATACCATACAAAGAAAGAAAGGCCAATGAGCACCCAGACATGAGCAAAGAGACCATCTGGAAAGGAAAGGTGTACTCAGCCACCTTGTGGACTTCCTACGGCTTAGAGATGAAACACTCAGGTGAGATCTTCCCAAATTCCTGACCTACAGAACCATGAGCAAAATCAAACAGTTATTTTATTTTATTTATTTATTTTTGGTACCAGGGATCGAACTCGGGTCCTTATACTTGCGCAGCAGGCGGTGAAACCACTGAACTAAATCCCTGATTTTAAAATCAGTTGTTGTTTTAAGTCAAATGGCTGTTTTGAGCCAGTGAGTCATGGGGTAGTTTGTTACATAGCAAAGGTGATCAAAAGATAGTAACAGGACCTTGGGAAAAGAGGAGCTGGGAGGCAGTGAGAGTCTGTAATGCTCTGACATAATCTGGTATAGGATAGAACACCCAATATTATTCTGTACAAACCTCATATTCCTGTGGTAAACTACATGCGGTCAAGATGTACTATCCTGTGTATCACTATAGAACTTGTTCTATTAAAATATTATTCAGAATAGTTTGCATTTAGTTCACTAGAGTATTGTTCTATAGATATGCTTTCTTGAAATGTCTTCATTGTGTTTCTGTATCAGGGTGATGCTGGGTT
Source organism: Heterocephalus glaber (assembly GCF_053883595.1). Classification (NCBI taxonomy): domain Eukaryota; kingdom Metazoa; phylum Chordata; class Mammalia; order Rodentia; family Bathyergidae; genus Heterocephalus; species Heterocephalus glaber. The sequence continues at coordinate 36,299,575 of NW_028258153.1, read as the reverse complement.
CATAAATTGAGCTGAGAAATATTTCCTTGTTTTCAAATTTATGGAAGACTGTATATAGAATTAGTGTTATTTCTTTTATGTATTTTGTAGAATTCAACAATGAAGCCATTTGATTCTGCTATTTTCTTTCTTTCTTTTTTTTTTTTTGGTGATACTACAGAATGAACATAAGGCCTTCACACTGAGCTACATTGCAGCCCTTTTAAAGTTTTTTATTGTGAGACAAGATCTTACTAAGTCACTAAATCCATCCAGGCTGGGCCCAAACTTGTGATCCTCCTGCCTCAGCTTCAATGAGTGCTGGCGCTACAGGGATGCACAACAGCTCCCAGCTTCTATTTTATTCAGAAAATAATTTTTAACTCTAGTTTCTTTTATAGATCTAGAATTATTGTATATCTGTCTCTTCCAGAATGAGATTTGGCAGGTAATATCTTTCCAGGAGTTCACCTGATAGGTCTAAGTGTTGAAATTATGGTCATAAAGTTATTCAGAATATCCCTTATTGCCTTTCTAATGTCTATGTAATGTGTATGATGTCATTTTTTTCATTCCTGTACTACATGCTTTGTATCACTCTAGCTAGAGATCCATCAGTTTTATTGATCTTCTCGAAGATTTGATTTTTCTGTCTATTTTCTGTTTCCTTGAATTCCTCTTTGATCATTACTAATTCTTTCCTCATACTTTGGGTTTAATTTGCTCTCTTATTTCTTGTTTCTTTGTGTGGTAGAAGCTGAGGTCATTGCTTTCCATGCTACTGATTTTCTTCTAAGTGTTACTTCAGCAGCATCCCAACAAATTTTGATTTGTGATGTTTTCATTTGCAATCAATTCAGAGTACTACTTTATCTTTTCATTCCTTCTCCATTCCTTAGATTCTTTAGAATTGATAGATTCATAGCATAATGTTTTTATAAACTATTCTTTCATGTTGAAAGTAAAATGCATAATGTAACACATTATGTTTTATAATTAATAATAAGTATATGCGTGTGGTCCCAGTTTACTACAGGTACAAATCTATGTGCTGTACAGAATTAATTTATTTACTATTACTCTACTGTAAAGTAGTCAATTTATAACAGGGCATGGAAATTACTAGATGGAAATTGAAAAAAATGTTTAACTTGAGACTACAATCAATTTTGATAATGATAGGCTCTTGTTATACTATTTTGCTGCATAGGTTACATTAGGATTTACCAAGAAGGATTTGGTTTCCATCTCATGAGACTATTAAATTTCTTTCTCTCCTTAAAAGGAAAACCACTTTGTGTTTTATTATTTCAACAAGTTTTCAATCTTATTTTTCAACTAGTCCCCATAAATTTTAGTTGTTACTATTCATATCATTTTTATGATATGGCATCAGACTCTCAGATAAATACTGACAGAAGCAGGGTTGGAATTTATGGTATAATGCATCACTTGTATTATCTACACCTCCCAAGAGATGCATAAATCATACATTCTTGTGTAGCAGGACAGAAGGAGTTCCCACATGTACCAGCAAAGGCACTCTGTACACATTTGTGGAATGCCAGAACCTGTGTTCCAGAGGAAAATACCACTTTGGATGATTATCCCATGAGTGGGGATGAAAAACCTAAAGGGAGGTGATGGCATATCACTCCAAAAAGTGATATGACCAGGGAGTAGACCAAGTCAGCTATGCCACCAGTGAGGCTGCTAGGTTTCTGCATGGATCTGATGACCCTTCAGACAATGTCTGATGAGAAAGGAAAGAGGGGAGCATAAAATTTGAAAGTGGCCATTAGGAGTGGCTCAGAGGTAGAGCTGAATATTGAATAAGTGCTTTATACAAATAAGTGAACTTGGGTTATATAGAGAGTGATGCATGCTAAGGAGAAAATATACCAGCAAAGGGAGATAAGAAAGGTTAGATTTGGGACTATGGTTTCAGGGCAGGATCTGTTGAGGTTACACTAAACAGAACCTGGAGGAGAAGAAGAGGCATGCCACGCAGCCTGTTGTGCTGTTATAACTTGTGTCTAGGTGACTCTCCAAAGTTTCATGCAGTCATAGGTGGGGGCTTTTTCAGAGGTGGCTGGATGTAAAGTGTGTGATGCTGGGTTAAGGATGTGTGATTACTAAATTGGTCTACTGATTGGCTTGGCATAGTTCTGAGTATGGATAATAGGAAGGCCAATCCTGGATGTGAGTGCTACCCTCCCTAAGGGCATGTAGCTTGGATATAATATAAGGGAGAAAGAGGGCTGTTGTGGCTGCTTGCTCTTTGCTGCCTTTTGCTGCTTTTGCTGCCTTCTGCCTGCCATGAACTGTTTCTCCTCTATGATACCTCTTGCATGCCACCCTGCTGTGGAGCCAGCCAATTATGGACTGAAACTTCTACAAACTGTAAGCCAAAATAAACCTCTTCTTGTTTACCTTTGGTTGTCAAGCATTTTGTCTCAGCAATGAGAAAAGTAAACAAGACACGTGCATTTCAGACAGTGGGGGGCCGTAGGTAGCCACCTGGTGTGTGTGAGGGGGGAGCCTGTGTATAAAGGGTGAGTGAATGAGAGATAGACAGTGTTATGGGGCACAGGGTCCGTAAGAACAGGGGGCCAGACCATGTGGAGTTTGTTGGCAATAGGAGGATGTTTGCTTTTCAATTAGATGTGGACAATTATATGGAAAGATAATGGGGACGGAAGGAAATATGTAAGTTGAATTTTAAATGCATTTTTCAAAGCTGGTATGATGAAATTAGATTTAAGATTGAAAAGATAGAAGAGGGCAGGTAGAAAACTATTGGCTTTATTCATCTGCAAGATAGCTGAGACTTGAACCGTGGTGTCATGAAAATTGTCTTGTTTGGAGGTATATTCTGAAAGTAGAACCAACATGTTTGCCACAGGATTTGATGTGACATGTGAGAGACAGTGAAGAGTCAGGGGTGACTGAAAGACTGGCCTGAGAGACACTGAGATGAGAAAGACTGCTAAAGCAGTATGTTGGGGGGAAAGATTGGCAGGGTTTTTTTTAAATTTCAGAATTTGACATGCCTCTAAACACTCAAGTGGAAATGGTGAGTGTGTCACTGGGCATATGAAACTACTGGAGGCAACTATTTGTTAGTATATAGCTTCCATGAGACAACCAGAGGAATCAAACATTTCAACACTGAGAAGTTGTGTGGATGAGAGAAACCAGAAAAGGAGATAGAAAAAGAGTGAGCAACATGGTCAAAAGAAAACCAGGGGAGTTTGAGATGTTCGTGGGAGTGTTTCAAGGGTGAGGTCAGGTGCTACTAATAAAGCAAGTAAGATGACCACTTATCACTGATTTTGGATTTAAAATTTAGAAAGTCATTGAAGTCCTTGTTAAAGGTAGGTTTTGGGGGAGAAGTAGAGCGAAAATCCTAGCAGAAATGAGGTCAAGGTCGGTGGAAATATTGGCATAGTGACCTTCCAAAATCCTGTGCTCCATAAAAGCAATGTGAAAACTAATTCAGTTACCAGAACAACTTTATAAAAACTCTGAAAATTAACCAAAGACTTGTAGTAATCCAGGTAGCACTTATGCAAAAAAAAAAAAAAAAAAAAAAGCAACCAAGTATCAGCAAGAACAGCAAAAATCAGAGTGCTTTAAAGTGTCCTGTTCCCATCCCCTTCTCTCCAATTTCAGATAAGATCAGCAGCCTGACAGCCACTAGAAAGGGCAGAATGGAGGTGCAGCTTCTTCAAAGTCTGATTCCCAGAGAACTGTAATTATTTGATTTTTCTGGTGGCTCCCTGGAAAACTCTACTTGGAAAATTGTCTTTGTTTAAGCAGATTCAGAGCTTGGCTGGTAAGAAAAGTTTTTCCCCAAAGGTGTTTGCTGAAAATATTTAGAGAAGGTAACTGTTTGACTAGACAGCTACATGGTTGAGGTGAAAATAAATCAAGAAAGCTTGAAAGAAAAAGCTGGAAGATGAGCTATTCACAGGGCTTTGAAAAACTCCAGTCTCTTTCAGGGAATCTGGAAGGCCATGTGCACACTTAGGTTTGTATGCAGGCTGAGGAAAGACTGGAGATTCAGAGTTCTCACCTCTGACTCACCTTCAGGCTGTCAGCAGGACACGAAGTCAAAGGCAGGACATGAAGTCAGACTGTTGAAGGCATTATGTTGCATGCACACAGAGCTCCCCACAAAGATTGGGAGACTGACCAGTTTCAAGCATTTAAGGAAACTGGATCATCAGTTGACTACTAAACTAACCAAAGACTTCAGTGACCACACACAAGGACATTGTCTAAGTCCAATTATTCAGGCTGATACAACAAAATACCATAGACCCAGTGATTTACAAACAACAAGAATTTATTTTGCACAGTTTGGAAGTCTAGGAAGTCCAAGATCAAAGTACAAGCAGATTCAGTTTCTGATGAGGGTCCACTTCATAATCAATGGAGATTCCTCTCACAGCAAAGCAGCTAAGGCAGCTCTCTGGGGCCTCTTTAATAAGGGCACAGATACCCTTCACATGGGGTATAACCTCATGACATAATCAGCTCCAAGAAAGCTCACCACCTTATACTATGACACTGGGATTCAGCCTAGGAATTTCAACCTAAGCAAATACAGACAGAATTAGTTCAGAAAAGTTACTAAACACACACAAACCACAAGTAAATGCAGGGGCAAGTATGAATCAGGGTGGGTGGTGTCTAATTTCCAGAGTGGGCATATTATGTTGTTTACAATGTCTGGTGTTTAACAACAACAAAATGTGGGATATGCTGAAACACAAGAAAAATATCTGTGAATAGAATTCTGTAAATAGGCCTCTGAACAGGCCTTGATGTGGACCTACTAGACCAAAAAATTAAAATCAGCTATTTTAAATATGACAAAGAGCTGAAGAAAACTGTGTCTGCAGAAATAAAAGATCTGGGCATGGCCGGGATTTAGCTCAGTGGTTTCACCTCCTGCTGTGCAAGTGCAAGGACCCGAGTTCGATCCCCAGTACCAAAAGATCTGTGCATGGTGGTGCATGATTGCAATCCCAGCACTTTGGGAGGCTGAGGCAGGAGAATTGAAAGTTGTCACACAGCCTGGGGAACTCAACAACTTAGCCAGACCCTGTCTCAAAGTAAAAAATAAAAAAGGCCTGAGGGCAAAGCTCAGTGTAAAGGCCTTGGTTTCAACCCCCAGTAAACAAATAAATAAATAAAACAGTATCTTATTGTCTTACTAAATAGAGAATACAAATAAATGAAGCAGAAGCTAAAGTGGGATCATTTTAGCTAAAGTGGGATGGGGATCAGAGGAGATTTTTTGATAACAAATAACAGCACAGTCGATTGATGAGATTAACCCAGCAGAATAGCAGCTGATACTGCAGGAGATAGCAATGGGAGAATGTGTTAAGGAGCAGATGAACTTGGTGACATCTGCTGTGGTCAGGTACAAGGACCATATAACCACTTAAAAGGAAGCAGAAGAAACCATTCAGCAACAGGTGCACAGGGTGAGGGCTTATGTTTTTATCCATGAAATAACAGGAAATGTTTCAGCTAAGAGTGAGGAGGCCAAGTTCACATTGGGGTTTGGAGATTAGAGGAGGGATAGGAGAGCAAACCGGCAATGGAAAACACAGGGATTTCTGGCTAGTAGCATTGGCATATTGCATCAGTGTTTAGTGACTCTGTAAGTCAGCAAAGTTGGTTGATTTCCACCCTATTCTCACATAATGGCACATGGATGGGGCAGGCAAACAGATAGATGAACCACCTTGCTACCACTGCATTTGGAAGTAGGTGTTGTTCTTCCTATTTAAAGCTGTTTCCAGATTTCTCAACATTCAAAATCTCCAGCCATAAGTCTGCTACCTCTCTTAGCTACTGACTTCTAGGCTGCCCACCTCCCACTTTTATACTTTAGGTCTTATCTCACTGTCACTCCCTCCAGTGCTATTACCTGTGCTAACTCTTGATGGTTTTAATAAGCTTTAAATTCCTTAAATTTAATAAGCCTTAAAAATCCTTAAATTTCTTTATATTTCTTTTATTTCCCCTTTTGTATGATTTTTCCTCAACCCAACTTGAGCAGCTCCTTTCCATGGGTTACTTGATATCTTTACAGGTGTAACAAATAAGACCATTGACACTTGAGAATAGAGCAATGTGAAGGAGATACTAAATCAATATCTCTGAAGTGTTCAAGTGTGCAGAGAAAGAAATAGAAAAAGCATGTCTTGTGAACCAGAAAGAGCCATATATATATATATATATATGTATATACCTTACATATAATCATAAAGATAAATATTCACATTTAATAATAAGGTTCATAAGACTGAAAAATAAATGAATTTCTAACCAGCATGAAGGAAATCCCTTACAGCATAGATCTCCAAACGAAAAACTGAAGACAGGGACAATGTGAAAGATAACTTATGAGGTGTGTATACAAAGGTGTTTTCAGAAATAGAGATAACTGGTGAAAGGCAATGGTGATGACAATGAAGTTTCCAGAAATTGAGATCTGAGTCTTTAGACTACAAAGGCCTATCAAGACTAAGGAAAATAAATAAAAATAAATTCATATTAGTAAATATTACAGCAAAGCTGTAGAATCTCAAGGGTAAAGAAAAATCCTAAAAGGCACCTAAAAGGTAAATCATCTATGTAAGAATGAGCTTCAAATTTAAAGCCAATTTTTCCATTGCAAAAATGGTAGTATGCAATGGAATCATATAGTCATAGTATTAAGGCATATAATTATGAACCTCAAATTTCATATCTAGCTAATTATAAATCTAAAATAAGGTGATTATTCTAAAATAATGCTAATAAGCATTAAGATGTATTTATTGTTAGAATGTTAGCTCCTCTGCTGCGCAAGCACAAGGACCTGAGTTCAATCCCCAGTACCAAAAAAAAAAGAATGTTAGCTCCTCACAAAAAGGCCTACCAAGAAGAAGAAATTAGAAGAAGTGTACAGCTATAAATGCAATAAAATATGCCTGTAAGATCTTAATAACCTCTTAGTAATTTTTTTAAACAACCTAATTAAAGAAATGAGTAAAGGACATGAACAGACATTTTACCAAAGAGACAATGAGGTAGGCCTGTAAACACACGTAAAGAGAAATGCCAATTACAACCACAAGGGGAAACAACAGAAATTTTTAAATAACAAACAATATCAAGTGCCAATGAGAATGTGGAATAACTGGATCTGACCTACACTGCTGATAGAAATGATAGTATAGTCACTTTGAAAACCAGTTTGGCAATTTCTCATAAATTCACATCTATAGTTGGCATATGACTCAGCAATCTCACGAGTAGATATATTCCCAAGTGAAGTGGTGACTGATGCTCACGCAAGAAGTCTGTACGTAAGTAGTGCCCCACTCATGATCTCCAAACACAGGAAACTGTCCAGATGCTCAAGTGGATCAACGAAAAGACTGTGGTGCATGCATAGAGTAGAGCACTGCTCAGTAACAAAAGAAAGGAACTGTTGATATGTGTTACAACTGGGATGAATTCCGAGGGCATTACGTTGAGTGAAATAAGTCTTATTATCTGACTCTCAAGAAGCAGCACAAGGGAGGTTTTTGAGGTTATGGAGCTGTTCTAAGTTCTGACTGGCATGAAAATTATACAAATCTACACATTAAAACTCATAAACTCTACCTCAAAATAAAAATTGATTTTACTAGATGATAATTTTAAAACAACATTCAAAACATCTTAATAAGCAGTGATTATAAGAAATAAAAAGACAAGATGTTTATTTTGTAAAAGCTAGCTACAATTTTACAAATAAAATTGTAAAGTAATTAATGAAAATCAGAAAAGGAAAATATAATTAAAAGAAAAGCATAATAAACTGGAGGCCTAAAATTAGTTTTTAAAAGTAAATTTGGCATAGGGCAGAAGAAGAAAGAACTAACCAACCAAGATCCTGGATGAGGAAATCACCCAGGAAGAGAAGAGAGCAACCAGGTCCTACAACTGTCAACAATAAGTCCAGAAGTCCACATGAACCCCCACCCCAAAGCCTAAGGACATCAAATACAAGAAGGCTGATCACATTTACTATCTACTAATAGGAGCAAAGACACACTTTGGTTTAGATGGTAACCACAGTCTGGGGTAAATGAAAGAGGAGCTTCTGATGCAGAAAGAGCACCTCAAAAACTCATGGTTCCTGGGCTGGGGATTAAGCTCAATGGTTCCTCTGACTGCCTCACAAGTGCAAGGTTCCGAGTTCAATTCCTGGTACTAAAACAAAAAACAGAAAACAAACAAAAACCCTCATAGTTCCTAAAAGTAGACAGAAAAAAATCATGACTGACTAGATCCCAAGACTGTAAATCTTGGAAAAAAAATTCATTCAACAACACAGAAATTATTTGTATGACTCAATCTTTTTTTGTTTTTTTTTTCTTCTATTATATTTATCTTTCCTTCATTGGGTTTTTTGGGGGTGATTTTTTCTCCTTTTTTTTCAACCTGTAGTATCTTAGTTACTTTTCTTGTTGTTGAGACAAAATACCCTATACCGACAAATTATAGGAGGAAAGGTTTATTTCAGCTCACAATTTGTAGAGGTTTCAGTCCAAGTCAGAGTGGCAAGGCAGAGGGGCATGGTGGGCAGGAGGCAACAAAGCAACAGAAGCCCCATTCTGCCCTCCCTGTCTCCCTTTATATTCCTTCCAGGTTGTAAAACTGTTGATTGGTACCACCCACATCCAGGGTTGGGCTGTATTATCCACCTCCTTAATCTCAGCATCTCACCTTTGATCGATCGACATTTACATACCCTAATCCAGCCACCTATAAAATTCTTCACCCATGACTACATGAGGCTTTGGGATTAAATCTATATACAAGCCATAACATTTAGTGTCTTTTTTCTCCTTTTTTCTTTTCTCCTTTCAACTACTTTTGTCTTCCTTATTATCTTTCATTTTCTGTATTTTCTCACTATGTATCTTTCTTCTTGTATGGGTTACTTTTCTCTCATTGCTGAGACAAAATACTAGAGGGGAAGGGGTGTACTTGGCTTACAGTTCATAGAGATTTCCGTCCATAATCATCCAACTCCAAGGCAGGGACGACAAACACACATGGCAGAGCAGAAACAACATGGCGCACACAAGGCAGCAAAGGTAACAAGAGAGTTAACAGTGTCTCCCTCCCCTTTTACCTTATTCAGACTACTTAGGGTGGGCAGCACTCACACCTTTAATCCTAGAGCCCTTGAGCCTGCATTGCGTCATGAATCAACTCCACTTTCACACACTCTAGATCAAGCCTGTGATCATATGAGGCTTTGGGAGGACATCTAGATCCAAACTATAACACTTCTTTTCTCATTCATTATTTTCTGTGACTGTTCTCTAACACTATTGATTTTCTGTTATTCCTCACTAGGACACCCCGTCTCAATTTTCTCTCCTCTAACTCATATCCCATTGATTAGTTTTTCAAATTTTGTTTTTTTAATTATCTGATTCCCCACCCCCTCTACCTCTACTAGTGTAACTACTAAGCTTTGTAAATCTCAAGATAGTTAACTTTGCTATTGCTCTTGAATGCTGTTCTATTGTTAGTAGAGGTAAAGATGCTCCATTTAGTAATTTTTACTACAGATAAATATTTGTTTTTTCTTAGTGTTCATATAATAATTATAGATCTCTTTTCTATGGTTAAGTGTGGTATGTTATTTGTCCTCAGGGTGTGTCAATATTCAATTTGTATTCAATGCTGTAATTGATGCTGATTTTATTACTATAGCCAAGGTGACATAGCTGTTGATATGAATTGGGTTTTGAGGCATGACACTATCTGCATTTTCTAGGAGTCATAAACAATACTGTGGACCATTCCTAGAGAACTGGTTATTGGACTGAATACCCATCTATCTTCCATCTTAAGAAAACAGAGGTCATTGGATACTGGAACAGAGGTAAAGGCCAATAGCTAGCCATGCCCAGAGGACACCACTGAAAAGTAGACATTAACTACAGAAGTCTCTATACTAGAAACAGAACTTTCCACCACATCAACCCACAAGCCTCAACACACACACACACACACACACACACACACACACACACATCCAAACACAAAATATAAGCATGAGAAGATAAGACAACAAAGTGGCTCCCCAAAGTCCCAACTCCCCTGATGCTGATCTACGGGACACTGAAGGGGAGGAAACCAAAAACCACACACATCCAAGTTATTAGAAAGGATATCAAGGAAGATAACAGAAGAGATCAATAAGGCATTTGGTAATTTCACCGAAGATGTAAGTAAACAGATGTTGGGACAGATAAGTAAAATGATCAGTGAGTCTACAGAAAGTACTAATAAAAAACCAGCAGAGCAAAACGAAATGATGCAAAACATGAACAACCAGAATAGAAAAGAAATAGAGTCCATAAAAGGCTCTAAACAGAAATTCAGAACATTACGAGTCCTATCAAAAGTATGCAAAAGTGACGAATGTGAGGAGAGAGGATCAGAACTAGAAAACAGGGCTGTTGTCAGTGACCAATTAATGATACCTTAAAAACGAGAGAACACAAGTGATGGATCGAACAGCTCCTAGAAGATGAAAAGAAGACTAATCTGAGATTAATTGAAATTAGTGAAAAGTCATAAGTCAGCACAAATGGCATAAAAATCTGTTCACTGAAATAATAGAAAACTTTCCAATTGAAAAAAATTAACACACTGATAAATGAGGCATATAGAGTCCTAAATAGCCACTATAATAAAAGAACCTCTCCACAACACATCATAGTCAAAGTCCTGGAAGTCCAACACAAGAACAGAATTAAAGGTTGTTAGAAAAAAGCAACAAATCATTTATAAAGGTAAACCCATTAGAATTACAGTAGATTTCTCAACACAAACCTAATGGCAGGAAAGCTTGAAGTGTTTCAAGCCCTAAAAGAAAACAATTTCCAACCCAGGATGATATAGCATGAAAAACTATCTTCCAAAATTGATGGAGAAATAAGATATTTTATGATAAAGAGCACCTAAAGAAATTTATAACCAGTAAATCAGTATTTCAAAAAATTTTCAAGAAAACCCTAGACTGATACAATGTAGCTAACAATGACAAAAAGTCTAATAGAATTAATATACCATATAGGGTGAACAGTTAAGTAGAAGGAACAGATTGGGAATCAGCAACAGGAAAATAAAGCGATGGTAGGAATAAGTCAATAGCTATCAGCAATAACTCTCAAAGCAAATGTCTCAGTTCCCAAATCAAAAGACACAGATTGGCAGAATGGATCAAGAAAATTAAATCTACTGGTATGCTGCATACTAGAAACATTTAACCCCAAAACAACTCAGAAACTAAAAGTCCAAGAATGGAAAACAATATTCCATGCAATAGGAACCTGAAAATAGGCAGGGGTATCTATCCTATATTCAGACAGAGTGAACTTCAAATCAAAACTAATCAAAAGAGGCAAAGAAGGTCATTATGCATTCATCAAGGACAAATAAAATAGAATGACATAACAATTATTAACATATATGCACTAAACAATGGTACTATTGGACTTAAAAGACCAGATAAAAATAAACACAATTATAGTGGACTTCAACACCCCACTATCACAAATAGATCAACTAGACCGAAAAAATCAACGAAGAAATATCAGAGCTGAAAATAACTTTTGAAAAATTGGACCTAATAGGTATCTACAGAATGTTCCACACAACAACATCAGAATGTATATTTTTCTTAGCTTCACATGGAACTTTCTACAAAATAGATCACATACTGGCCCATAAAGAAAGCTTAAGTAAATGTAAAGAATTGAGATGGGACCATGCATGTTATCAGATTATATCAAAATGAAACTAGAAGTGAAACACAAAAAGAAAAATTTTGCAAGCGTATGGAAACTGATACACATTTTTTTTCTTAAATTATTTTATTGGTACATTTTAGGTATACAATGCATTTACATTTATCATTGGGAACTTGTATCTTGTGCCTTTATATGATGTATCTTTGTTCTTATTTTTTCCCCATTTCCTGCCCTCCCTTCACCCCCTCCACCCTTCCTTATTTACAAAGACTTTGTTTATATTTTTTCCATTTCTCATAAGTTTTCCTTTCCCTTCTTACCTTTCCCCTACCCCTCCAAATTCCCCTACCTCTTTGGACCTTTTCTTCCTATTTTGCATTATCAGTTATTCATTTTAATCATTGATACATTTTAGGTATACAATACAATGACATTCATCATTGGAAATTTGCACATTTACATAATCTCTCTTGGTTCTTATTTTTCACCCTTCCCCTGACCTCCCTTCAACCCCTCCATTCCTCCCTATTTACAAAGACTTTGCTACATTTTTTAATTTTCTCATATTAATTCCATTCCCTTCTTTCCTTGCCCTTACCCCTCCCATTTCCTTCCCCTTTGCCCCTTTTCTTCTGAATTCACATTATCTATTATACCTTTTAGTCCTTATTTACACTTTCAGTTTCTCACACTAGAAAAACTATTCAGTATTTACACGTGTCCTATTTATATCAGTTAAGACTATCTCCTCAATGTGCATCCACTTAGCTATAAATGTCTCCAATTTCTCATTTCTTATGGCTGAGTAGTACTCCATTTTATTAAAAAAGTGTATTTTCTTTATACAGTCTCCAGTTGATGGGCAATTGGGCTGCTTCCAAGTTTTAGCTATTACAGATTGTGCTGCTGTGATCAGGGGTGAACATACATCACTGTGGTATGATTCTGTTAATTCTTTGGGGAAGATATCCAGCAGGGGAATAGCTGGGTCAAATGGGACTTCCAGTCCTAGTTCTTTGAGGTATCTCCATACTGATTTCCACAGTGATTGCACCAGTCTACACTCCCACCAGCAGTGGAGCAGGGTTCCTCTTTCCCCACAGCCCCGCCAGCATTTGGTATTGGTGGATTTCATGATAGCAGCCATTCTTTCTGGAGTGAAGTGGAATCTCAGCCTTGTTTGCATTTGCATCTCTCGAATGACCAGTGATGCTGAACATTTTTTCATATGTTTATTTGCCATGTCTACTTCTTTGTGTGAGAAATGTATGTTCATTTCAGATGCCCATTTTTGCATTGGGTCTTTAAATTTGGGAGGCCTGATCCTTTTACATTCTTTATAGATTCGAGATAGTAGACCTTTGTCTGAGGAAGAGCAGGTGAAGATTTTTTCCCACATTGTGGGTTGTCTCTTCACACTGCTGGTGGTTTCTCTTGCTGTGCAGAAGCCTTTTACTAAGAAGAGATCCCACTTGTTGATTGTTTGTGCTAGTTCACAGGCAACTGAGGTTTTGTTCATAAAATCTTTTCCTACACCGATGTCTTCAAGGGTTCTACCTAACCTCTGTTCCAACTGGTTCAGAGTTTCTATTTTAATATTTAGATCTTTAATCCATTTTGATTTTAGTTTAGTGCATGGTGAGAGATAGAGGCCTAGTTTTAATCTTTGACAAGTTGAAACCCAATTTTTCCAGCACTATTTATTAAAGAGGCTATCTTTCCTCCAGTGAGAGTGTTTAGCTCCTTTATCAAAGATGAGATGGCTGAGTGTGTCTGGCATTGTTTCTGCATCTTCTAATCTGTTCCACTGGTCCTCAGGTCTGTTTCTTTGCCAGTGCCATGCTGTTTTTATCACAGTACCTTTGTAGTATAGTTTCAAATTGGGGTTTGTGATACCCACTGCCATGTCTCTGTTACCTAGAATTGCTTTTACTATTCTGGGTCTCTTCTTGTTCCAAATGAATTTTTGGATTGTTTTCTCTAGGTCCATGAAGTGTGCTGCTGGGATTTCAATTGTGATTGCATTGAATCTATATAGCAGTTTTGGAAGTATGGCCATTTCCACTATGTTGATCCTTCCTACCCAGGAGCAGGGGATGTCTTTCCATTTTCTGATATCATCTTCAATCTCTCTTTTCAGAATGCTATAATTTTCAAGGAAAAGGTCTTTGATTTCTTTTGTTAGGTTGATTCCTAGGTATTTCAGTATTTTGGATGCTATTGTGATAGGAATTGTTTGCCCTGTTTCTCTTTCAGTGAGTCTGTTGTTTGTGTAGAGGAAAGCTATTGATTTTTGTGTGTTGACCTTGTATTCAGCTACTCTACTGAATTTGGTTATTAAGTCTAGAAGACTTTTGGTGGTGTTCTTGCGGTCTTCTAGATAGAGTATCATGTCATCTGCAAATAATGATAATTTGACTTCTTCATTTCCTATCTTTATTCCTTTAATTTCTTTCTCTTGTCTAACTGCCATGGCTAATATTTCCAAAACTATATTGAATAAGAGTGGTGATAGTGGGCATCCTTGTCTTGTTCCTAATTTTAATGTGAAGGATTTCAGTTTTGGACCATTTAGTATAATATTGGCTATTGGTTTTTCATAGATGTCTTTTATAAGATTGAGGTAGAGACTGTCTATTCTGATTTTTTCTAGGGTTTTATCATAAATGCGTGTTGGATTTTGTCAAATGCTTTTTCTGCATCTATGGAGATGATAATATGGTTTATGTCCTTGGCTCTATTGATATAGTTTATTACATTGATTGATTTGCATATGTTGAACCATCCCTGCATTGCTGGGATGAATCCCACTTGGGCAGAGTGTATGATCTTCTTGATGATCTTCTGCATTCTATTTTCCAGTATCTTATTAAGGATTTTTGCATCTATGTTCATTAGTGAGATTGGCCTATAGTTCTCTTTTTTGGTTGGGTCTTTCTCTGCTTTGGGGATCAAGGTGATGCTTGTTTTCAGGAATGAATTAGGGAGTATTGCTTCCCTTTCAATTTCATTGAAGAGTTTAAACAGTAATGGCAGCAGATCCTCTCTAAATGTCTTGTAGAATTCAGCAGTGAAGCCATCAGGACCTGGTCTTTTCTTAGTTGATAAGTTTTTAATTACATTTTTAATTTCATTGATTGATATTGGGTTGTTTAGAATTTTTAGGTCTTCTTCATTCAACTATGGTAATTCATATGTACGTATGAATCTGTCCATTTCTTCTGTGTTTTCCATTTTATTGGCATATAGGTACTGGAAATAGGTATTGATGATCATCTGGATTTCTGCTGGGTCCATTGTAATTTCACCCTTTTCATTCCTAATTGCATGGATTTGGGCCTTTTCTTTTCTTTTTCTGACAAGATTGGCTAAGGGTTTGTCAATTTTGTTGATTCTTTTGGAGAACCAACTCTTGGCTTCATTGATTTTTTTGTATCGTTCTCTTAGTCTCCATTGCATTTATTTGTGCTCTGATCTTTATAATTTCCTCCCTTGTACGAGCTTTGGGGTTCTCCTGCTCTTCTTTTTCTAGAAGCTTGAGGTTCAGCATCAGGTTGTTTAATTGGGCTCATTCTGTTTTCCTAATATGCGTATTTGCTGCTATGAATTTCCCTCATAAGACAGCTTTCATTGTGTCCCATAGATTCCAATATGTTGTATTGTCATTGTCATTTAATTGAAGGAACTGTCTGATTTCTTCTTTAATTTCCTCTGTGACCCATTGGTTATTCAGAAGTGTGTTGTTCAATTTCCACGTGTTTATGAAATTTTTTGAATTTCTTTTGCTATGGATCTCCAATTTCATCGCACTATGGTCTGATAATGTACAGGGGATAACTTCAATTCTTTTGCACTTACCTAAGTATGTTTTATGAGCGAGTATGTGGTCTATTTTGGAGAACAACCCGTGTGCAGCTGAAAAGAATGTTGTGGGTGGAAGACTCTGTAAACATCTGTTAAGTTCATTTGTTCAAGAGTTCGATTGAGTTCTAGTATTTCATTCCTTATTTTTAGTCTAGTTGATCTATCTATTTGTGACAGTGGGGTGTTCAGGTCCCCCACTACAATTGTATTAGTGCATATATGACTTTTCATGTCCATTAGTATTTGTTTTATATAGTTGGGCACACTAGTGTTTGGTGCATAGATATTTATGATTGTCATCTCTTCCTCTTGGATTGCTCCCTTTACAAGGATGTAGTGTCCTTCTTCATCTCTCTTAATCAGTATTGGTTTGAAATCCACTTGATCTGCAAGGAGGATAGCTACTCCTTCCTTTTGGGGGCTTCTTGTGGCATGGAGTATAGTTTTCCATCCTTTAACTTTCAGTCTATTAGTTTCTTTTTGAATTAAGTGTGTTACTTGTATGCAGCATATTGTTGGATTTTGCTTCTTGACCCATTCTGCCAGTCTATTTCTTTTGATTGATCAATTGAGACCATTAACATTGAAGGTTATAACTGATATATATTAACATCATTGTCATGACTATTTCTTTTTGTTGGATTCTCCCCCTTTACATCTAATTTCTTGTCCTGTCCAATGGATTCTTTCTGCTGGGCTTCATGGGGTTGTGATCCTCATTGTCTTTTCCTAGGATATTGTCTAAAATTTTTCAGAGTGCTGATTTGGTATTCATGAAGTTCCTAAGGTGCTCTATGCCATAAAAGTATCTTATTTCTCCATCAATTTTGAAAGATAGTTTTGCAGGGTACATCAATCTGGGTTGGAGGCTGTTTTCCTTTAGGGCTTGGAATAAGTCACTCCAAGCTCTTCTTGCCTTGAGGGTTTGCGTTGAGAAGTCTGCTGTGATTGTGATGGGTTTTCCTTTGTATGTGATTTGCTTCTTTTCTCTAACTGCTTGTAGAATTTTGCTCTTCTGTTGAGCTTCTGGAATCTTAACAATTATATGCCTTTGTGTAGATGTTTTTTGATCAAGGCTACTTGGAGTTCTATATGGCTCACTTATCTGTATGTCAAGTTCTTTTCCCCTGCTTGGGGGTTTTCTGCCTTCACTTCTGTGAAGAGTTTTTTTTATGTTATCTGCACTCTCCTGTTTCTTCATTGACTCCAATCAGTCTTATGTTATTCTTCTTTGCATCATCTAGCAGCTACTGGATCAATTTCCCGTGGTCCCTTACAATTTTAAAGAAATTTTTCTTTTCCTGGTCACTAACTGCAGTCTAATCTTCTGTATCTGAGATTGTGTCCTCACATTGTCTCATTGTGCTTTATAGACTTTCAATGGACTTTTTCATCTCCTGGAAATCTGTTTGTATCTGTTTTATGGATTCCATTTGTTTCCTATGTTGGGATTCCATCATGTTCCTCAGCTCCTCTCTAGACTTATTAATCATGTCTTGCAGTATAAGCACAATCTCTGCTGTATTTGAGAAATTATTTCTGATTTCATTTTTTCCAGATCCTCTTTTGTTGCCAGTTCAGGGAGTCCAGGTGGTTGAGTATCAGCATGTTCCACCTCATTTCCCTTTGGGGTTGCTACAGGTGATCTGGAAATCTGATTTGGAGACTTGTTTACATGTCTTCTCATTTCAACCAGGTGGTGGTGGGGGGCGGGTCTTGTCTCCTCTGTGCTGGGAGCAGTGGAACAGCAACCTGGAAACCCCTTCCTTTGTGCTGAGAGCAGTGGAACAGTGGCCCGGAAGCCCCTTCCTCTGCCTTTATGATGTTCTTGATGATACTCTGTATTCTATTTGCCAGTATCTTATTGAGGATTTTTTCATCTATGTTTATTGGGGAGATTGCCATGTAGTTCTCTTTTTTGGTTGGGTCTTTCTCTGCTTTCAGAATCAAAGTAATGCTTGCTTCCAGGAATGAATTCAGGAGTATTTTTCTCCTTCAATTTCATTAGAGTTTGAGAAGTACCAGCATTAGCTCTTCCCTAAATTTCTTGTAAATTTCAGCAGTGAAAGCCATCAGGACCTGGGCTTTTCTTTGTTGGTAAATTTTTAATTACATTTTCAATTTAGCTGATTAAAATTGGGGTGTTTCATATTATATCTTCTTTGTTCAGCTTTGGTAATTCACATGTATCTAGGAATCTGTCCATTTCTTCTGTGTTTCCCGTTTTATTGGAGTATAGTTTCTCAAAATAGGTATTGAGATTCTTAGGATTTCTTCTGGATCTGTTGTGTTTTCACCATTTTCTTCCTAATTGCATGGATTTGAACCTTCCCTTTTTTGATAAGGTTGGCTAAGGGTTTGTTGATTTTGTTTATTCTTTGAAAGAACCAACTGTTTGATTTTTTGCATCATTCTCTTAGTCCCCATTGCATTGATTTCTGCCCTGATCTTTATAATTTCCTCCCTTCTATGAGGTTTGGGTTTGTCTTGCTCTTCTTTTTCTAAGAGCTTGAGGTTCACCATTAGATTGTTTATTTGACCTCACTCTGTTTTCCTAGTATGGGCATTCACCACTATGAATTTCCCTCACAGAACTGCTTTCATTGTGTCCCATAGGTTCCTGTATGTTGTATTGGTATTATTATTTAATTGTAGAAACTGTCTAATTTCTTCTTTAATTTCCTCAGTGACCCATTGGTTGTTCAGGAGAGTGTTATTCAATTTCCATGTGTTTGTGAATTTCTTGAGGTTTCTTATGCTATTGATCTCCAATTTCACTGCATTGTGGCCTGATAGTGGGATAACAGGGAATAACTTCAATTCCTCTGCATTTACTTTAACATGTTCTATGAGCAAGCATGCGGTCTATTTTGGAAAATTACTTCTGTACAGCTGAAAAGAATGTATATTCTGATTTTGTGAGTTGGAACAGTCTTTATGCATCTATTAAGTCCATTTGCTCCAAAGTTTGGTTCAGTTCTCATATTTTGTTGTTGATTTTCTCTCTAGATGATCTGTCTATTTGTGACAGTGAGGTATTGAGGTCCCCCACCACTATTGTATTAGTGCTTATTTGGTTTTTCATGTCCATTAATATTTGTTTTATATATATGGAAGCACTAGTATTTAGTGCATATATATTTGTGATTGTCACCTTTTTCTCTTGGATTTTTCTCTTTACAAGAATATATGGACCTTCTTTGACTCTCTTAATTAGTTTTGGTTTGAAATTTACCTTGTCTGCAAATAAAACAGCTACCCCTGCTTTTTTCCAGGTTCCTGTTGCATGGAGAATTGTTTTCCATCCTTTTACTTTCAGTCTATGAATTTCTTTTTGAATTAGGTGTGTTTCTTGTATACAGCATATTGTTGGATTTTGTTTTTTAATCCATTCTGCAAGTCTATTTCTTTTTATTGGTGAATTGAGGCATTAACATTGATGGTTATAATTGACACATATTGACTTATTCTTGTCATGGCATTTTTCCTGTTGTTGGCTCTTTTATTTTTTATTTTTTCCCCCTTTCTCTTAAATTTCTTGCCTTGCCTGATGGCTTTGTTCTTCTGGGCCTCTGGAGTTGTGACCCTCCTTGTCATTTTCTAGGATGTTGTTTAGAATTCTTTGGAATGCTGGTTTGGTATTCATGTAGTTTCTCAGATGTTCTTTGTCATGGAAGTATCTAGTTTCCCCATCAATTTTGAAAGATAATTGTGCAAGATACAACAGTCTAGGTTGGAGGTTGTTTTCTTTTAGGGCTTGCAATACTTCACTCAAGGCTCTCCTTGACTTGAGGGTTTTTGTTGAAAAGTTTGCTGTGATTCTGATGGGCTTTCCTTTATGTGTGATTTGTTTCTTTTTTCTAACTGCTTGTAGTACTTTGTTTTTCTGTTGGGTTTGTGGGATCTTGACTATAATATATCTAGGTGTAGATTTTTTTTATCATGGCTATTTGGAGTCCTATGTGCCTCACTTATCTGTATGTCAAATTCTTTTCCTCTGCTTGGGAAGTTTTCTACCATTTCTTCTGTGAACAGTTTTTTTTATGTCTTTTGTACTTTCTCCTTCTTTTTCATGGACGCCTATCAGTCTTATTTTATTTTTCTTGGCATCATCTAATAGCTGCTGTATTGATTTCTCATGGTCCCTTACTATGGTTTTTTTTTTTGGTATGGGGGATCAAACTCAAGACCTTGTGCTTGCAAGGCAGACAGTGGCACCACTGAGCTAAATCCCTGGCACGGTCCCTTACTATTTTTAAGAAATCTCTTTTCATGGTCACTACCTGCAATCCTGTCTTCTATATCTGATATTCTATCTTAACATTAGCTCCTTCTGCTGTGAATACTTTCAGTGGAGTTTTTAATCTCCTGGATATCTGTTTGAATCTGTTTCATGGATTCCATTTCTTTCCTATGTTGGGCATTTGTGGTTTGCATTTCTTTCCTATGCTTGGCATTCATGGCTTCCATCATGGTCCTGAGCTCATCTTTTTTAAAAAATCTGTTTCTATTCTAGAGTCTTTAATCATATCTTTCATTCTGCTCACCATCTCTGTAGTTATCTGGGAAATTATTTCTGTTTTGAATTTTTCTAGAGCCTCTTTCATCTGTTCATTATTTCATTTGCTATCAGTTCAGGATGTCCAGTTAGCTGATTATCAGATTTTTCCACTTTGTTGCCCCCAGAATTTTCCTGAGGTGAGCTGGAAGTCAGAGCTTGTGCCTTGTTTAGGTGTCTTCTCATTTCTATTTTTGTGGTTGGTGCTGCTTTTGGTTTAATTTCTGGGCTGTTATTTCAATATTGCTTATTTTGAGTATCTTTATGCTTTTATTTAGAACCCTTATGGAATGATTGCTTCTCAGAGGTGTCTTCCAGGTATAGCTGGTTTTTAGGCTTTGAGTCTCTAATGACTTTTAGGGAACCTCATTTTCAGAATATCAGGGAGGACAATTGATTAGATCAACCATGACACCTTATCCCAAGTGATACAATCAGGATCAACAATAGCATCAAACACAACTTAGTAAATGACAATTTGTGGTAGCAATTAATCTGTCACCTTTGACCACACGAACTAGATCAAAATTGAGGACCAGCTCAAAATATATTTGTAGTAAATATACCCTTCCATATAGCAAATTTACCCTTCAGGACAAGGTCTTAGAAGGAGTTGGGGAGGAGTGATAGAGAGATAGGAGAGGAAAAGGTTAAAAGTGAGGCTAGAGGACACAGGAAGATCATGCAAATTTTTGAAAACTCAGACAAGAGGAAAAGACGATGCAAAGGAACAAAGACAAGAATAGAACAAACAGCAAAAGGGCTCATAAAAATACTGAGAATTGAGAAAAAGAAAGAGAGAGGAAAAATCCAAAATAGGACAGGAACCGGAACAAAAAAGGAGATAAATGAAGAACAAGAAGAGAGAGAGAGAGAGGAAAAGAAAAAATACAAACAAATAAAAAAGGGCTTCCTTCAGGGTTTGTCTCTGCTGTTGCAGTAGACAATGTGGGCAGCAGTGTGCAAATCTAAATTGATTAGTCTCACCAAGCCACCTGTAGTCTGCTGAGATTCAGGCTGATTTCTGGCTGCAAGGCCCAAGGTGAATTCTTTGACCTTCTGCAGGATTGAAATCTGCAAGGTTCTACTGCAGGTTCCAGCTGCCCTTCCCCTGAAGTGAGTCCAGGTTCCTATGGGAGGTGGTGATCCCACCAACTTACCAACCACAGTGGTCCAGTGTGCCTTTATTGCAGAGATTTTCCTCACTTTCCCAATGGGCTTCAATTTTCATTGTGTAGCCTCAGAGAGGCCCTTCCTGTCCTTCACTTCTGCTCTATCTTCTGGAGCTCATAACCGTGGCCTTTAGAGCACAACCCACCCCCACCCTGGCCCATTCCTCTGCAGTGCAAATCCAGACACTACATGATGGTTCTGGGGCAGTGGGTAGAATTTTTATTTTTAGATTTTTGAGGAATCTCCATTCTGCTTTCCATAGTAGTTTATATTCCCATCAACAACAAAGAAGTTTTCCATTTTCCTCACACCTCTTCTATATTTGTTATTATTTGATTTCTTGAATATAGCCATTCTTTCTGGAATGAGATGAAATCTGTGTTTCTTTTTTAATTTGCATTTCTCAAATTTCTAAAATTACTTGTCAACTTGAGTGAGAATGACCAGCTTGAATTGAATCAGCATGGCTCTGAATGTGGAAGACCCACTTTAAGGAGGATTGTTGTCAGAACAGTATAAAAACAAGAACAAGAGGGAAGTATTTCAGCTGATCTTCCTAAAAGGAAGGAGAAACTTCATCGCAACTGCTTCTCTGAGGAGGAGTTTTGATGGCTTTTCTTCAGAAGACTTTTGGCTGTTTTCTTTCTTCAAGGGAGAGTCAATTTTTGTCTTCATCTTTGACACCATTTCCTGGCTTCCAGTGCAGATAACTCAGCCTTCTGACAGATCCTTCAGCTCTTTGGCACACATACTTCATCTTCCTGCACTGGCCCTTTGGCCTTTTGCCACAGATCCTTCAGCCTCCTGATATGGACTTGCAAGGGACATCATCATGGGCTCCAAGCTCTCAACTGGATCCTTTAGGTCTCCAGCATGCAGACAGACGTTTTGTACTCTCCTACATCTGAGTCTAGTAAGTAATGACTAATATCGCTAGTGATGTTTAACATTTTTTTCACGGTTTTTATTGCTCATTTTTACTTCTTCCTCTGAAAAGTGTCTATTCATTTCACTTACTCATTTTCTACTTGTATCTTTTATTTAAGGGGGTCTAATATCTTGAATTCTTTTTTAAGTACAATTTTTAACAAAGTTTATTACAAAAGATGGAAAACTCAGCCCAGGAAGGCCAATTACTTTAATAGATCAGTTTTGACATAATAACTCATATCAATTTTAAATACTATCACATAAAGCATGGTGGAGAAAAGAAATTTTGCTTCAGAATTGGAAAAACTCACAATAAAACTTGCCAAGAAAAACAAAACAAAAAAAGCCACTTGGAAAATACAGTCCGGGGCTGGGGATTTAGCTCAGTGGTGCCACCACCTGCTTTGCAAGCGCCAGGTCCTGAGTTCGATCGGTGGTACCAAAAAAAAAAGTAGTTAGAAAATACAGTCCATGCCATGTAATGTAAAATGAAGCTCAAAGTCTTCAAAAAGAAAAGTTTTCATCCCAATGTTTCCTCAATTTCTAATGATTTTCTAAATTTGGAAGACTCCAATTCAAGGACTGCCGAATTGTTCTGATTTGGCTCCTTTGGAATCTGTTCTTTCACCACTATTTCATTTAATTTATCTTCTTCCTTTACATCTGATTTTTTGTCTACCTTTTCCTTCTTGTCTTCCTCAATTCTAGCTTTCTTTGCTTCTTTTATATGATCAGCCACATTTCTAAGACCTACTTCTCTCAGAATCTGAGAATTCTTCATCACAAGCTATCCGCTTGTCTGGTGCTCAAATAGAAATCCTCCTGTCTGTGTCTTCTCCATCTTCATTGCCACTGTCCTCATGAACAACACCTTCTGGTATACCTTGCATCTGGATACCAGGTGCCTGAGGTAACATGCACAAATTTTCAAATAAATGCTGCTTTATCTTTTTCATATATTCTGGAGTGTTCTGATTTGTCATGTTTGAAGGACTAATATGCAGTTTGAAGTTCAGACCAAAATATTCAAAATAATCACTATGTGGCAACTCACTACGGATCTCACAATTGAGAGCATCTGCAGTCTCATATGTCCAACAGTGAGCACCACCCCTAAATATTAGTAATGGCAAGTTGCAAGTTTTACAACTTCAACAAACTTAGCATGACCTTTTTTTTTGTCCTTGGGATTGAACTCAGGACCTTGTGCTTATGAGGCAGGTGTGTGGTGCCACAGAGCTAAATCCCCAGCCCTGAATGGTTTATATATTCTAGATACTAGTCCTTTGAGAAGTAGCTGGTAAATATTTCTTTTCCATTCTGTAGGTTGTCTTTTCACTCTGATGGACACTTTCTTTGCTGAGCATAAACTTTTTTATTTGATGTGGTCACTCTTGTTTTTTCTTGGTATACTTTCTTGTGCAACAGGGATTCTATTCAGAACATTTGAATACACCTATGTCTTCAAGAGTTTTACCTATTTTGTCTTCCAGAAAATTAAGTGTTTCTGTTGCAATATTTAGCTCTTTTACCTATTTCTTTATTTGTTTAGTGCCTGGTGAAAGATATAGGTCCAAGTTCAATTTTTTTTTTTTTTGCATGTGGATAGCCTGTTTTCCCAGCACCATTTGTAAAGAGGCTATCTTTTCTCCAGCAAAAATATTTGACCCCTTTGTCAGAGATAAGGTAGTTGAGTGAGCCTGAAGTTGTTTCTGCATCTTCTATTCTGTTCCATTGATCCACAATTCTGGTTTTTATTTTTGTTTTTGTTTGCCAATACCATGATGTTTTTATCACTGTAGCTTTATAGTATAACTTGAAGTATGGGATTGTGATGCCCCAGCCTTTCTCTTGTTTTCCGGAATTGCTTTTACTATTCTAGGTCGTTTCAGGTTGTATATGAATTTAGGCATTGGTTTCTCTAGTTCTGAGGAATGTTATTGGTATTTTGAATGGATTCCATTAAATCTGTACATCAGTTTTGGAAGTATGGACATTTGGATTATGTTGGTTCTGCCTGTCCTGGAACAGGGGATGTCTTTTCATTTTTGGTTGCCCTCTTCAAACTCCATTTTTATAGTACTGTATTTTTCATTGAAGAAGTCTTTCACTTTGATTAGTTTAATTCCCAAGCATTTCACTTTTCTTGGTGCTATTCTGAAAGGTATTATTTCCCAAATTTACCTCTGGAAGATTTATTTTTGATATACAATATTGCTATAGATTTTTGACTGTTGACTTTGTTTCCTATTATGCTGCTGAATTTGATTATTAACTGTAGGAGTTGTTTGATGGATTTTTGGGAGGTGTTTTATGTAGAGGATCACATCATCTGCAAATAGGAATAATTTAGCTTCTTTTCAAGTACACATCATTTTCGTTTCTTCTTGTCTAATTGCTCTGGCTAATGTTTTAAGAAATATAGTGAACAAGGGTGGTGATAGCAGACATTCTTGTCTTGTTCATGATTCTAGAGGGAAAGCTTCTAGCTTTTCTTCAATTAATATGATGTTTACCATTAGTTTGTTATGCATAGCTTTTGGCAGATTGAGATAAATATCTTTACACTTATTTTCTTCAGAATTTTTATCATGAGTGGATGTTGGATTCTCTCAAATGCTTTTTCTCCAACCACTGAGATGATTGTTGTCCTTGCTTCTGTTTATGTGGTGTCTTACATTTATTGATTTGCATATTTTTTCCATTAAGTTTATTGGTACACTTTAGGTATAAAATACAGTTACATTCATCACTGGGCTCTTGTACCTTTATATGATGTATCTTGGTTCTTATTTTTTCCCCTTCCCCTGACCTCCCTTCACCCCCTCCACCCTTCCCTGTTTGCAAAGACTTTGTTTCCATTTTTTTCCTTTTCTCATATTTTTTCTTTTCCCTTCTTTCCTTTCCCCTATCACTCCCACTTCCCCTACTTCTTTAGAATGTTTCTTCCTATTACACAATATCAATTGTACATTTTTAAAATTACAATATCAAAATTTAGAGGACATTACCACGGATTTTACAGAATTTTAAAGGATATAGAAAGCATATTACAAAAATCTTTTTTGAAATAAATTTGACATCTTCTAGGAAGTACCTTGCAAGACAAATTAATGAAACTAACTCTGGAGGAAATATAAAATTTCAACACCACCTATTAAAGAAAGTATATTCCTAGCTTGAAAACCTACCTGTGTGACAACAACAGGCTCATATACATTTTAACTGATAAATAACATCAAACATTTAAAGCCGAAGAAAGAAGGAACACTTCTCCCCTCATTTTAGGAAATCGACATATTGCTAATACTAAAACTGGATAAAGATAATACAAGAAAAATGTATGAACATAGATA
The DNA here is from genome assembly GCF_053883595.1 of Heterocephalus glaber. NCBI lineage: Eukaryota > Metazoa > Chordata > Mammalia > Rodentia > Bathyergidae > Heterocephalus > Heterocephalus glaber. The sequence goes on along the minus strand of NW_028258153.1, from coordinate 36,273,881 downwards.
AATATTTGTTTAACAAAATAAATTATTGGAAGTCAGATCTGGAAGTATGTAGAAAGTGGCTTTATTATAGGGATGGGAGTGTTGGTTCAGCATTGGAAGATCCACCCCTATAAGCTATTATTTTAACAGAGGAAAGGAAAAAGCCATATGATCCAGTCAGTAGTTGCCGAAAAAGTATTGGACTAAATTCTACAGCTGCACAGGGTAAAAGCTATAAAAGACAAGAATCTTCTCAACAGATAAGCCATGTACTCCATACTTCCAACAAAAATGCCTTATATGAATGGAAAAGATACAATGCTTTCTCCCTAAGGTGGGGAGCAAGGGCAGATATGCCAACTCTTCATCTGTCCATTAAACTTTGAAACATAGGCCCAAACTAAAAGAGTCTGGCAATAAAAAGACACAATTAGGATAGGATTGGCAAGGTAGAAGTAAAATCTTTATATGTAGATGAAATGATCATCTACAGAGAAAATACTAAGAAATCTTTAGGAGCCCCTAGAACTTGTATTTGAATTTAGCGGGATTAGAAAACACAAGGTATATATAAAATTCAGGTCTATGTATACTTGCTATAAATGAAGAATTGGATATTGAAAATTGAAAGTTGTGTAGGAGTACAAAGTATCTAGAAAAGTAAAAAGAAAAAAAATAAGTGTTGGAAGACATTTGTTACATAATTTTAAGACTTATTCTAAAGCTACAGTAATCAAGGCAATGTTGGTGTAAGGAAAGACATATAGATCAATGGAATAAAACAGAGAATCTAGAAATAGAACCACACATATATGGTCCACTGACTTTTGAAAGATTATTTAACATTAACATTTTATAGAACATAAACTCAACTCAAGAGCAGAGGAAAAGATAATGTTTTCAAAAAATGGTACTAGAACACCTGGTATCCATATGTAAAAAATTAACCTCAACCCTTTATTTCCATAAATAAAAATAACTTGAAAGGATCTATGAACCTAAATATGAAAGAATAAAACTATGAAACTTTAAGAAGAAATTATAAGGGAAAATGTTCATGAATTTAGGGTAGGCAAGAATTTCATAGGATACAACAAACATGATGTATAAAAGAAAAAAATGATAGATGAGATTCCATCAAAATTTAGAACTTTATTCTTTTCTTTTTTTAATGCCTTTATCAGTACATTTTAGGTATACAATACATTTACATTTATCATTGGGTGCTTGTACCTGTACATGATGTATCTTAGTCCTTATTTTCTCCCCCATTACCTATGTGCCCTTCACCCCCTTCACCCTTCCTTATTTACATAGATTTTGTTTCCATTTTTTTCTTTTCTCGTAATTTTTCCTTTCCCTTCTTCCCTTTCCCCTTCCCCTCCCACCACCCCTACACCTTTGGACCTTTTCCTATTTCAATTTATCAATTATTCATTTTAATCATTTTCATCCTTATTTACACTTTCAGTTTCTCACACTAGAGAAACTATTCGGTATTTACACATGTGTGTCCTATTTATTTCACTTAAGAGTATGGCCTCAATATGCATCCATTTAGCTATAAATGTCTCGAGATTCTCATTCTTTCTGGCTGAGTAGTACTCTATTTTGTTTTTTAAAAAAACACACATCTTCTTTATCCAGTTTCCAGTTGATGGGCACATGGGCTGTTTCCAAACTTTAGCTATTACAAACTGTACCACTATAAATATAGGTGCACATATATTGCTGTGGTATGATTCTTTTAAATCTTTGGGGAAGATACCCAGCAGGGGAATAGCTGGGTCAAATAGAACCTGTAGTCCTAGCTCTTTGAGGTATCTGCATACTGATTTCCACAGTGGTTGCACCAGTCTGCACTCCCAGCAAAAGTGGAGAAGGGTTCCTTTCTCCCCACAACCCCACCAGCATTTATTATTGCTTGATGTCTTAATAGCAGCCATTCTTTCTGGGGGTGAGGTGGAATCTCAGTGTTGTTTTCATCTGCATCTCTTGAATGACCAGTGATGTTGAACGTTTTATCATGTATTTATTAGCTGCTTTTACTTCTTCGTGTGAGAAATGTCTGTTCATTTCGGATGCCCATTTTTGAATTGGGCCTTTGAATTTGGGGGGTCTGATTTTTTTCAATTCTTTATATATTCTAGATAGTAGACCTTTGTCTGAGGTACAGCTGCTAAAAATTTCTTCCCACATTGTAGATTGTCTCTTAGCTGTGTTGGTGGTTTCTCTTGCAGTGCAGAAACTTTTCAATATGATGAGATCCCAGTTGTTGATTCTTTGGGCTAGCTCCCATGCTACTGAGGATTTGTTCCTAAAGTCGTTTCCAATACCAATGTCTCCAAGAGTTCTACCTAACTTACCTTTCAGCAAGTTTAGCATTTCTGTCTTAATATTTAGATCATTAATGCACTTCAATCTTAGTTTAGTGCATGGTGATAGGTATGGGTCTAGTTTTCATCTTTGTCAGGTGGGAATCCAGTTTTTCCAGCACCATTTATTAAATAGGCTATCTTTCCTCCAATGACGATGGTTGGCTCCTTTGTCAAAGAAGAGGTGGCGGAGTATGTCTGGAGTTGTTTCTGCATCTTCTAATCTGTTCCACTGGTCCTCAGGTCTGTTTCTTTGCCAGTAGCATGCTCTTTTTATCACAGTAGTTGTGTAGTATAGTTTCCAGTTGGGGATTGCGATACCCCCTGCCATGTCTCTGTTGCTTCGAACTGCTTTTGCTCTTCTGGGTCTCTTCTGGTTCCAAATGAAATTTTGGATTGTTTTCTCCAGTTCTTTGAAGTATATTGTTGGAATTTCAACCAGCATTGCATTAAATCTATATAGCAATTTTGGAAGTATGGCAATTTTCACTATATTGGTTCTTCCTACCCAGGAGCAAGGGATATCTTTCCATTTTCTTATATCCTCCTGAATCTCCTTTTTCAGAATGCTGTAGTTTGCAGTGTAGAGGTCTTTTGCTTCCTTTGTTAGGTTGATTCCTAGATATTTCATTTTTTTAGATGCTATTGCAAAATGAATTATTTCCTGAATTTCTCTCTCAACAAGTCTGCTATTTGCATATAAGAAGGCATATAAGAAGTTTTTTGAGTGTAGACCTTGTATCTAGCTACTCTACTGAATCTATCAATTAGATCTAGCAGACTTTTGACTGAGTTTTTTGGGTCTTCTATGTAAAGTATCATACCATCAGCAAATAATGACAGTTTAACTTCTTCCTTTCCTATCTTTGTTCCTTTTATTTCTTTCTCTTTTCTAATTGCTATGGCTAATGTTTCCAGAACAATATTGAACAGGAGTGGTGATAGCGGGCATCCTTGTCTTGTTCCTGATTTTAGCATGAAAGTTTTCAGTTTTTGACCATTTAGTATGATGTTGGCTGTTGCTTTTTCATAGATAGCCTTAATCAGGTTGAGATAAAGACCTTCTATTCCAATTTTCTGTATGGTTTTTATCATGAATGGGTGCTGGATATTGTCAAATGCCTTTTCTGCATCTATTCAGATGAACATATGGTTTTTGTCCTTGACTCTGTTAATATAGTGTATTACATTTATTGATTTATGGATGTTGAATCATCCTTGCATCCCTGGGATAAATCTGACTTGGTCAGGGTGTATGATCTTCTTGATGACCCTCTGTATTCTGTTTGCCAGTATCTTGTTGAGGATTTTTGCATCTATGTTCATTAGGGAGATTGGCCTGTGGTTCTCTTTTTGGCTTGGGTCTTTCCCTGATTTTGGAATCAAAGTAAAACTTGCTTCCAGGAAAGTATTTGGAAGCCTTGCTTCCCTTTCAATTTCCCTGATGAGTTTAAAGAGTAATGGCAATTGTTCTTCTTTAAATGTCTTGTAGAATTCAGCAGTGAACCCATCAGGACCTGGGCTTTTCTTTGTTGGTAAATTTTTTATTACATTTTCAATTTCACTCATTGTTATTGGCCACCCCTCTTTTCAAAAGTGTTTTATACAGCAAAGCCATGTGGTGAGGAGGGTACAAAATGAGACAAAACTATCAGACCCAATGGAAATTTACAAGGTGGGTATGAAGTGGCACAAAACCACAACTAACCAATAAGATTACAAGTACAGTCACCCTGGTAATATTGATTAAATGGGGATCAAATGGGAAAACAAGTCACATACAAGGAATTTCCCATTTAGAATGTCAATTACTGCTATCTCTAGGGAAAGTAGTGCCTCTTCTTTTATAATGCTGACCGGTGAATGTGCCTCAACTGTTCTCCATGTTGGCTCCTTGCTGTGTTGGCTCCTGGAGGGCTGGCACCTTGAGGACTGGGGCCTTGACGGGGACCCTATTAACTTACCTATCTATAATACCAGGACACCTCTGACCCAGTAGCCTTGACTGGCTCCCCACTCCATCTGGAATGCTCTTCCACAGACACCTGCATGGCCCTGCTCGAGCTGGTATAGGAGTTCTTGGCTTCTTTCTGTTACTCTTGCTTATACCAAGCCTGCTGTTTCTCTTCCCCTTGTGTGTTGTTGTCATATGATGCATATGAAGGTCCCCTATGGTGGTGTTGCAGTCAGTCTTCAGTGTTCCTCTCTCCTGCTCTATGTGCTCCTGTGATAAAGATGGCCTACCCATATAGCCAGTAGGATATTACTGACATGATGCTGTGTCCTTCCAAAACTAGGTTATAAAAAGCATCACTGTGGTTTCTACCTGGCTTTTTTTTGGGGTAAGGGGCAGTTAGCCAGCTGCCATGCTGTGAAGATGGCCTAGGGGCCTTACAGAGTAGTCCATGTGGCCAGAGACTGAGGTCCAACACATCTCCAGCACTGACCTGCCCAACATGTGCCATCTAGATTAATGTATGAGAATCTTCCAGCCTGTGGAGTTTCCCATGACTGCAGCTTTGGTTGACAGCTGTTATGGCTTGTATCTAGAGGTACCCCCAAAGCCTCATGTGCTCATAGGTAGGGCTTTTGGGAGGTCACTGGATTTAGGGTGTGTGATACTAGGACTAAGGGTGTGTGGCAATAAATTAGTCTACTGATTGGAATTAGCATAGTTCTGGGTGTGGATGAATAGATTTACTGCCCCACCACCCAAAAGGCTTAAAGTCTGCATAATACAAAAGGCAAAGGCAGGCTACTTGTTGTTTGCTGCTTTCTGCCTTCCCTGGCATGAAATGTTTCTTCTCTTTGATGCCCCTCTCCCATGCCACTCTGCTTTGGAGCCAGTCAACTATGGACTGAAACCTCTACAAACTGTAAGCCCAAGTAAACCTTTCTTTAACTTGTGGGTGTTGGATATTTAGTCTCAGCAACGAGGAAGTAACTAAGACAACAGCTGAAATTATTTGATCTTTTGATAAATAGATCTGAAGTTTTTAATGTTTTAATTATTTGATATTTTGATAAATAGGTCTGAAGGTTTTAATGTTTTGCGACAATTTGTTTTGAAGCCATTATTTGATAACTAATACAGGTGGGAAAGAATCCATGGCTCCGGTTTGGCCTTGGGTTGCAGTCACATTTTTCTAACTGGTGAAAGCTTCTGTTTTGACCCTTCAATCCCAACAACTATGTCTACCCTTCAATTCTGAACCAAGCAAAAAGGGGGGAAGGAGGGAGTGAGAGGCAGGGCAAAACAGTCTAGGGTTATTGAAGGGAAATTCTGGGCCATCACCAAAAGTGTGAGGATCTCCTTCCTTGAGGCGCACAGCCCCTAGAGCCTTACTGGGTGGCCAGTTTCCCAGGGCAGAGCTGAAAGACCCTTCTCTGCAGCCCCTTTCACCAGGTCTAGAATGCGGGGGGTGTGAGTGCTTTAAGACTAATTCTTAAAACTTGAGTTGCTCTAAAAGCATCCATAAGGGGCCCCACAGAGAGGTAAAAGGAGGAAAACCCCACAGATAAACAAACAGGAGGACCTCAACACTCTGGAGAGCAGCCCCCAGTCCAGACCAGACCAGTGTGGGCAGGAAGGGTCTGGGAAGTTTAGCAGTGATTTTATCACTCAGACCAGGGGTGCAGCTGGGCAGGAATCGGCTCCCATTCTCCCCTTGGACTACCTGCAGCCCCTGGCCGGCTGTAATCTGATCCTCTAATCTGTACTAGGAAAAAGAAGGGTGTAAAATGTTTCCAAGACAAATTGGGCGGAGCTAACTAGAGATCTGAATAATTTGAGCAGGGGTGAGGCAAGGGCTGGCTTAGGAGCTTTACTAGCAGATCAGAGCTAGAGAACTATTATTTCCGGCCCTGTCTGAAGCTGTTGGGGGCAGCTCCAGCAGGCAAATTCAGGGCCTTGCGGGTCTGGCGCCAAGGCCAGTGCTCTCCTTAATTCACCCCACTTAACAGGGGGTAGTACTCCAGAAAAACAAAAATAAAATAAAAAAACAAGCACTAAACAAACTGCTTGGTAATGAGTTAAAAGATAAATCTCACCAAACAAGGGGAATCAAATCCTTTCTCGAATGGAGGAAAAACAAAGAAAATTCCTGAGTTACAAACAGGAGAATCAATCCTTGCAAATCCAGACCTTCCCATGTGCTAAGCAAAACCAAGAATAAGCAAGAAAATATGCTATTTGAATTGTGTTCAAAATGTCTTTTACAAGTGAAGTAAATTACTTCTGCATGTTCTGGGGGCACTGCAGGGAACAAATAGTGTACTGCCTTTAATGGGTAAAATGACACAATTTGTTTTTAAGAGTAAACCAAAAGCCAGTGGCTTCAGATAGCATTGAGCTCCCGTGGCTCCCTCCGAGCGCTCCCAGCAGCTGGAGCTTCTGGAGAGACTCGATTGTCCTCATAGCAGGCGCCGGCTGGACGCGGTCATGCTCCCTTCTTGAACATCTCTGCCAAACACCTACTTTGCTTCCTTCCTCGCCGAAGGTTTCTGGGACCCTGCGGCTTCCAAACGTGCCCTGCTGGAGTCTGCTTTGTGACCTAGGTCTCCAAGTGTCCCGCCTCTTGTAGGTGGGTGACAACTTTTGGGGAGGCCTCTGCGGCGTGGGCAGCGCAGGTGAAGTCCGATGAGACTCCTCCAAGGCGCAACCTTTGTGACTCAGCTTCCCCAGGGGCCAGGAGGAGGAGGCAACTCCGGCGACACAGCAGCGTCCCCAGGCTTAGCGTTCCAAGCATTCCTCCAGCAGAGGGCGCCAGCGCTGGCTCGGCTCTGCCCAAGGGGCGGGCGGGGAGGGGAGCCTGCTCCAGTGAGCCCGCCCGCCGGCGGTCCCCCCGCCCTAGTCCTGACGGCCAGCTGGACTCCGAGTCCGCGCCTGGAGCCTTTCGAGCGCGCCCGCTCTGCCGCGGGAGTCTGGCGGTGCCTTTGAGCCGGGAGAGGAGGAAGGCCACGAGGTCCCCGAGGGGGGCAGCCTGCGAAGCTCCTGGGAGAAAGAGGAGCGGCGCGCGGAGAAAGGGGTCGCTGTGCGGCCCCGCAACGCTGCCCGAGGTCCGAAGCTCGCGCGCAGCGGAGGGCGACTTGGCCCCCACGACCCGCAGCATGGCCCAGGGCTCGGGGCTGCCGCCGCGGTGCGCCCCGACGGTCTGGGCGGCCGTTGCGCTCCTGCTCTCTTCGCCGCAGACCTCAGGTAGGACCCAGCGCCGGCTCCGCGCACAGGCGAGGGCTCGCGGCTGGAGCGGCCGCCCCTTTCCCGGCTGCTGCGCCCTGGCCGCCGCACTGGCGCCGGTAGTCCTGGGCGAGGGCCACTGGCAGGGCCACGGGGCGCCGGGCAGGCCGTGCGGACTCGCCCGGCGCCAGGCCGGGCCCCGCGCCCCGGCCCGCACCCCCGGCCGCTTGGGGCTGGTTCCAATAAGCCGCGCTCTGGGGCCGACTAAGTGTTTCCAGAGGCCGAGGAGGGGGTGGCTTTCTGATAGTCTGAGCGCGAGTGTGCAGCTTCGAGCGCGGGTGCACGCCCTGCCCGGACCGGTGTCCCTAGACTCGGGGGTCACTCCGCCCTTAGGTGACCCTTTCAGGGTACATGGATCTCGGTTCCCTGTCTGTCCGGGCGTTCCCATGCCGAGCTGGGCTGATGCCCAGTGCGGGCCGTGGTTGGACGAGACCCCATGGTGAGGGTGCACGAAGCGCGGGTCTGGACTCTGAACCCCTTGATGGAAGCGCTTGGCTTCCCTTTTGTTGGCCCTTAAATCTTTCCTGACGCCTGGAGATGGCCTAAGTGGTGCTTCTCAAGAGGGCGTCTGAGGTCCCTGGGCAGTGGGAGGTCCAGCGCTATCCCCAGATTCCAGGACGCGGGAGGTGAGGGGCTGGGTGTGGGGTGGGTTCCCTAGTGGCTTTTCCTGGAGGGATACTCCCTACTCCCCAGGCGCTGTGCGAACTCGGCCTCGTGGACTCGCGACGTGAGATTCCCGGAGGGGCGCAGGGAAAGTTCCGTGGGGACCCCGGGGGATCCTGCCTGTGTGCCCGGAAGAGGCAGCTCTGGTCCATGCAGTGCAGACCCCGGGAGCACCAACGGCTTGCTCTTCCCTGGCGGGATTCCGGGCACCCTGCTGTTGAAGGGGGAGAGCAGGCGGGGCCTCCAGGCTTGGCAGGATTAGAGACAGATGAGGTTCACGTTAAGTTCCAGGCCTGTGAGGCGTCCATGAATGTAAATGGGTTTCAGTATTCGTGGCCCCCCTCGCATTCCTGCAGGAAGGTGGGACTTAGGGGGCAGCGCAGGAGGGGCACGCTGAGCCCTGCCCGAGTCCCGCTGTGCACTGTGAGCTCTGCGTATCCAACTTTGCTGCCCTGACCAGCCCCACTTTCGGGGAATGGGGGGCATTTGCCTTTAGGCAGATGCTGACTGTGTCAAACGTTCTTGATTATTTGAATCGGGAAAGGATTTGTATTTAGATCCCTGCCCATTAAAGCGTAATCAGTTTAGAGTGCAGATGCCAAAGCCACCTTCTAAGTTGCTGATCACTAATGATCTCCATGTTCTGGTCCCTCCTCCCAGCCCTCTCCATTACAAAACTCCCATCTCCTTTACACTCTTGAGAGCCTTTTGCTGGGGAGGCGGGTTCTTAAACGTTGCCTTGTACCTTGTGAATACATGAGATGTGCTGTTGGCCCTTCGGTGGTTAAGTACCCAGCAATAATTCACCCTCCAGAACCTTGTGGCTCGTGGCAGCTTTGGATGGGTCTGGGGCGGTTATTGTGGTGCGGGGACTTGCGCTTCGGGATGAAGGACGCCGGTGTGTCCACTACCCTAGTCGAGGATGTAGCAAGAACAGGACAGTCCCTTGCATTTTGGGTGGAGAAAACCACCATTCCCAGTGGAAAGTAAGAAGTGTCTGTCGAACGAAGGGTTATTTTCTTTCACTTTTGAATCCCAAGTGGAGGTAATTTTCTTTCTCTAGTGAAATAACACTCTATAGAGGAAGGTGCAGGATGTAATTCTCTTCTGGACTGGGCAGGTTAACAGAAACCTCAAAGAATATAATAATTCTACTCAAAATATGAACAAAATTATATGACCACAGATTTGGGTGTTCAGGATCTTTTTTGTTGTAAAGAGGAGTTTCCAATTTGAATGTGTTTTATACATGAAATAATGTACTGCATGAAAACATCCAAAAGTTACTGTAAAGGATTTCCCCGTTCTTATTCTACATTTTTACAGGAAGTCTACACCAGTACCTGATTTGGGACCATGCCCCCCTCCTAGGTAGGGTAGGTTGGGAGTGAGTGATGGGGTTTAGGGTCCTCTATCCTCAAATTTTCATGCAGTATTTACTTCTGGCCCAGATCCTTGGAGTAATGGTCGTAATAAATAATGATATTGATCCATCTAGCAGAAAATAAACGAGAACATGTTGTGGAAACAAAAGTTTTTGTGTATATAGTAAGGCAACATGTTTTTTTTACTATGGCTATTTACCAAGCAAAGAAAAACTAGACATTTGAAACTTTTCAGTATGTAACTGTGAGCTCAAGTTGAGCTCTGGTATCCCCTTGAGAAGAATGTCACCCTGAGAAACTGGACGCCATGAACCCTGTATGTGGCACACTCAGTGTAACTGAGAGGTTTATCAATGAGGTTGTGCTTTTTGTTTATTTTTATCTTTTTGCAGTGCTGGGGATAGAACACAGAGCATGCTAGGCAAGGGCTCTGCCTCTGAGATAGACCCTCCAAGCCTTGAGACTGCATTTTTTTTTTTTTTTTTTTTTTTTTTTTTTGGTACCAGGGATTGAACTCAGGTCCTTACGCTTGCAAGGCAGGTGGCCGAACCACTGAACTAAATTCCCGGTCCAGACTGCCTTTTGATTAGTAAACCAAGTTATAGTTAGAAAACTGACAAGAATTCTGCTTCATATTTTGTGTGTGAAAAAACATGTGTTTAATACATGCATTTCCCTTGGGTAGTTTCAGGGACAGCAATCTGTAGATTGATGAGGAAATGTGCAATGCCATTTCTATTTTTTGTTAAACGTTATTCCTATTGTGTGTGCAAATTGCAGTTATAACTGGTATTTATGTCTCTATCTATTATGATGTAACTTGTAGTGAATCACTTGTGTCCCTTAAGCGTTTAGCCTAGACTTAACTTTGGGGACTTTTTAAAGCCTGGCAGACCTTGAATTCTACCTGGCTATTTATTTCTTTGGACTCTCTTTTTTTGGATGGCAGTAAAATAGATATGCAGGAGTAAGAAGGAGCTTCTTTGACAGGTAGGAAAATTAATTCCCTTTAGGAAGATTTCAACTGGAGAACTGGCACACCTTTAGAATGCATTCCCCAGGAGGCCAGGATGAGAAGAGTCATCGCATCATTGTAATGAGAGCCTGGGCTCCCTAAGGCTAGACTCAGCTAACCTCATGAAGTGCTGCAAGTTTGTGGACTTCTTGTGGGTCTTTTCCTTTGGAGAGTTCTAATTATTTAATTCTAGGCTGCATTTCAGGGACAAGAAAATGATTACTAAGTGCTATCCTTGTCCAAGGTTTATAACCATCCTCTAAAATGGCATAGGCCTTTTGGTGTTTATCTGGTTTATTTCCTGAGAACCCGGAACAGGACTGTATTGTATGTATACTGTCCCTGGCCCACTGGGGCTCATCTTTGGGTTCACTCTGTTGTGCCCCACAGGGGGCTCCCCACTTCTTTACACTCATTCTTTGGCTGTGACACTTGTAAAGAAAGTTTTCCTTAGGCCATTTCCTTCTTTGAGAACCCCGTGGAGACTGCTAGGTGGACCCAGAGTTTCAAGCAGGGATGCAGAGTTTCAAAGCAGAGGAACCCTGGGGCTCTACTTTGCAGCGGAGACCTTGCCAGCTGGGTCTGCATTTTTATTGGTTGAGTCCCCCATGCATGCATGGTCAATAGCAATTTTGTAAAAGGACTATGGGGCTAAAGGGCTTGTTTGGAAAACATTGCTTTGAGCTTCTTGGTTTTGTTTTGTTTCTCTGCTTTGGGGAATCAGTTAGGAGTTCAGGGTTCTTGAGTTCTGGATTAAAAATCCAAGCAACCAGAGGAGCTGCAGCCCACTAATTATGGCTCCAACTGGCTGGGGTTTAGTACCCATCTCCTTTTTCCAGCATGTATTTATTCAGTTTTGTTGAAGACCTCACCAAGTTGGAAATGAGGGTAGGACCACACTGCTCACTTGTGTAGTTGTAAAGACTGTGTGGGGTGTAATCTGTTTAAAAACCATATGAACAGTGTGGCCAGAGAATGGTTGAACAATGTTGGGAGTTTTCAGAAAGCTTTTCAAAAGTAGGAAATTATGTTGCTGTACCTTGCACCATTTATGAGATTTCCGGGCATGTTTTCTTTTCTTAACTTTGAAAGAACCAAAAAAATCAAAAGCCAAAGAGAAGGAAATAATTACAGAAAAATTCATTGTAATTCAACTAAGTAGCTTGTCCTTTAGAAGGTCTTCAGTTCTAGCTGAAAGTGGGTGTGTGTGTTTCTTTAATTGTGTTGGAATGAGATTCAGTAAGCACTCTGTCACTTCTGAGATGTTATCTGGGAGAATGTGGCTGCTGCTGCTGTCTTCCCGGTGTGAGGAAAGGCCCTTCCCACCCCCAGCCCCCAAAGCTCCCAGCCTAATGGTTTCCACAACCTCCTGGAGGGAAAGTTAACACATTGCGCTATTAAATTTCAGAGACATTTTGGCCAAGTCATTGTAGAGGTGGTGTGGAATATAGTAGCTTCTGGGCACAAGCAGCTATTTAAGTTAAAAATTAATTAAAACGAAGAGAAATGAAACATACAATTTCTCCACCTTTTAGGAAGACATTGCTGGAGTTCTGATAGAGATTGCATTGAATCTGGGAATTGTGTTGAGTAATACAGTATTAACATCTCTGCTGTATTGAATCTGTCTTTATACTTGTTTAGATTTTATTTAATTTCTTTCATTAATGTTCTGTAGTTTTTAAGTGTACAAGTCTTTTGTGTCCATGGTTAAATCAATTTCTACAGATTTTATTCTTGAGTTCTATTATAACTGAAATTGCCATTTTAATTTTGGTACCATAATCACTAAAATGGTCCTATCGAAGAGATGGAGGGAGGAGGGAGAGTGGGGAGGGAAAGGCTGTAAAAAGAACGTGTGTTACGTGCATGCACCACCTCCCCACAGTGAATGATCAGGAGGAGGTACTGCAAACATGTAGTTTAGAAAAAAGTAAAAATTTTAAAAACCTCATGTTATCTGCAAATAGATTGTTTCTTTGGTCCTTTCTAATTTGGGTGCCTTTCATTTTCCTTGCCTAATTGCCCAGTCTAGAACTTCTACTACCACATTGAGTGCAAGTGTTGAATGTGAGCATTCTTGTTTTATTCCTGATCTAAGAGAGGAAAAGCTTCTGGTCTTTCAACATTGAGAATGTTAGCCATAAATTTTTCATATATGGTGTTAGTATGTTCAGCTAGTTTCCTTCTATTTTTAGTTTATTATTGTATCTTTTTTGTGTGTTTTAACTCTTGGAACATATTGATGTCCTACACCTTCAAAAATAAAATCAAGTTACTAAAGATGGCTGGGAAATTAGAACTGAATGATAGCAAGTGAATAAACACAATTGTATTCCAAATGAACAACTTGCCCACACTGAGGGGTTAAGTTGAAGAAGAAGAGACCTAGTTTAATTAAATAAATGTTAGTCTTGGTGCTTTAACTGTACTGTATATGCTCAGTTTATCTGCAAAAACCAACCACCACTGTCTTAGTAGGTTTGATTTTTACAGTAGAATAGATGTACTTGTTTTGAAAGTATTTAATATGAACTGTGGGGATGGGGTGAATGAGAAGTAAGTTAATGATGTGGGAGAAGAGAGATACAGCTAGGGAATGAGGGAAGGCAAGGAAGAATCTGGAGGAGTTGAATTGGATTTGGAGGCAATATAACATGATTTTATATATATAGAAAGTGTTAAAATTACAAACCTATAGTGTGGAAAATATATTTCATTCTATACCTAACAGTGATTTCTAGCACCTAATAAGCATTGAGCACTCTTGGAGCCTAGAGATTGTTTACTGAACAGTGCTGCACATTACAGGAGCTGAGTACCTGAGAGAGATGATGAATATATTTCTGGGACAGGAAAAGTGTACTATGAGTCTGGAGCACGTTCTTGTGGTAGAAAGTGAGTAAGTGGGTGGAAGTGATGGGGCATGTTGTAGGGTGGTACTTGGCAGGTCCCCAAGCTGGACCCCCGCCCAAGCAGACCCAATACCCACATACACAGGAGCATAATAACAGGGGAGCGAGCAGCCACCCCATTCAGCTACAAGAAAGCTGATTCTATGAAAACCACGAGACTTGCTGTACCTGCCGCCACCCTGCTGCTCCTACCACCGCTGCCCTGTTCATCAGCCAGCCCCAGGCCCATCACACATGGGAGACTCTAAAGTTTTCCACCCTCTCGACCAGTGTCCCCTCCTCTACCTAAACTCCTCTATAACAACCACGCACACCCTCCTCTCAGTGCCAGTGGCCTTTTTGCCTGTGGCCCGTGTGCATGCAGATGGCAATAAACTCATTGCCTGTTACTTGAACTTTGCCTGCCTCATGGTCTCAATCATGCCTCGCTCTGACCTTACAGTATTCCAGTGGCCAAATCTGGGGCCATTACAGCATCACAGTAAATAAAGACAAGCATGAATTACATGGCTTAGGGTTTACCTTGAATCCAAGATCATTCCTTGGTGAGTTCCTTGACTCATTACTGCTACAAAGACTATTTCCAAATAATGCCACATTTGAGTTCTGAGAGAGTAGGAATTGGGGGGATGCTGTTGACTCACTGCAATACAAAAACAAATGAGAGAGGAGAAGGGCAGAGGCTACTTCCATAGAGCAATATTTTCACAAGCAGCAACATCAGCCACAAGTCCTTCAGTACTCAAGCTGGCCTCCGTTTCCCAGTGTCTTCAAGTGGTCCTTCACGTTGTCTGCTCACAGTGACTCCTGTTAACCTTGGTTGTCCAGGTCTTTGCTTCCATTCTCTTTCCGAGGTCAAGTTACCTTTTAGCCAGATTTGAGAATCCCCTCCCCCACCCCGGAAGTGCTGGGTTCTGGGCAGAGCCCAGGGCACCTGTCTTGCAGGATTTGGAGTGGCTCTGACCCTCTTGAAATCTGGGGGGCATGTGAGTGTAGGAGGGGCCTCTGAAGTTAAATTAAGGCAGTGTCTGCTGAACCCTTCTCTCCAGGCCTTCCCATCCTTTTTCATCCTGGTGGGTACTCTGGAGGGTCACCTTCAGCACTCTGAAACAGGCTACTCTTCACCACTCTCAGAGCTCTGGGCTGGCTGGCTGGCTTGCTGACTGACTGACTGATTTTGGACATAGAACCCAGACCTTGTGCATGGTAAGTTCGACCACTGAACTGTATCTCTTGCCCCCGCCCCATCCTCTCTCCCTTCCTCTCCTCTCTCTCCCTCTCTCCCTTGTTTATTAAAACAAACATGGTATTAAGGTGTAGAAGGCACTTTAGTTTTTAGGTATGTACTGTCCCTCTTCCCCTTTTCAACAGTAAATAGCAAACAACAACAAAAGGCTCTTTTTTTCTTTCTGGGTATGAAGGCTTTAACGTCTCACTTGAAAAATCAGACTGTTGGAAAGTGTTTACAGCAGAGAGAACAGATGAGGAGATTAACATGCAGAACCCTAAAAGCTCATGTAGGATGGGCTAGGGTGTAGCTTAGTGGAAGAGTGCTTGTCTAACAGGCACCAGGTCTTGGTTCAATCCCCAACACTGCCAAAAACCAAAACAAAAAAGGTACATGTACAGCCAGGTATGTAGTCTGCAGAAGACATATACAGGGCTACCAACTTACAGAAAAGTTTATCTTTATTGTCTAGACAACCCAACTGGAAAACAATTATCTTATGCTCTTTTGACCCTTTTTATTGGCTAACGTCAGAAGTGAGTAATAAGGCATGTATAAACTACGTGGGGAGTGTGGCTCTGTGGTGTGTAAGTTGCCACTTTTATAGCCCTTTGGCTTTTCTTGTTAACATTTAACATGCACAAATTCTGTGGTGTGCTGAAGAAAATGGTGAAATGTTGGAAACATCTACTTGTCTCTTCCTGGGAGCTTAATAAACAGTGCTCTTTCTAAACTGTGGGTTGTGTGCAGTGGTTGAAAGGAACATGTGAATACGGAGACCTTTAGGTGCTAATGGGGAAGATGTCAGAGAGAGCTTCCTTTCTGGGTGGGAGATCATTGAGGAAAGGACAGATGTGTACTGCACATGACTGAACTAAAAGCTCCCACCTACATTGATGGTGATCTCTAGAATGAGATCCTAGGATGGATGACACAGAAGTCAGCTGGGGAGATGAGGTTCCAATGTTAGCTGAAGCTACTTACTCTAACTGAAAGCTGCATTCATGTGTAATTAAAAAGATTTAGGGTCTTTCATACCATTAAGGTCACAGGGAAGGCATTTATCTCTACAACTTGGAATGCTGTGAGCCCTCCACACCTGTGGACTTAACTAAATGTAGATCAAAAATATTTGGAAAAAATTCCAGAAAGTCCCCCCAAAAGCAAAATTTGAGTTTGCCATACACTGATTACTGTATGGAATCTGTGAGGAAGGGATGTGCAGTCACAGTGTTAGATGCTATAAGTGATGTAGAGATGACTTTAGTTAAGGCAGGAGGATGTGCATAGCTATGTGGAGACATAACAGTCTGTCTAAGAGGCTTGGAGCACTGGACTTGGTTTTTCAAGGGTCCTCAACCAATCCTTCACATCTGCAGAGGATAACTACGTGAGTCAGGGCTGCTGGCATGCTGATGGCCTCTCCCCATCACCTTCTGCCTGCTTTGTAGAGTCTTTGTCTGGTTCTGATCAGAGGGGAAGGTCAGGAGGAGACCTTGGCAGTTTGTAAATACCTTGGGGGGGGGCATTTGTCTAGATTTTTGGGGTGTCCTGTGAATAGTTAAGGAAATGGGAGGCTATAATTGCAAGAAATTTGGCTTGGCTAGTTCTCTGGGTTTGTAGATTCCATATGGGGGAGTTTCTTGGTTTTATAAAATATGTGACAGACATTCCATAGTAGACATGAAGTTAGAAAATCTACCAGGTATGTTTGCTTTTGTCCAGACCAACAGTGTGTCCACAGGTATCTTGAGCTTATTATGGTGCAGATGAAAGGAGCCTCGAATTTACACAGTGAACTATTGAAATTCTTCTACCTTGTATAAGTGGCCACAAGAATCAAGATCTTCTTAATATTCTGAAACTAAAGCAAAATATGGGGAATCTCAAAGGAGGTGGATTTGGGAATATAATTAGAGCTGTCTTTCTAAACTTGCAGTTTCCAGTTTTTATGGCTATTAAAATAGGCTTGTCTTGACTTTCTCATGAAGAGAATGTTGTACTGTTATGAACTAAATTGTGATTTCCCCCCCCCGCCCCCGCCCCGAAAAGATAGGTTGAAGTCTGAGCCACAGACCTCAGATTGTGACCTTATTTGGAAAAATGATTTTTACAGAGGTGATGAAATGAAGGCAGTAGGGTGGGCCTTTATCCAGTATGACTGTGTTCTTGTAAAGGGCAATTTAGACACAGTCATGCTCACACAGAGGGAAGGTGGCGCTCCTCCCAGCCTGTAGGACAGTGAGACAGCAGATTTCTGCTACTTAAGCCACCAGGCTGCAGTGCTTTGCTATGGGAGCTTTCTTGGTGTTTTTTTCTTTTTTTTTTTTCCTGTTGCTGTAACAAAATACCACATACTGGGTGATTTATAAAGAACAGGGATGGAGGTGTAGATGAGTGGTAGAGCACATACCTTGCATGCAGGAGGCCCTAAGTTCAACCAGAAGCATAAAATAAATAAATAATTAAGTAGAAGAGAACAGGTTTATTTGGCTCTTGGTTCTGGAGGCTGGGAAGTCCAAGGGCATGGCACTGCCCTCTGGTGAGGGGCTTCTTCCTGTATCATAACATGGCAAGGGCACACATAGTGAGACTCAGTGAGTGTGCCAGCTCCAGTCTCCTCTTACATAGTAACTAATACTATCATGGGGGCCCACCCTCATGCTTCACCCAGCCCTAATTACACTTCAGAGGCCCCACCCCCTAATACCATCAACATAGGACTTTGGGATCTTTTGGGGGACACTCCAATCATAGCAGCAGTAAATTTTTTTGGTACCAGGGATCGAACCCGGGTCCTTCCACTTGCACATCAGGTGGCGAAACCACTGAGCTAAATCCCCAGCCCTACAGCAGTAAATTGACATGGACATGTGGAACTTAAATGTTGCTCATCCGGTGCTGCTTGCTATTGATTGTACTTTTGAAATTCCTGCCTAAGAATTTATCTGATAAAAAGACTGCACTCCTGAATGAGTGTCACTGAGTCCTTGGCCTATGGTGGTGAGTGGACTAACTGGTTGCCAGCTCCACTTGGTGCGATGGTCAGGAACTGGGTGATACAGACTCCCCAAGTTCAGTATAGCCAGAGGTGAAGTGCATCACGGGGAGCAGCTCAGTGTGGGCAGGTGCCTCACTGTGCCGCTGCCTGACACAGACAAGTCATTTGGCATCAGAGAGCACCTCTGTGCCACTGAAGAACCTGTCAGCCTGTGCCTGGCCAGTCCCAGGGCATACAGGACAGCTCTGTGCAGGCCCATCTCTGGGGCCGATCTTCCTCTCCAGAGGTCATAGGTCAGCTCTCTGTCTGTCTCCTGTCTCCTCCTGCTATTTGCCTGAAGAAGAGGGTCCTTGATTAGGTTTTGAGAGCTTTGGGGTATGTGATTCCACAGCTGGCCCTCCTGGGTGTCACAGATCCAGCAGTTCCCCAGTTCTGCACTGCTTGGAACCTCCATTTTGGTCCTCCAAGGCCTAGCCCACTGATGCCAAGCCATCTGCCTGTCGTGCAGCAAAGAAAACAAAAGCAAACCTCTGCATTGAGTTGGGATTGTTGAACTGTCACCTCTGTGATGTGTGCTGGCAGTGGCAGCCCTTTGAAGCAGCAGCAGATTGGATTCCTGGAAGCGGAGCCAGATAGTGATATAGGAGAAACATAATTGCCAAATGGCTAGATGTTAGATGTGTGAGTTTCTGTCCCCTGAAATCCAAGAATGAATTCCAAGGTACAGCAGAGGTTAAGAGTAGGAAAGGTTTATTGAGAGATTTGTCCTGAGAGACAGGAGGGGTCCTGAGTGGGTGGCCACTGAAACCCTTTGTCAGGGATAATTTATACAGCAAAGCACAATGTGGGTACAATGTACATCAAACTATAATCAATCTACAGGATTGCAAGTATAGCTGCTTAGCTAATATGGATCCAATAGGGAAGTGGGTCATGCACCAAGGGTATATGGAAAGAGAAAAGACATTTTGGGGAAGGGATGGGTCCAGATACTCTGGTCACCCCCCTCTGCACCTGATGCCTCCTGGACTTCCTGGACTCAGTGGTGCTAATTATAATTCCAAGTTACTGCTTATCCCTTAGGAAGACATGCAGGCCATTGCATCTTTATCTTGAGGCCTGGCCTTCTTCAAATGCATCTCCAGCCACAATTCTGATGTCTTTTTTCTGCTAACTTCCTTGAGAGCCCAGTCCCTGCCTGACTGTATATTAGCTGTCTGTAATAATAGAAAGACTTGGGCTCCAGGGGGGCCCTGGCAGCTCCAAATGGAGGCTTCCTCAGGGCAGGAGTTCTTGGAGGGGCTTGTCTTTGTCCCCTGGAATCTGAGGCTGCTTCAAGCACTGGGTTCTGTCCTGGCCTTTTTTTAAATGAAGTGTATTGGTATATTTTAGGTATACAATATGATGACATTCATCATTGGGAATTTGTACCTTTACACGATTTATCTTGGTTCTTATTTTTTTCCCCATCCCCTGGCCTCCCTTCACCCGCTCCACCTCTCCCTATTTACAAAAAACTTTCTTTCCACTTTTTTTCTTTTTTCATATTTATTCCTTTCTTTACCCCTCCCACTTCCTCTTCCCCTTTGGACCTTTTCTTCCTATTTCACATCATCAATTATAGATTTTGATCCTTATTTACACTATCAGTTTCTCACACCAGAGAAACTAATCAGTATTTACATGTGTGTCCTATTTATTTCACTTAAGAGTATTGCCTTAATGTGCATCCACTTAGCTATAAATGTCTCTAGTTTCTTGTTCTTTATGGCTGAGTAGTAATCCATTTTATTAAAAAACCACATTTTCCTTATCCAGTCTCAAGTTGATGGGCAATTGGACTGTTTCCAAGTTTTAGCTATTACAAACTGTGCTGCTATGGACATGGATGCACATACATTGCTGTAGTATGATTCTTTTAATTCTTTTGGGAAGATACCTAGCAGGTGAATAGCTGGGTCAGTGGGACCTCTAATCCTAGTTTCTTGAGGTATCTCCACACTGATTTCCACAGTGGTTGCACCAGTCTACAGTCCCACCAACAACGGAGAAGGGTTACTGCTTCCCCACAGCCCTGCCAACATTTGTTATTCGTTGATTTCCTGATAGCAGCCATTCTTTCTGGGGTGTGGTGGAATCTCAGTCTTGTTTTCATTTGCATCTCTCGAATGACCAGTGATGTTGAACATTTTTTCACATGTTTATTTGTAGTTTCTACTTCTTTGTCTGAGAAATGTCTGTTCATTTAAATTGCCCATTTTTGGATTGGGTCTTTAAATTTGGGAGGTCTGATCTTTTTAAGTTCTTTATAGATTCGAGATAGTAGACCTTTGTCTGAGGAACAGCAGGTGAAAATGTTTTCCCACATTGTGGGTTGTCTCTTCACATTGCTGGTGGTTTCTCTTGCTGTGCAGAAGCTTTTTAATAAGAAGAGATCCCACTTGTTGATTGTGCTACTTCACGGGCAACTGAGGTTTTGTTCATAAAATCTTTTCCTACACCAATGTCTTCAAGAGTTCTACCTAACCTCTGTTCCAACTGGTTCAGCGTTTCTATTTTAATATTTAGATCTTTAATCCACTTCGATCTTAGTTTAGTGCATGGTGATAGGTATGGGTCTAGTTTTAATCTTTGGCAGGTGGAAATCCAGTTTTTCCAACACCATTTATTAAATAGGCTATCTTTCCTCCAATGATGATGGTTGGCTCCTTTGTCAAAGAAGAGGTGGCTGAGTATGTCTGGAGTTGTTTCTGTATCTTCTAATCTGTTCCGCTGGTCCTCAGGTCTGTTTCTTTGCCAGTAGCATGCTGTTTTTATCACAGTAGCTTTGTAGTATAGCTTCATTTTGGGGATTGTGATACCCCCTACCTTGTCTTTGTTGCCTAGAATTGCTTTTGCTATTCTCGGTCTTTTCTGGTTCCAGATGAATTTTTGGATTGTTTTCCCTAGTTCTGTGGAATATACTGTTGGGATTTCAATTGGGATTTCATTGAATCTATATAGCAGTTTTGAAAGTATGGCCATTTTCACTATATTGGTTCTTCCTACCCAAGAACAAAGAATGTCTGTCCATTTTCTGATATCCTCTTTGATCTCTTTTTGCAGAGTGCTGCAGTTTTCAGAGTAGAGGTCTTTGATTTCTTTCCTTAGGTTGATTCCTAGGTATTTCATTTTTTGGATGCTGTTGTGAAAGGAATTCTTTCTCCAATTCGTCTGTCAGTGAATATAGAGTATCATGTCTTCTGCAAATAATGACAATTTAACTTCTTTGTTTCCTATTTTTATTCCTTTTATTTCTTTCTCTTGTCTGATTCCTGTGGCTAATGTTTCCAAAACTGTATTGAACAGGAGTGGGGTACTAGACATTCTTGTCTTGTTTCTGATTTTAACGTGAAGGATTTCAGTTTTTGACCGTAATTTAATATGATGTTGGCTGTTGGTTTTTCATAGACAGCTTTTATCAGGGTGAGAAGAGATGGTCTATTCCAATTTTCTGTACAGTTTTTATCATAAATGGGTGTTAGGTTTTGTCGAATGCTTTTTCTGCATCTATTGAGATGATCATATGGTTTTTGTCCTTGGCTCTATTGATATAGTGTATTATGTTGATTGATTTGCTTATGTTGAACCATCCCTGCATCCCTTGGACGAATCCCACTTGATCAGGGTGTATGATCTTCTTGATGATCTTCTGCATTCTGCTTGCCAGTATCTTATTGAGGATTTTTGCATCTGTGTTCTTTAGTGAGATTGGGCTATAGTTCACTTTGTTGGTTGGGTCTTTCTCAGCTTTGGGGATCAAGGTGATGCTTGCTTCCAGGAATGAATTTGGGAATATTGTTTCCCTTTCAGTTTCATTGAAGAGATTAAACAGTAGTGATAATAGTTGTTCTCCAAATGTCTTGTAGAATTCAGCAGTGAAGCCATTAGGACATGGGCTTTTTTCATTGGTAAATTTTTAATTATGTTTTCAATTTCATTGCTTGACATTGGGTTGTTTAGAATTTTTAGGTCTTCTTTGTTCAACTTTGGTAATTCATATGTATGTAGAAATCTGTCCATTTCTTCTGTGTTTCCCATCTCATTGGCATATAGGTTCTCAAAGCAGATATTGATGGTCCTCTGGATTTCTGCTGGGTTTGTTGTAATTTCACCCTTTTCATTCCTAATTGCATGGATTTGGGCCTTTTCTTTTGTTTCCTTTTTTTTTTTTTTTTTGTACCGGGGATCAAACTCATGACCTTGCACTTGCAAGGCAGGTGAAGTGCTACTGAGTTGAATCCCCGGACCTTCTTTCCTTTTATTGACAAGGTTGGCTAAGGGTTTGTCAATTTTGTTTATTCTTTTGAAGAACCAACTGTTTGTTTCATTGATTTCTTTTGGTATCATTCTCTTAGTTTCCATTGCATGGATTTCTGTTCTAATCTTTCATTTCTTCCCTTGTATGAGCTTTGGGTTTGTCCTGTTCTTCTTTTTCTAGAAGCTTGAGGTTCAGCATTATGTTTTTTATTTGAGCTCCTTCTCTTTTCCTAACATGAGTATCCACTGCTATGAATTTCCCTTGTAAGACTGCTTTCATTGTGTTCTGTAGATTCTGATATATTGTATTGGCATTGTCATTTAATTGTAGAAACTGTCTGATTTCCTTTTTTAATTTCCTCTGGTTGTTCAGGAGTGTGTTGTTCAATTTCCACATGTTTATGAAATCCTTGTTTCTTTTCCTGCTGATCTCCAATTTCGTTGCCCTATTATCTGATAATAAACAAGGGATAACTTCAATTCCTTTCCACTTAAACATATTTTAAGAGCAAGTATGTGCTCTATTTTTGAGAACGACCTGTTTGCAGCAAAAAAAATGTGTATTCTGATTTTGTGAGGTGGAATACTGTAAACATCTGTTAAGTTTATTTGTTCAAAAGTTTGATTGAATTCTAGTATTTCATTGTTAATTTTTTGTCTAGTTCATCTGTCTATTTGTGACAGTGGAGTATTTTGGTCCCCCACTACTATTGTATTAGTGCTTATATGATTTTTCATGTCTGTTGGCATTTGTTTTATGTAGTTGGGTGCACTAGTATTTGGTGTGTATATAGTTATGATTGTCATCTCTTCCTCTTGGATTGTTCCCTTTACAAGGATGTAGTGGCCTCCATTGTCTCTCAGTGTTGGTTTGAAATCTATTTGATCTGCAAATAGGATAGCTACTCCTGCTTTTTTTCGGGTTCCTGTCTTGTGGAGTATTGTTTTCCATCCTGTAACTTTCAGTGTATGAGTTTCTTTTTGAATTAAGTGTGTTTCTCATATGCAGCATATTGTTGGAGCTTCTTGATCCATTCTGCCAGTGCATTGTTTTGACTGTTGAATTGAGACCATTGACATTGATGGTTATAATTGATAATGTGTATTGACTTATTCTTGTCATGACCTTTTCCTGTTGTTGCGCTCTCCTTTCTGCATTTAATTTCTTATCTTGCCTTAATAGATTTATTCTGCTAGGCTTCCTGGGGTTGTGATCCTCATTGTCTTTTCCTACAATATTGTTTAAAATTTTTTGGAGTGCTGTTGTGGTATTCATGAAGTTTCTCAGATGTTCTTTGGCCTGAAAGTATCTTATTTCTCCATTGATTTTGAAAGATAGTTTTTCAGGGTACATCAGTCTGGTTTGGAGGTTGTTTTCTTTTAGAGGTTGAAATAGTTCACTTCTTGCCTTGAGGGTTTGTGTGAGAAGTCTGCTGTGATTCTGATGGGCTTTCCTTGTATGTGATTTGTTTCTTTAACTGCTTATAGTATTTTGTTCTTCTGTTGGGTTTCTGGAATCATGATTATTATATGCCTAGGCGTAGATTTTTTTTTTTTTTACCACAGCTAGTTGGAGTCCTATATGCATCACTTATCTGTATGTCAAATTTTTCAACCCTGCTTGGGAAGTTTTCTGCAATCACTTCTGTTAACAAGTTTTTTCAATGTCGTTTCCGCTCTCCTGTTTTCTTCATTGAGTCTGATCAGTGTTATGTTATTGTTCTTTGCATCATCTATCAGGTGCTGGATTGATTTCTCATGGTCCTTTACTATTTTTAAGAAATTTTTCTTTTTCTGGTCACTAATTGCAATCCTGTCTCCTATATTGATATTTTGTCTGCACATTGGCTCATTCTGCTGTGTAACCTTTCAATGGAGTTTTTAATATCTTGGATATCTGTTTGCATCTGTTTTATGTATTCCCTTTGTTTCTTATGCTGGGATTCCATCATGTTGCTCAGCTCCTCTATTTTTATCTTTGTCTAGTTATTATTCCTGTCTTTCACTGTAGACACAATCTCTGTTTTATCTGAGAAATTATTTCTGATTTTATTTTTTCCAGATCCTCTTTTGTTCCCAGTTTGGGGAGTCCAGGTGGTTAAGTATCAGATTGTTCCATCTCACTGCCCTTTGGGATTGTCTTAGGTGATCTGGAAGTCTGGTTTTGAGTCTTGTTTATGTGTTTTCCCATTTCAGCAGATGCAGCCTGCTGGACCTTTGTTGAGGTACTCTTTGCTTGCTCAGTGGGCTTCAATTCTCAGTAAGCCTCAGAGAGGTCTCTCTGCTCCTCAGCATTGTGCCAATTCTTGGGTTCAGAATGGTTACCTTCTGGATCACTGTCCTCCACTGTTGTCCAGGAGGGGTTCTGCCTGGGACCTGCATACACTTAGTGATGTTATCTTGGCCAGCCTCTGGGTGAGGCCTACCCGCCCGTGTAGCTGTTGTCTGGGAGGGCCTTTGGCTTGTGGCTGTGCATCTGAGTTGCTGGTGTCTGAGCAGGCTTCTGGCTGGGGTCTGTGAGCACTTACTGATGGTATCTGGGTGGGTCTCTGTCCTGGGTCTGCTTGCCTGCATAACTCTTTTCCAGGTGTGTCCTGTCTTTCAAAGCAAAGGGGCAGGCTGAGGATTTAGCTCAGTGGTGCTTCTGCCTGCCTCTCAAGCACAAGGTCCTGAGTTCAATCCCTGGTACCAAAAAACCCCACAAAAAACCCAAAAAAGCAAAATCAAAGCAAAGGGGCAGCTCTGGAGGCAGCCAGTAGAAAAAGTCATTGTCTTGGGCCTGGTTAGCCTTTGTACTTTCAGTGTCTGTGACTGTCCCCAGGACAGGGTGTAGGAGCTCCTTTGAGAGGCACTAAGGCAGGTAGCCTGTCAGTGCTGGAGATGGGCACCTAGGAGGCCAGGCACAGAGCCTGAGAGCCAGTGATGAGCATAGTGAAGGTGTTAGTGTGGATCCCAGTGGCTGCTGGGGACTTGGGTCAGGAAGGTGGCTTTGAAAGAAGAAGCCTAATGGAGGCTTGGGTCTGAAATGAGTTGTGGAAGGAATTTTGTTTTCTGACTGTATTAATGGTTCTGTCAAGAACATAATTGTTTCTTAATTTTCAACTTTTTTTGATGTATTCTAGTTTTTCTTCACTCTGTAAAATTGTGTTTTCATTTTTGTTAGAAAATTTTTATTTTGCAAATAAAATATCAGTATCATTTTCTCTTGGAAGAAGGAAAACCCATTGTTTCACAAGGCAGAGCCCAGTCCTTTCATCAATGAAGTAATTACTTCTCATTAGCAAAGTGTTGTGTGTGTATGCAGAGTTCAAAGAAGGTTCACTTTTTAGTTTTGTTTTTTGCTGTTATTGTAAACTTTGAGCTTGTTTTTCCTTTAAGAAAATTCTAGTAAGTTTTAAAAGTACCTAGATAGATTGGACTAACCATATATGGGCTCTAACAGCTGAGTTGATGAAATACAAAATAAAACAAAACAGAATGAAGGTCAGTGGGGGTATAAATTGAGCTGCTCAGGGTTAAAGTTTTAGATTGTTCTTCATAATTCCTTTTCTCTCCACCCAGAAAATGAAGCTTGCTGTGAACGTCAGGTGTGTGGGCCATGGACAAGAGGTTTCTGTGATGTTGAGCGAACTTTAGTTTAGGCCAATTATTTGTTTATAAGTATTTATTTAAAAAATTAAAATGTGAAAACACACAAAATAATGCTTACTTATTTTCTGTCTTTTATGGAGGCATATACTTCTCAGAGGCCCCTCCTGGCATTGGGATATGATCAGAAGGAACTTTTTATTTTTATTTTTTTCTGAACTGTTTTTATATTAGGGTAATGCATTTAGCAACTGATTAAGTAAAACTCAAGAAAAACCAAACCAACCCGAAAAGCCTAGTAACACAAACATCAGAAATATTAGGGTGTAAGATGGAGAGCCCCTCTGACCCCTCACCAGATTGACACCTTGCCTGTCCCCTGTCCTTCCCATCTCCCTTCCCTTCTTTGTGCTGTTCCACACCTTTCCTTGGCATCAAGGTCTGTCTGTGTCTCACCTTTAGTTTTACAATATTGTGGTAAAAGTTTAAACATCATATAATTAACCATTTTTAAGTGGTCAGTTTGATGGCATTTAGTATACTCACAGTGTTATGCAGCCACTATTACCGTCAAGCACCAGAATATTTTCATTTGCCCAGAGGAAACTCCTGCCCATTAGCAGTCTCTTCATTACTGCCCATCCACTTTCCATCTCTAAGGATTTTCCTCTTCTGGAAATTTCATCTAAATGCACTCATGCACCACGTGGCCTCTGTACTTGGCTCATTTCACTTAGCATATGTTTTCAAGCTCCATCCACATTATAGCATCTTTTATTTGTTTTTATATGCAGTGAGATCATACCATATATACTGAACTAAAGTTTGCTGTTTCCTTGTTACAATAGTCATTATAAATCTTTCTATATTACTGCATGACAGGCTACCTCATTAAAAAAATCATTGCTGTTATATGTCATTTGTATATACAGTACGGGGTTTAATTCACTGGTCTCAGAGAGGACTTCTGATTTTTAGGTATTACATGAAACAGCTCTGCAATGAGCATCTGCAGACTTTATTTAAAAAAATTATTTTTTGCATTTGTATGAATATCTGTAGTCAACTCAAGAAGTAAAATTTCTTATTCAAGTTACTATAGACTGTGTACTCCTTACTGGAAATGCTGGGGGACTAGAAATGTTTCAGATTTTTGATTCTTTTTCAGAGTTTGGAGTATTTGCTTAAACATAATTAGATGTTTTGGGGATGGGGCCCAAGTTTCAACATGAAATTTGTTTATGTTTCATCATTTCATACAGTATTTTTAATATGCTGGTGTTTTGAACTGACCTGTCCCTTGGGGCCAGGTGTGGTGTTTTCCATTTCTGGTGTCAGTTGGTGGTCAGAAAGTTTGGATCTTAGAAAATTTCAAATTTTGGATTTTCAGATGCTAAGTTTGTATAGCTGAATTTTTGATAGAGATTACTAAATTGCCCTTCTAGAAGTTGGTGGCATTTTATGTTCCTAGCAGTGTTTCATGAACTTTTCATGTTGCTCCAGGCCATGACCAACATTGGCAATTACAGGCATTTTACCTTTAGGAAGTCCAAAAAATAGAAATGGTATTTTCATTCATTTTTGTTTTGTTTTTTGTTTTTGGTACCGGGGATCAAACTCAGGACCTGTCCTTTCAAGGAAGGTCCAGTGCCACTGGGTATCTTCATTTTGTGTAGCAACATTTAAATGTTTGGCCATGAGGTTATCCTTGTACATCATTTGTGTTTCTTTTTTTTTTCTGGGAAATAAGTGTTTAGTTTCACTACTAATATTCTGTTTTCAGTTGTCTCATAGATTTCTAAGAATACTTCTAGGCATATTTAGTGAGATTCTAGATCATATGAAAATGTTTTTATTTCAAGTTTTCTTTGATTTTACTTACAATAATTCTTTCCATGCAGGGAGTTTTGGTTTTTATAGCATCAAACTGACCCAGTTTTTATTTTGTGCGTGGTGAGTTTTGTGTAGTATGTTGACATCCATTTTGTCATTCTATTTTTAAAAATTCTCCTTTTTGGGAGGTTTCTGCGATTTTAACTTTTATTGTTTAATCTTGTTTCAAATAGAATCTGGTTATTTATTTATTTATGGTGCTGGAGCTTGAGCCCAGGGCTTTGAGCTTTGATATGTATATATTGTATATGTTGTGTGACTGAGCTACAGCCACAGCTCCAACTTTTGCCTTTAAATAATTTTGTATCTTCTAGTTGTTTGGATTCAGACAGATTTAAAATACTATAACAAACAGTGTTGTTTAGATTTTGATCCTATTGATTTGTCTTTTTCTTTTAGATACTAGATTTTCTTCAGTTTATTGAGATAATGTATTTAGCCTTAATTGTTTTATATTTTGGGGGTTTTTTTGTTTTTAGTGTTTCATTTTTCTCTCCCTTTTGTTTGATTTATCTTTTTGCCTTTTTTTGTTTTTTTGGCAGTGCTGCTAATTAAAACCTTCACATCTCCAGCTCCTCACTTTTTTTTTTTAATTTTAAGATAGGGTCTCACTAAATGACTAAATTGCCCAGCCTGGGCTTGAACTTGTAATCCTGCTTCTGCATCCCTGAGTGCTGGGGTGTGCACTGCGATGCTGCAGTCTTCTTTGGGATATCTGTCTAAATCCACATGAATAAAAGACAAAAGTTTAAAAGGGTAAATACTTACTAGGTAAATATTATGAATTCTTGAAATTCAGTAACTTCAGCAGTTTATGTCATGCAAGCAAGCAACCTACATCCATTTTGTTTGACAATTAAGTCTTGGATTTGCAAATTGTCTTGTGTTATTTTAGTTTCATTTTCATTGATTATACTTTTGAATATGCATTCATTCTTCAGTGTCTATGGGCAATTGACTCCAGGACTCCAGCAGACACCAGAATCCAGAGATGCTTCAGTTCCATATATGAAATTTATTTACATGTAACCTGTAGTGTCCTCCTGCATACTTTCAGTCGTCTCTAGGTTACTCATAATACCTAGTGTAATGCAAAAGTTGTACAGTTAGTTGTTTTCCTGAATCTTTTAGGGAATATGGGAAGAAAAAGTGTACACATGTTCAGTATAAACATAATTCTTTTTGTCAAATATTTTCATGGTGTTCGTTGAATCCTTGTGTGTGGAATGGAATGCCGAGGACTGACTCTGACTCTCTTGTGTCTTCAGGATCACAGCTAGTAGGTAACTTTACTATGCTGTGTGTCAGCATTTCTGCCCTTGGTCTTTGGTGTTTTCTGACTCGGTGGCTTTCACCCTTGCCTGCCTGAGGGACTTTCTTTTGTAGCTTTTTGTTAATCTGGGGTGGGGCCCAGGTTACCTATAGAAGTTTCCAGGGGCAGCTTGACCAGGGAATCTCTATTTTTCTACTTTATTTAGCTCAGTGGCACCGGGCCTGCCTGGCAAGTGCAAGGTCCTGAGTTTGATTCCCAGTACCAAAAAAAAAAAAGGTGGCTGGCTTGCCTCCTCCCTGCTAATGATTGTTTTAAAATTAGCTGGGCTGTGTGTTTGACACTCAGAATATTTTAAAGCTTTTAGTTCAGTCAACTTCAGTCCTGTGTGTAGTCAAACCCGAGCACCCACTGCTGTAGGGCAGCAGTCTGGGGATTTAAACAGGGGCAGCATGTTTATTGGCTTTCCCATCATCTTCGCTCCCTGGTGTTCTCTCATGGGCTTTTTAGGTTTGTGGGAAAGCTCCGTGGTGCTCAGGTCCCTTGGCCCCTGTGGCCTTAGCATCTTCCTGTGATGCTTGTGAGGATGTCTTGTGAGGATGTTGTTTAAGGTAGTGGATAATCTGTTCTCTTCCTGAGGCTTGCAGAGATGTGTTTTGGCTTTTGGTGTTGCCCTTACTTTTGCATCATCTTTCTCAGTGGTTTGGAGTTGAGTCTGTGTATAGGTGTTCTTCAGAAAGGAATGTGTCAGTGAGGGGAGTAGAGGAGACATCTTCGCTCTGTCTTCTTTCATTTGAAGTCACCTGCATGGGTGTCAGATGTCTTTGGATCATGAGTTAAGTTGAAAAGAATTTCCATGTATAGGAACTGTATGTATAAGTCAGCTCTGTCACTAGTCATATCCCTGACTCTGGGTACATATAAAGTAAAGAGAGGGTCTTTTTGGCTCATGGATCTGGAGTAAGTCCAAGATCAGTGGGCCCATTCTTCAGGCCTCTAAGAAGATGATACAGTCACGGGGGGAGTGCATGTGGGAGAGCACTCATATTTGGAGCAAGAAATGCAGAAGAATTGAGAGTTTAGGGTCCTACCATCCCCTTGGAAGGCACGCCTCTGTGACCTAAAGACCTCGAGTAGGTTCCACCTTTTAAGGATCCATAGCACCTCCCAGTATTGCCACCTGGGGCACTCAGCCTTTACATATGGGCCTCTGGAGAACACTCATCCAAACCACAGCAGAGACCAAAAAAAATTCTGGTGCTAATCCTTTGTGTTTTAAGTATTACTTATTCTGTGGGTATTGTTGCAGTGCCTTGATGGTGTAGAGTTGGTTGGACAGGGTGGAATCTCCTTTGTCATTGTCACACCGTTATGCAGCTGTCTTGTATCCTCTGTAACTGCAGAGTCTGTAGTATGGAGGAGTCTATGCTGACCACATTGGCTTTGAAGTGACCTTGTCCTTGTGTGGTACTTGAAATTTTCATCTGGGGCTGCCACAGTATTTCCCAAGTGGATTTCCCTGAACATCCTTCCCTTGGTTCCTTCACAGAAGAAAGGCTCCACAGTGGACATGCTTGGGAATCCATCCATACAATTGTACAAAAAGCGGTTTTGTGTTTTCTAAAACCATGTTTTTCAAACAAATTTGACCATGGTGTTCTTTTATTTTTTTAGGACAATGATAGGAGAGTTTTGGGTGTGGCGGTCTACTGTTTCTGAATTCATAGAACTATGGACATCATGGAGGCTCTCCCCCGACAGCATGAGCCCAGCCATCTAGAGGGAGAGCAGTGAGATCACCATGGTTGGTGTTCTTGCAAGTCATTTCCTTTAAAGTAGAGCACAGTTTGAAACTTATAAATTGTTTATTTCTGGAATTTTCCGTTTAATATTTTTGAAACATAGTGCCATCTGAACCAGCTCTCAGCACTGGGCTTTGTGTTAGGGTCTGCTCTTTGCTCCTTGCTCTTTAGACTAAATACCCCATGTCATGTCTTGGAACAGTCTTGAGGGGAGGGGAGGGGCTTCCGTGAGTCTCTTTACCAGACAAAGAAAAGGAGATAGAGAGAAAGTTGTCTCTCCTATCTGCAGTTTCATTTTCAGTTACCTGAGGTCAGTCGAGATCTAGAAATATAAAAAATTCCAGAAAGAAGCACTTTGTTACTTTTAAATCATGTGCCATTCTGAACAAAGTGATGAAATCTCATGCCATTCCATGCTTTCCTACCCGGGCCTGAATCATCTCTTTGTCTAGTATATTCACACTGTGTATGCTACCCTACTTCTGTACCTCCCTTATTAGCCTTCCTGGTTATCAGATCAGCTGTCACAGCATTGCAGTGCTTGTGCTCACAATTATGATAATGGCCCTTATGATAAGGGCCCCAGAGTGCAAGAGGAGTGATAGTGACACTTTTATTACAGTATTACAATTGTTCTGTTTTATCACTAGTTATTGTTAACCTCTTACTGTGCCTGATTTATAAAGTTTATCACAAATAGGTGTTTTAGTTACTTTTCTTGGTGCTGAGACAAAATACCAGACACCCACAAGTTAAAGGAGGAAAAATTTATTTAGCTCACAGTTTGTAGAGGTTTCAGTTCAGTGTTGGCTGGCTCCAAGGCAGGGTGGCATGCCAGAGGGGCATCACAGAGGAGGATTGATCCATGCCAGGCAGAAAACAGCAAAAGCAAGCAATTGACCAGTGACAAGCCTGTTTTTGTCTCTTATATTTTATCCAGGCTATCTGCCTTTAGGGTGGGTAGCACTCACACCTTTAATCCTAGTGTCCTTAATCCTAGCATTGCACTGTGAATCAATCCCAGTGTCACATACTCTAGATCCTGCCACCTCTGAAAAGCCCCTCCTATGATCACATGAGTCTTCAGGGGAATATCTAGGCACAAGCCGTAACAATAGGTATGTATGGGAAGAAACGTGGTCTTTAGGGTTTGGTACAATGTGCACATTTAAACATCCGCTGGAGTCTTGCAATGTACCCCCATGAATAAGGTGGGGCTGCTGCAGTGTGGCTTGACTAGAATTGTGTCCCTGGAATGGTGAATCACATCTGGCAGGAGTGATTTGGCTGCCTGAGACTGGGCTCTTCTCCCCATCAGAAGCCCACTTCTTCCTGTTCTTGTGCTCAGGGTGAGCAGCTGCCAGCACTAGAGCATGCTATATCATCATTTCTCTATGTGGCCACCATGAGATTTTACATAGGAAGATTTTATTTCTTACACATCCCATAAAAAGGAATGCCCCATGCCATGTAGGGCCCCAGGGCAAGCACAAGGTCTTCTCAGGAGGTAGAACAGACTGAAGGGAAAGCCAAGGCCAGGCCTTTATTGAGGGTTCTGAAGGAAAGAGTTAGGGTGGCTAGTCTGAATGTCTGGCAGTCTTTGGGGTGTGAGGGGTCCCTTGGCTGGTTCCTGGTGCCTGGCCCTGTGGTGCTCAAGGTAGTGTTGGCTGGTATGTGAATTTGGTCAGGAGACGGTTTGGTTGGTCTGCCTGCGAGGGGAGCACCCACCAGACCTTTGCTGTGTCCATGAGTTGCTGTTCCTGGGTGAAGCTGTCTTTCCCCAGTTAGTAGGGCCACAAATGCTATAGTGTCAAGAATATAGAAAAGAAGAAAATGTGGTCATTACAAGTGTCCCTGTGATGAATGGAAGCTGAGTAGACAATTACAGATTCCAAGACAGAAGAGCTGCTGGGAAATGGGGACGGAGATGTCCCTGGCTTTTTGCTCTATCCCTTTGGTCTGAGATCCTCAGGCTTTGGGATGTGTATGTTGGAAATGGTCCTTCTTATTGCTCAGGAGGTTGATGCAGCTTTTCTGTGCACAGATATCACCAGGTCACACTTAAGTATGTGTTAATTTGGGGAGTTGGAGGACAATTGCAAAGCCTCTGAAGGCAAAGACCACCAGACTTTAGGGTGCTGGTTTCTAAGGGAGCTGTTGGTGGTGGTACAGCTCATAAGGTCAGTGTGCCTCTGACTCAGCTGTCGCCAGGGCACACTCCAGGTGTTGGTGAAAGATTTATGGTCTGAAAAGATTGCTTGGCTCTGTTGGACCAAATCTGGTCTGGAAAATGGAGCAAAAAAGCACCATTTCACCTGATCCAGTGACATAAAATGTTTACAAAAATAGTGTCTTTTTAGTTTTAAAAATTGTGTTAACATACATGCAATACAGAAAGGAGTGTCTTAGTTACTTTTCTCATTGCTGAGACAAAATACTTGATACCTGCACGTTTATTTCAGCTCTCAGTTTGCAGAGGTTTCAGTCCATAGTTGGCTGGCTCTAAGGCAGGGCAGCATGGCAGAGGGACATCACAGAGAGAGAGTCCATGACAGTACAGACAGGAAGCCTCAAGCAGTAGCAGCAGCCTCCCTTTCCCTTTTACTCTATTCAAGCTACAAGCCTGTTGATTGTTGCCACCCACACCCAGGGTGGGGCTTCCATTGTCCACACCCAGAACTCTGCTGAACGAATTTAGTTATCATATACCCTTAATCCATATTCACATAGCCTTAATCCAGCATCACATACCCATAATCAAGCCACCTCCCAAAAGTCCCACCAATGAGTGCATGAGACTTTGGGGAATATCTAGATACAAGCCATAATAAAGACCTTCACGCTGAGCTATATTCTCAGCCCTTTGTATTTTTTATTTTGAGACAAGGTCTTTCCAAGCTGCTAAATTGCCCAGGCTGAATTTGAACTTGGGTTCCTCCTGCCTCAGCCTCCCAGAAGCCGAGGATTATAGGTCCTCAGCTGGGATTATAGGTCTGTGTCACTACAACCTGCTCACTGTACCATCTTAGCCACTTTTTGTTGCACAGTTCAGTGAATTTAAGTATATTTACAGTGTTGTACAGCCATCATCACCATGCATTCACTCATTTCCAGAGCTCCTTTTGTCTTGCAAAGTTGATCCTCTGCCTCTGTTAAACACCAGCTCCCCATTCTCTACCCCAGCCCTCGGCAGCCACCCTTCCACTTTCTGTGTCTATGAATTTGACTGCTTACAGGAGAGGCGCCATACAGTGTTTGTCATTTGGTGATGGGCCTGTTTCACTGAGCATAATGTCCTCAGCTCACCCACACAAGCTTGATCTTTTCCAAAGGTGATGATTTCTATATCTGGCAATGGTGACTGAAGTTTAAGAATTCACCCCATATTTATATGTTTTAAATCTTATTGGGAAGATAGCATTTGGTATCTTTTTTTTAAGGTGTGCATATAAATCACATGCAGGGAAACTGGGTAAATTCCTTGTTCTTTCTGCATCAAGGAAAAAAACCTGCTTCTCAGGCCCTGTTGGTGGCTTCTTGGCCCAGGTGTCTGTCATTGTTGAGTTCCACAGTATTGTCACACCTCAGAATCCCTCCCCTTTCTCCAATTCTGTACAGTGAATGGACACAGAAAGTGGGGTGACATGTCCCTACCCTAACCATATTATCATTAATTATCATATCCTAATTACTAAGGAAGAATGCAATATTTAAGGTTTTTAAATGATTTTAATATAAAATTTAGAAGAAAACGTTCAAGTTTTGTACATCTCTTCAGCTGTGTGGCTTTATTCACTCACCACATCTTCAGTTAGTGAACTGCAAAATTCTTATTGTGGGAAATTCTAGACTGCAGTACCAGGTTGCCCAGAGTGTGCATTCTATCATAGCTGCACTGCCCAGTAGGTAGCCAGTATCCATATGCAGCTATTTAATTAACATTAATTAAAATGAAATAAAATTGGAAACAGTCACTCAGTTGCATTGGCCAAATTTATGTGCTCAAGTTGCCACATGTGGCTGGAGGCTGTTGTGATGGAAAAGAACTGTGGATCCATCATGGCCCATTGGCCATGGGAGTGGGGCGCGATCCACACATCCATCATCACACAATGCTGGTAGATAGCACTGCCCTGCACCGTGTCATTCCCGTTGTTTCAGCCAGCTACAGATGGTTATTGAGCACCTGCTGGATGCCAGGGAGCTGCTACCTTGTTGGCTTTTTCAACAGATTACCTTGAGTACCTTCTGTGTGCTGAGAGATCGCTGAATTCTTTGGAGTTAAGTATTTAATACAGTAACAGCATGTCTTTCACTTACATTGCTATTGCTAGTGGGTTTCTTCCTTTTGTTTTTGTTTCCTTTTGGCTGGAAAAGTCTTTGGCATGAGGGAGAAGTTTTGAGCAAAGTTGGAGATGTGTCAAGCCTGATACTGCTTTGAGATTGGGGTGCGCATGGTCAGCAGAGCCAAGGCAGGGTGAGCCTGTGGGGCCAGGCACTAGGGGAGTGGGGCGGCAAGATGGACCGGGTCTGCACCCCAGAGAGGGCAGTCAGCCACCAGCTGGACTGGGTTGGACGATGTGACCATGTGGCCGGTTTGTGGGGCTTGACATGGGAGGACACATTACCCCTGAGGAAATCCACAGGTTTTGGAAAATAATCCATCTAATCTTTATATAAATATGTAAAAATCAATCTATATCTATATCTCTATCTATCTCTATCTCTATCTCTATCTCTATCTCTATCTATCTCTATATCTATATGTACTTGTTTTGTGGTATGGGGGATTGAACCCAGGGCCTTCACACTGAGTGAACTACATCCTCAGCCCATTGTAAACTTTTTCATTTTAAGACAGGGTCTCACTAAGTCACTAAGCTCCCCAGGCTGTAGTGAAACTTGGGATCCTCCTGCCTCATGTTCCCAGAATGCTAGGATTACAAACTGTGCCCCACCATGCCCAGCTGAAAAAAAAAATTCTTTACGGAGAACAGCATTTAGTATGGACATCACATGATTGATTGTTATCCTGGTTCCCATTTGATTGCAGGGAAGATTGGAATGGGCTATATAACATTTTGTGTATACTTAATGTCCTCAGTTCTCTTGGATATTTACCTAGGAGTGGAGGTGCAGATCACATAGTCATCCTATGGTTAACTAAAAAATATTTTTGCAGTACTGGATTAAGCCCAGCACCTTTGCACTGAGCTGCATCCTATCCCCCCCAACCACACACTTTTTTTCTAAATTGCTAAGTTCCTAGGCTGGGCTCAAACTTATGATCTTCCTGCCTCTGGCTCTCAGAGTGCTAGGATTGCAGGTCTGTGCCACCACACTTAGATTCTTTTTTGAAAAACTACAAAACTATTTTCTACAATAAGTGGACCATTTTGTATTCTCATCAGCAATGTTTGGGGGTTCCAATATTTCTACATCCTCAAAATTTTTTAAACATAGCTATCCACTGAGGTGTGAGTTGGTCTCTTTTTTTAACTTTATTTTTTATCAGTACATATTTGTTATACATATTGATCACATTCATCATAGGGAATTTGTACCTGTACATAATATATCTTAATTCTTTTATTCCCCATTCCTCTCCCCTCCTTTCAACTCTTCTTCCCCTTTCCATTTATAAAAGCTTTGTTTCCATTTTTTCCTTCCTTTCTCTTTTTTTCTTCCCTTCCCTTCCCCACCCCCTCCCTTGTTCCCCTTCCCATTTGAACACATTCTTCCTACTTCCCAACATCTCATTTGGTTTTGATTTGTATTTCTGTGGTCTTCTTTGGAGAAATGTCTCTTCTAGTCCTTTATTCAACTTTTACTTGGGTTCTTTTTTCTATTACTGTTATAAGACTTTCATTTACTGTTTTTCCATTTGCATTTAAAGGCCAACCCTCACTGTTCCTCTTAGGTTGGCAGCATGCCATGCAGAGGGCTGGGGCTTGGCCTAGGATTCAGCACAGGTCGGGAAGCGTGTCCTCATTCTGCCTTTGGCATGCTCAGAGTTCCTCAGCCTTGGTTGCCATAACTAGCCTGATTCTACTTTACTTTTGTCATAGGTATATAGAATTTATCTATTTTTAAAATGAGGAATGAGTATAATTACTTTTCATTTGAAATTCCCTTTTAATTTCACCCTGTATTAAAGAGAAACTGCTTTATATGTCTTTGAACTAAAGCATTTCTTTTTTCTTGATGTGATGTGGAGTTGGTGGTAACTATGTCCAGAAGATCAAATAGAGCACTAAGATATGTCCAGAGCTGTTTGTAGAACTCTTGGTGGGAAAGTGATAGTGTTTCAACTTCTTTCTTCTTGGGGCTGGCCACATAATCAGGTGCCACTTGGCTGGTGATGGAGACAAGTATCAGGTGGTCCGAGGCTTGACTGACCTCAGCACTATTTGGCTGATCAATATCTGTCAGGAGCCATTATACATAATTTTGGATAAAAATCAAATTATGATTAGGGTTGTTTGAGGCCTCAGTAGTCCTGTGGATGCCGTGATGCTCAAGGGGATTACATCAGCTGAAGACATCGAAGTTCTTTGAGAACAGAGTAGTAATACAAAAAGAGAAAGGTTTCACCTGGGGAGGGACAGATTCTTTATCAGCTTAACTCATCCCATCTACTCTTTTGCTCATCTCACCATCCTAACCAACTTAAGCTCCTTATCAACCTCAAATCTTCATCAGCACAAGATCCTCATCATCATAGGATTACTGCCACTCTCCATGACATCTGATACTTCTTCTGATCATAAGATCCTTGTCAAGTTAGGATTATTGCCATCCTTTGAGTCATCTGATTCTCCCTACACACCCAGTAAATAGTGGCAAGCTCAGGATGCCTTTGTGTTTGCTGTCCAGAGCAGCACTGATCAGGCTGAAAACCCAGCTTCTTCTCTAAGTCTCATTTCTTGTCTTTGTTCTTATCAGCTTTGTGTTGTAGTGCCTCACAGGATACCAGGACCCACTGTAGGGGTTCTGGTAAAGTGTCCTTTCCCATTCCCTATAAATATCAATTCCATATTTTAATGTATAAAATTTCACACTTACATTTTAATAAGATCACACTTAACATTTTGATAAGATCAAGATCATTTTGATAAGGGGCTGGCACACCCCTTTGTCCAAGTCTGGTTGAATATCTGGGGCCATATTAATTGAATTATGTTCACTTTTCATTTCATATCTTTCTTGGTACTTCTTAGTGAGTCCTCCTCCTCTTTTCTTTATGGTGGTGTCACCTTGGAAGGTACCATCTGTGGGGTCTATTCTCATGTGGATTTTTTGGTTGTCTACTCCCCACCCAGGGCAGATCTCCTCAGTCTTTTGTAGATTTGTCCCTCAAGGTCTGGCAGCACCTGAAGCAAGTGTTCAGGAAATTCCTGCTGAGGGGATGAAATGCCATCTGGATTCTGCCCACTTCTGCACCACTTTTGTGAGTGGGTAAAGCTTCCTGTTTGTTCTCTTTTTCTGTGGTGCTGAGATTTGAACTCCAGGTCTTCAAATGCTAGAGAAGCACTCTACCATCAAGCTAAGGCCCTGGCCTGTAATTTTTATTCTTAAGTACAAACAAGGGCCTAAAGTTAATGAAAAAACAAACATTATAGTTCCAGAATTTTTGAATCAGGTAGTGAGATACAGATATGTGTCTATATATTTGAGACTTAATAATATTATATAATCACCTGTCTACTTCACTGAGGGCTTGCTTCTTTTCCATCTTCTTATCCATTACTTAGATAGGTAAAAGTTCTTCCCAAACACCCATTTCACACGGTGTCATCCCAATATTAGAGTAGAGTTGGATTTATGTGCTGGCTGTAGGGATGGGATGGGTCTTGGTGGGGCAGATGTAGGCATGGTCTGGCTGCCTAGAGTGGCTTCTTTTTTGTGGCTCTTGATTCTTCTTGAATCTACCTTGGTGATGCATGGGTAACACTTCTACTAAAGTGGACCTAAAATGCTATGAGGTTATAGGAAGCCCCACCTTCCATTTTGCAGGATTAAGACCTGAAGTGGACAGGTGAAAGCAGCTCCAGTTAGAATTTATATTACCCACTGCCATGGTTTGGATGGGCTGGAAGCTCAGTCCCCAGCATGACAGCAGTGGGCCTGTTAAGAGGTGGGACCCAGTGAAAGACAATTAGGGCCCAGAGACACCACTCTCAAGAATAGACTAACCCTGTCCCTTGGGAGTGGATCAGGTCTTGAGGGACTGGATTAGTCCCCATGACAGCAGGGTGTTATGAAACAATGAGCCTGGCCTCTCTGAGTCTCTTGCTTTCTCTCTCACCTGTGATCTCACCTGCACATGCTTCCCCCAATTGCTGCCATCTGCTGTGAGGCTGTGTGTGCTGAGCAGAATCTAGCACCTGCTCTTGTACCTCCATCTCTGTGAACCAAATGTACCTCTTTATAAAGCAATCAGCCTCAGGTGTTTTGTTATAGCAACAGAAAACAAATTAAGACATCAAGTAGTGCAAAATCCTCAGGAGGCTTACAGCACAAATAGATTTTTCTCCTCTTTGATAAGAAGAGAAAAACATTAAAGAGGCTGTTAATAGGGTAAGTGATCCTCTGAAACTTTTCAGTAACAATACTGAAGGTGAGGTTAAGATTATAGGAGTGGAAAAGGGAGTTGGACTCCTTTCCTGCACATCATAAAGGGTCATGGCCAACACTACATAATCAAATACAGATTAATAAGACTAAAGCAAAATAAGTTTATGAACATGCGTGTGTACATAGGAGTGATGCAGAATATGCAAACTCTAAGAAAGAATGATAGCTGAAACATAAATACCTTCCTACTAGGTGAGGGGGAAGTGGAGGGTGTGCTGCAGGATTTTTTTTTTTGTACTGGGGATTGAACTCAGGACCTTGCGCTTGTGAGGCAGGCAGTGGAACCACTGAGCTAAATGCCCGGCTAACTTCAGAATACTTCTGCTTTTTTTTTTTTTCCAGTACCAGGGATCAAACTCAGGACCTTGCGCTTGCAAGGCAGGTGCAGTGCCACTAAGCTAAATCCCTGGCTCTTGTGCTGCAGGATTTTTTTAGAGAAGGAGTAAATGATTTTTAGACTAAATGAATGAGCCCAGATGTATTAGTTACTTTTCTTGTTCCTCAGATTAAAGATACTAC
Organism: Heterocephalus glaber; assembly: GCF_053883595.1. Classification (NCBI taxonomy): domain Eukaryota; kingdom Metazoa; phylum Chordata; class Mammalia; order Rodentia; family Bathyergidae; genus Heterocephalus; species Heterocephalus glaber. Next base: position 36,234,076 of record NW_028258153.1, on the reverse strand, counting down.
TGGGGCTGATCAGACCCTCAGATACCTGTAAGGGGGGAATGATGGGGAATAAAGAGAAACAGAGACAGTATTTAAAGTGCAAGGGGACTGGAGGAGCTTGCCTTTAGTGGACAGATTTGACAATCTCCATGGTTGACCCACTTATTAGCAAGTAACAAGCATAAGGGAAGGGGTTGTGCATCATTTGTGGAACAGTAATGTTGAAAAGATTTTTGAAAAATAGGGAACAGGTTAAACTTTTATAAGGGGAACGTTGTGGAATGCCCACTTATGAGGCAAATATTATTTTGGTGCTATGAAGAAGTGAGTTCATAGCATTGTTTTCTAATAGTCTTAGAATCTAACTGTACACCCTAAAATCTGATGTGAAGGCTTAGGCAGTAGGATTGAGTTGAGGGGAGTGGTATGGAAATGAGATCAGCACCAAAGAGCTCTCTTTTGCAGAGAAGGCTTGAGACAGGAGAAACTCTGTTGAGATTATTGCTGAATTCTGCCTTATTTTACTTTTCATATGCAGTCATCTGAACTGAAAGGAGTTTTTGTTGCATATAAGCAAAACTTTTTGGATTTGACTGCCAGTTACTTGTACAGGACATTTGCAAGCTCTTCATGTCCCTTTCATTATAACACCAGAATTGTTGTGGTAAAGTTCCCAAAGCCAGAAAATTTGCCCCTTCAAAGGGTATAGTTCACAGGTTTCTAGGATATTTATGGAATCATATTTGGCCATCACGAAGACGGAATTGCAGAATGTTTTCACATCCTTTGTGTCTTTTTTTCATTAAGTTTATTGGTACATTTTAGGTATACAATATGATGACATTCATCTCTGGGAATTTGTGTCTACACTATATATCTTCGTTCTTATTTTTTCCCCATTCCCCTGCCCTCCTTTCAACCCCTCCACCCCTCTCTATTTACAAAGACTTTGTTTGTGTTTTTTCCTTTTTTCATATTTATTCCTTTCCTTTCTTTCCTTTACTTTGTGTCTGTTTTGATGAGATGGTAGGTCATACCAGGAGAGTGCCTCTCTTTAACCATTTTTGTCCTATAAAAATGGCAGCTTGAGTTCAAACCTGAGTTTGCTATTGCAAAACACCAACCAGTCTTGAAAACTCTTCTTTGGAAAGCTAACATAAGGCTTTTCTTCCATCTTATTTTATTTGGTATCAGGGAGCTACATGTGCTAAGGGCAGTTGCAGGGGGCTCATGGGAAGCCTAGGTTTGGTGGGGGGATCTGATCTTTGAAAATCTACTAAATGGAGGAACTTAATCATGGGCCTGTGCTCTTTGACACTGGGTGGAGGTTACTGGGATGCAAGTTTCAGTTCTATACAACAATTAACTTTCTAATGATAAAGCTGCCGGACCAATGAGTGAGTTCTACGATGTGTCCAGTAATTATTGAGTGTGTTTTGGCTCTGGGGGAGGCAGAGGACTCCCTGCAATGGGGCTTCTCTCCAAGGTGCCCTGGGAGCCTGTCTTGCTCCTGCTTACCTGTCCAATTATGCTCCTGCATGCCCCACGCCCACTATGCACCTGTGTGTCTGTTCCCTGTCCAGCATGCTGCCTTTCATTTCTTGCCATTCCCACCTGTAGAAGAACTTCATGTTTGCAAGCTGGTTCATCCATGGGTTTGCCCCAAATCTCTGCTTGACCTCCAAGGCTGCACAGTACCAAGGATTTTGGAATCCCTCATAGAGACTTTCTCATGCAGTCAAAGAGCTTCCTGAGGACAGTTAATGGCTGTCTGTCTTGTTGTTGCATTCCGCCAGCCTGCTCTGGGGGAGGTGCTCAGCCAATGCTGGAAGGAATATTGAGACTTGTCGCAATTTTTAAGCATATACCAGTGATGGCGGGCAAATGTTTTAGAACGTCCTGTGATGCAGATAGCCCAGGGCAGTGGGTGTGCTGTAGGTTTCCACCACTGCCATGTACAGCAGTCCCTTTTATCTGCCACAGATATGCTTCAGAACCCCCAGAATTATGCATAGATGCCTTTTTCCTGTACATACATACTTATGATAAAGCTTATAAATTAGGCACAGTGGGAAATTAACAGTAAAAACCAATAATAAAATAGAATTGTAGCAATATACTGTCAAAAGTGCTGTGACCGTGGTCTCTGTTTATTTTAAGAATTTTCCATTTAGTAATTTTTGGACTGCAGTTGACTGCAGGTAGCTGAAACTAAAAGAAAGAGAGGATGGGGATACCATGTGTCATATTTTTAATGATTGAATGACTTCTTTCATTCAGCATAATGTTTTCAAGGTTCATTCATGTCACTTTCTTTTTAAAATTAAAAAAAATTCTTTATTTTAGGACAGTTCTAGATTTATAGCAAAAGTATAAAGATAATGCAGAGGGCTCTCAAACACCACATTCCACTTCCCCTATTAACATCTTACACCAGGGAGCCAATATGGACATGTGTTATTAATTGAAGTCCATACTTGGTGCACATTTCCTTAGTTTTTGTACGATGACCTTTTTTTGTTCCAGGACCCACTCAGAACACATTGTGTTTAGTATGTCACTTTAGACTCCTCTTGACTTGACTTGTTTGATGACTTTGCCAGTTGTGAGGAATGCTCATCAGGGGTTTCATCAAATGCCCTCCAGCTGGGATTTTCTGATTCTTTTCTCCAGATTAGCCTGGCATTGTGGGGTTTGGCGAGGAAGTGGGCAGAGTGCGGTGTCTTCTCAACTTGTCATATCAGGGATGCACATTGTCAGTTACACGTCACTGTGATGTTGATGTTTTTATTTGTGTATGATACTTTGTTCTGTAGATAACATTTTATTTATCTGTTCATCCGTTGAAGGAATATTTGGCTTGCCTTTACTTGCCTCTAATGAATAATACTGTTATGGACATTTGTGTACAGTTTTTGTGGAGATGTATGCATACTTAGATAATAACACAAGTAGGTGATTGGAACTCTCAAATGTTATTAGTGAGAATGTAATAGTGCAGCCTGGAAAACTGTTTGGTAGGACTCCAAAAATATTAAACATAGAATTCCCATAGGAGCCCACAGTCCACTCCCAGTCACGTATCTGTTTCTAAGAAACCTAGATCTAGCTCTTTGAAGTTACCCTCTGGCTCTTTCTGAGTATTACTGAGTGCAGAGGTTTAGCTGAGCCCATTCTGTCACTCACTGCACGGAAGCAGTGGTGAGGTGGGTTCCTTAACTCCAAGTCCCACCCAAAGGACAGGGAGGGTGGGCAGATATGAGGTGTGGAGTCCACAGGGCAGGGCAGCCTTTTCACTGTTGCTAGCTCATCCAGCTTTCTTTCAGCACAGAAGACTCATGAAGGTACAGGGATATGCCATATGGTGCCTTGCTGGCTGAGGACATGTGGTCTTACTTTCTCAGTGTATACTGCGTTTGTGTCCCCAGCCACAGGCTGTGACATTAGTTGCACTTTCACTTCAGATTCCAACCTCCTCTTTGGCGTTGTTTCTCTATAAATATCTTCTTCTCTCAGATATCTGGACTTTGGGTTATTTTTCTTAAGTTGATTTATAGATGACCTTGGCCAAGAAGTTTAGAGCTAAGAAACCAACCAAGGAGTGTAAGGGGGAAATGACAGCAGGAGAGACAGAACAGAAATTCCAGAAGGGAGAGTCGAAATCTGTGCCAGACCCAAAATGGCTGAGCTGCAAGGTTGCTCTTAAATTATTTAATGGAGTGGGAAGAATGCAGAGGGTCAGGAGGAAATTAATGACCTCTGAGGAATGATAGGTGATGGAAAACAGATAAGCAACACATGAATGAATAAAGGGAATTAATCCTGGAGCCAAGTAGGAAGAAGTAGAACTGAAGAATTGGGAGAGTGAAAGCACAGTGCCTCTGGATTTGTTGGTGACCATAGACATGGAAGCAGGGAACATTTTCCGCCCGCAGATGGGAAAACTGGGAGTGCTTAGGAAGCTTGTTCTTTTTAAAGATCTTGAAATGTTATTGCTTAGCATGTTGGTGGCCAACTTTAGTTTTCTTACCCCTTTGCCTGTTTCTTGGGAGACAGCAATAGTTCAGTATCACTTATAAAATAAGGCTGTACATCCTGAAAGTGTGGACAACGTTCTTTTCTTAATTATGAAAGAAAAGCATATTGATGAAATTCCAGTGTTAGGACAATGGCAAAGGGCCCCAAACACAGTCACTGCAATCCTTTGCTTGAAATCTCAATTATCATAAGGGGGAAAAGAAAACCTGGCCATGATGAAAACAGATGGGATTGGCTGGCTGGCTGATGTTTAGAATTCTTTCCACTGGAGCGTTCTCTGATTTTAGTGAGGGTCTTTGGATTCAAATACCAGTGAACATTGAACGAGATGGCTGAGTGGGGCCCAGGACCTCCCTCAGGGTCACTCTGCAGGAGGGGAGGTGTCCCGTAGAAGCCTTGGTGTGTGTGTGTGTCGGGGGGTAAGTTTCTAGTTTCATTGCACATTTTTTTTGGCTATGCTGATATTGAACCCAGGGCCTCATACATGCTAGGCAACCAGTCCATCACTGAACCATCCATATAGGAAACTAACTTGCATAGATCAAGTCAGCCTTGGCTGCTGGAGACGGAATTACCCTTCCTGCCTTCATTCTTGCTGCTGTCTCTTCTGGGTGGATTCTGTTGAAGCCAAGATTGATTTTATGTACATCCCAGGGGCTTCTGGGCTTTTTGAAGTCATTTAAAAGCCTTTTTGGTTTTCAGAGCCTCTGCTAACAGATGCTATAACACAGTTATGAAAGAGTTATTGAGAATTGCCCAACACGTAATTCCAGACCCTGCCGGAACAGACAGCTGTTTGCATCAGCCTCTTCTTCGCCAAACTGGAAATGGAAATGTACTGAATTCCCCAGAAAGATGCCAGGGAAGGGTGGATTCTGACTTAAAGGGGGTAATCCCTGCAGGGGGGGGGGGGCGGCAGCATGGAAGTGTCTGGTGGGGGCTGCATGTAGTAGTAACAAACTCCTTCATGATCCCACATGAGGTAGGGGCACAAAGCCTTGAATTCTTCCTCCTTGGTCGTGTAGGGGATGATGGCACTGTCTGATTGTATTTTTATTTTTTCAGTGCTAGGGATCAAACTCAGGGCCTGATGCATGGTAAATGGGTGCTCTGCCACTGAGATACATCCCAGCCCAGACACCTGATTACTGAGCTTGTGTTGAGATCTCAGTGACCAGAAATTCCAGGTGGCAGATAGAGGCTCAAGGCCAGTGCCTATATGAACTTGAGCCACTACTGCTGCTCTAAGGATGATGGTCCCTTTGTTTGGATGACCAATTTCTGATCCTAGAGGCAAGCATGATGCAAGGCACTACATTAAGGGAGAGGGAATATTCTGAATGGATCATAGAACCACTTGTGGTCAGAGGTACTAATTTACTCTTTAGTGGTGATGTTCAGTGAACTTCTGATGTTTCAATCTAGAATCTAGTCAAGAAACTGAATTTCCTCTGCCTTCGCAGAGGCCTGTCTAGCTGCCTTCTTTGTCCTAGCATTGAGGTGCTCAGAAGTGGGGAAAGTCTAGAGAGAACTCATGATGATGGAACTGTACCTGATGTAGCAATCCCAGTCTCTTGTAGGTGATTGGATAAGGGTCAGTACACATCTTGGTTCTGGCCAATGAAATAAGAGAGAAGGAGGGACTTCTTTTGCAAAAAGAAGAGTCTCTGGGGAAGGGTTTATCTCCTCTGCTGTTTGGGCAAGTAGCTGGTGTGATCCATGAGGTGACTAAAATGAGGGCAGACAGCTCCTTGCTAAGCATGGCAGGATAAGAAGATGGAACAGTGAGCTTCAGTGACTTCATGGGTTGTTCTGCAGATTCCATGTAAAATAATAGCCTTACTGCATTCTGTATGTGTCCCCTAAAAGTTCATGTGTTGGAACTGAGTCCAATGTAGTAGTGTTGAGAGGTGAGACCTTTAAGAGGTGGTTATATAGATTAACAGGTTAATGCCATTGCCTTGGGAGTGGTATACTTGTGACGTTTGAGTTTCCATCTCCACACGTGGTGGTGCAACAAGAGGATGCTCATGGGAATGACCCCTCCATAGGGATTCTCAGCCATCAGAACCGAGGCTCAGTAAGAGTCTGTTCTCTGGAAATTGCCCCGTCTGTGGCCTTCTGTTACAGCAGTGTGAAAGAGATGAAGACACACTCTTGCCTTGAGGAGTTTTCTATTACACATGGAGCCCTGAACATCCTGACAGGTGGAAGTGAATTCTAATTTTTTAGTACCTCTCTCTGGAATTCATTCTCCTTCTAGAACTTATTTATGAACAAAACAAAGGCATATTAGAGGCTTTAAACTACATTGGAAATATTGTTCTGTTACGTCTGGCTGGAAAAATAATGTTTATGAAGTTCCAACATAACCCCTGAGCTGGGATTAGACTGCGGTACCTGAATTCTAAGTTTGTAAACTCGAAACTGGCATCATTTTGTGGAGCAGTATTGCCTTTCTCACATCCTGGCTGTGACTGAGCTGTGCCCTGAGGAAGGAGCTTGGCTCAGTAAGCAAACAGAGGTGGCTGGTACCTGGGCCGTGATGGCAGTCAGACCACAGTTGACTTTGGGTAGCCACAGTCTGAGTTTTTCAATATGGTAGGGAGTTTCTGGCTAGGACCTCTTCAGAAAGATTTCATAGTTTGGTGGTACTATGGATGGAACCCTGGGGCTTTGTACTGAGCTACATTGCAACCGTTTCTTTATTTTTTTTATCTTGAGACAGGGTCTTGCTAAGTTTCCCAGGCTGGGCTGGAACTTGTGATCCTCTTGCTACAGCTGCCTGGAGGGTTGGGATTTTATAGGTGCACCACCATGCCCAACTGAGATTTTGAAATTTTATTCTGTGAGAGATTTTTTTAAGCATTAGGAAATAGTGGTTAAATAAATATATGATTGACCCCTAACTTTTTTTTCAGTGTATGGGTTAGTGACATTCAGTAAACTCACATTTGGGCAACCACCCCCACTGTCCATCTCTAGGACTCTATCCTGCTAGATCAGTACAGCTCCCATGAAACCCCAGTGCCTCATTCCCCACCCACTGCCTCTGGAACCACCATTCTACTTTCTGTCTCTGTGAATTTGCCCGCTATAGGCACTTACTATATGAAAGCCTTTGAAAATCAGATTTCTTGACTGATAAGATTGGTGAAAGCATTGGCTGGCTTGAACAGAAGAGGATTTGGGACAATTTAAAGAAGAAATTCAGTGGAGGTTTGAAGTGATTCCTGGGAAGTGGAGCTCCTGCTGTAGAGTAAGGAAATAAGGATTGTATTTGCTTAATATAGTCATTCAGAGTCAAATCCCTGCTGTTTGTGGTTATTGGAAACCTTCTATGGGCCGTGTTAATTTTTGCCTTACTATGCAAACTAGAAGTACCATCCCATCGGATTTTCATCACCACTGGGTCTAGTCTGGGCACCATGGGCCAGTAAGTCTGCAGAGGACAGCCGTGATGTCCTCATGCATTTTCTGAGCTTGTGTGACACAGGATATTGTATTATTTTCTTTCCTTTTCTTGTCTTTTGTTTTTCTTTTTTTGTGGTCATGAGGATTGAACCCAGAGCATTGCACCTGCTAGGCAAAGATTTTACCACTGAAAAGCTGGAATCTTACTGTCTCTCATTTGAACTAAAGAGAAAAAATAGACAAGCCTTTTCAGTGTGACCACTATCATGTGCATTTGTATGATTTGTACAGATAATTGCTCTTGGATTTTCATAGTTCTCTTAAATTTTAATATGTAAATATGTAAATATGGCTATCCATTTTTTTTTTTTTTTTGGTTCTGGGGATCGAACTCAGGACCTTGTGCTGGGGAGGCAGGTGATGAAACCACTGAGCTGAATTGTGACCCATCCATTTTTATGATCTCAAGACAACATTAACTAATGACCAAATCATTCTATTTAATATAATATAGGAAACAAAACCCTAAAGAAATATTACATTGAATTACTTAAACTAGAATTATAACTGATAAGTCAGAAATATTGCAAGTCTTCACTTAATGCATATTTTGTTAGATTTAGTATTTTTTCCTGAAGAATTTAACTTTCCCTTTCTTTTTTCTTTTTCTCCCCTCCTCTTTCTGGTCTTTCTTTCTTCTTCCCTCCCTCTTCCTTCCTTTCTTCCTCCCCTCTCTTCCTTCCTTCATCTCTCCCTCCCTCCTTTCCTCCCTTCTTCCCTCTTTCTTTTGTTCCCTTCTTCCCTTTTCTTCTTTCCAGTACTGAGAATCGAACCCAGAGCCTTCACACTGAGATACACCCTAACCTTCATATTCTTTTTGCTTTCCCTTTTGAAGAAAGTACACCCTATCAGAACACACATACACCTACATACACAAAATTATTTTAAAAGAATTTTAGATGTACAGAAAAGGCTCCAAAATAGCACATGTCCATATTCCCTTTCCCTGTCTTCCCCAGTGTTACTTCCTTAAGCAAAGGTGATCCATCCATCAAGAAAGTTAACAATGGTGTGATACCACCAAGCAAACCACAGACCGTGTTTGCATCTTATGTTTTCTCCCTGAGATCTGCTTGTGGTGTGGAATTAGATCAAGGATCTCATGCTGCTTTTGGTCATAATGTTTCCTTGACCTCCATCAGCCTGCAATAGTTCCTCAGTATTGCCTCATTTTCTTGACTGTGACACTTGTGAAGGGTACTGGTCATTTACTTGTAGGATGTTCCAGACCTTGGGTTTGTCTGTTTCTTCTTGCTTAGAATCAGGGGCTGTGTCTTTGGCAGGAGACAACAGAAGTGGTGTCGTGTGGTGTCAGGAGAAGCCCATTGCCCTCTGCCCTTCACTGGCCACCTGGTTAAGGTGGTGTCTGCTTCTCCATGGTGGGGCTTCTGTGTGTCCTGTTCTCAGTGTACACATCTTGTAGGAAGACAGAGTCTGGGTACCTTGTTTCTTGTCATGCTTTCATCCACTGAGTTTAGTATCCACCAATGGTTGTTACTTGCAATAATAATGACTGTGTTTTTTTGTCTACGGGGGCTTTGTATTCCATCATCTCTTTTACATTTAGTTATTGGACTCTTCTGTTCCTGTTACTCCACTTATTTATTTATTGAATTATTTATTGCAATTTATTTTTAAAATACTTTGTTCTGGTGCATTGCAGTTTTCCAAAAGAGCCCACATGTGTAACACCACATGTTCTGTATAGGAGCAGATGGTGGGGTTGAATGTGGACATGGAGGTAGGTCCAGTGGGGCTGGGTCCCTTCCTTTTTCTTAGGGATTTGTTTGGAAGCATTGTCTTTTTTCTTTTAGTTCTTTTATTGGTACATTTTAGGTATACAATTCGTTTACATTTATCATTGGGTGTTTGTCCCTGTACATGATGTATCTTGGTTCTTCTTTTTTTTTTTTCCCCATTCCCTGTGCACCCTTCACCCCCTCCACCCTTCCCTATTTACATAGAGTTCATTTCCATTTTTTTTTCTTTTCTCATAGTTTCTCCTTCCCCTCTTTTCCTTTCCCCTTCCCTTCCCTTCACTCCTTCGTCTTTGGACCTTTTTTCCTATTTCAAATTATCAATTATTCATTTTAATCATTTTAACCCTTGTTTACACTATCAGTTTTTCACACTAGTAAAACTATTTGGTATTTACACATGTGTGTCCTATTTATTTCACTTTAGAGTATGGCCTCAATATGCATCCATTTAGCTATAAATGTTTCTAGTTTCTCATTCTTTATGGCTGACTAGTACTCCATTTTATAAAAAAACCACATCTTCTTTATCCAGTTTCCAGCTGATGGGCATTTGGGCTGCTTCCAAGCTTTAGCTATTACAAACTGTGCTGCTGTGAACATGGGTGCACATATATCACTGTAGTATGATTCTTTTAATTCTTTTGGGAAGATACCCAGCAGAGGAATAGCTGGGTCAAATGGGACCTCTACTCCTAGTTCTTTGAGGTATCTCCATACTGACTGGAAGCATTGTTTATAGTGGATGAATAATGATATTCTTGAACATTTTTCTACTATTATAAGTTGTTTTCATCATTCTGTATTATTTAAATTATTACATATTTATGTATTAAATATAAAGTCAGCTTTAAAAAATATAATGTCTGCATTCAAAGTTAATTCTTTTTTTTTTGGTACTGGGTATCGAACTCGGGTCCTTCTGCTTGCGCAGCAGGTGGCAAAACCACTGAGCTAAATCCCCTGCCCTCAAAGTTAATTCTAAAGTCAACTTCAACAAAAAATTAATTGATGTTTAAAAACTATATAATAAAGTCTATCATCGCTATTTTTAAATGTACAGTTCGGTAGCATTAACTATAATCACATTGTTGTATAGTCAACACTACTATCCATATAATTTTTTATCTTGCAAAACCAAAACTGTACCTATAAACAGCTCTTTATTTCCTATTCCCCAGCCCCTGGCAGCCACCATTCCACTTTCTGTCTCTATGAATCAGACTATTCCAGGTACTACATTACAGTATTTGGGATTTGCTTATTTCCCTTAGCATAAAGTTTTCAAGGTTCATCCTTTTTGTAGCATGTGATGGGATTTCTTTCTTTTTAAAGGTCTAATAATATTCCATTTGTGTGTGTGTGTGTGTGTGTGTGTGTGTGTGTATGTATAGCACCTAATACATTTTGTTCATTCATCTGTTGATAGACACTTGGGTTCTTCCACTGTTTGGCTGTTATGGATAATATGCAGTGAACATGGGTGCACACATTTCTTTAAGACCCTTTTTCAATTATTTTGAGTATGTGTCCAGAGTAGGATCGCTGGAGCATGTGGTAACTCTGTTTGAGGAACACCATACTGTTCCCATGGTAACTACACTATTTCATTCTCACCAAAAATAGGAATGGGTTCCAGTTTCTTTACAGTCTCCTCGAAACTTGTTATACCCCATTTTCAGGGCATTCTAATGGGTGTGGTTTCTCACTGCATTTTCCTAGGGACTAGTGATGTTGAATATATTATTTTATGTGCCTAAAGATCATTTGTATATCTTCTTTGGAGAAATATCTATTCAGGTCTTTTGCTTATGTTTAATTGAGTTACTTAATCTATTTGTTGATTTTTTTTTTTTTGAGACAGGGTGTCACTATATAATCCAGGCTGACTTCAAACTCATGACAATCCCCGTGCCTCAGCCTACCAGGGGTGCTGGGATTACAGACATGCACCATCCTGCCTAGCTTGAGTTGTAGGGTTTCTAAAAAATGTAATCTGGACAATAACCTGTTATCAGAAATGATTTGCAAATATTTTCTCCCTTTGCATGGTTGCCTTTTCACTCTGATGTTTGCATCCTTTGCTGAGTCCCATATGTCTATTTTTACATCTTTTGCCTGTTTTTTTGTTAGATATCAAAGGTAATAGTATCACTATTTAGCATAGATTCCCATATGAGAAATTGATATATTCCCAAGATATTTTGGGGTACAGATATCAGCAGTAATAAGTCCAGGTAGTTTGAAATTGTTTGACAAATCTGAACAGATATCTTCTAGCATATATATATATATATATATATATATATATATATATATATATATAGTTGTTGTTGTTAAATTCTTTTATTGGGACATTTTAGGTATACAACAAAATTACATTTCTCATTGGGAATTGTACCTTTACATAATGCATCTTGGTTCTTATTTTATCCCCATTCCTAGCCCTCCCTTCACCCCCTCCACCCTTCCCTATTTACAAAGACTTTATTTCCATTTTTTCCATTTCTCATCATTTTTCCTTTCCCTTCTTTCCTTTCCCCTGCCACTCCCACTACCCATACCCATTTGGACCTTTTCTTCCTATTTTGCATTATCAGTTATTCATTCTAATCACTGGTACATTTTAGGTATACAATATAATGACATTCATCATTGGAAATTTGCAACTTTACATAATCTCTCTTGGTTCTGATTTTTCACCCTTGCCTAGCCCTCCCTTCAACCCCTCCATTCCTCCCTTTTTACAAAGATTTTGTTCCTATTTTTCCATTTTCTCATATTAATCCCATTCCCTTCTATCCTTTCCTCTATCCCTCCCACTTCTTTCCCCTTTGCCCCTTTTTTTCCTATTTCACATTACTTATTATACATTTTAGTCCTTATTTACACTTTCAGTTTCACACACCAGAGAAACTATTTGGTATTTGTTCATGTGTGTCCTATTTATTTCACTTAAGAGTATGGCCTCAATGTGCATCCACTTAGGTATAAATGTCTCTAATTTCTCATTTTTTATGGCTGAATAGTACTCCATTTTATAAAAAAAACCCCTACATTTTCTTTATCCAGTCACCATTTGATGGGCATTTGGGCTGCTTCCATGTTTTAGCTATCACAAACTGTGGTGCTATGAACATGGGCACACATATATCACTGTGGAATGATTCTTTTAATTCTTTTGGGAAGATCCCCAGCTGTAGAATAGTGGGATCAAATGGGAATTCCAGTCCTAGTTCTTTGAGGTATCTCCATACTGATTTCCACAGTGGTTGCACCAGTGTACACTCCCACCAGCAGTGGAGCAGGGTTCCTCTTTCCCCAGAGCCCTGCCAGCGTTTATTATTGGTTGATTTCATGATAGCAGCCATTCTTTCTGGAGTAAGGTGGAATCTCAGTGTTGTTTTCATTTGCATCTCTCAAATGACCAGTGATGTTGAACACTTTTTCATGTATTTATTTGCTGTTTCTACTTCTTTGTCTGGGAAATGTCTGTTCATTTCAGATGCCCATTTTTGGATTGGGTCTTTAAATTTGGGAGATCTGATCTTTTTAAGTTCTTTATAGATTCGAGAGAGTAGACCTTTGTCTGAGGAAGAGCAGGTGAAGAGTTTTTCCCACATTGTGGGTTGTCTCTTCACACTGCTGGTGGTTTCTCTTGCTGTGCAGAAGCTTTTTAATAAGAAGAGATCCCACTTGTTGATTGTTTGTGATAGTTCACGGGCAACTGAGGTTTTGTTCATAAAATCTTTTCCTAAACTGATATCTTCAAGAGTTCTACCTAACCTCTATTCCAACTGGTTCAGAGTTTGTATTTTAATATTTAGATCTTTAATCCATTTCAATTTTAGTTTAGTGCATGGTGAGAGATATAGGTCTAGTTTTAATCTTTGGCAAGTTGAAAGACAATTTTTCCAGCACCATTTATTAAAGAGGATATCTTACTTCCAGTGAGGGTGTTTGGCTCCTTTATCGAAGATGAGATGGCTGAGTGTGTCTGGCATTGTTTCTGCATCTTCTAATCTGTTTCACTGGTCCTCAGGTCTGTTTCTTTGCCAGTAGCATGCTGTTTTTATCACAATAGCTTTGTAGTATAGTTCTAGGTTGGGGATTGTGATACCCCCTGCCATGTCTCTGTTACCTAGAATTGCTTTTGCTATTCTAGGTCTCTTCTTGTCCCAAATGAATTTTTGGATTGTTTTCTCAAGGTCCATGAAGTATGCTGCTGGGATCTCAATTGGAATTGCATTAAATCTATATAGCAGTTTTGGAAGTATGGCCATTTTCACTATATTAATCCTTCCTACCCAGGAGCAGGGGATGTCTGTCCATTTTCTGATATCATCTTCAATCTCTCTTTTCAGAGTGCCGTAGTTTTCAGAGAAGAGGTCTTTGATTTCTTTCATTAGGTTGATTCCTAGGTATTTCAGTTTTTTGGATGCTATTGTGAAAGGAATTATTTGCCCTATTTCTCTCTCAGTGAGTCTGTTATTTGTGTAGAGGAAAGCTATTGATTTTTGTGTGTTGACCTTGTAACCAGCTACTTGACTGAATTTGGTTATTAAGTCTAGAAGACTTTTGGTGGAGTTCTTGGGGTCTTCTAGATAGAGTATCATGTCATCTGCAAATAATGACAATTTGACTTCTTCATTTCCTATCTTTATTCCTTTTATTTCTTTCTCTTGTCTAATTGCTGTGGCTAATGTTTCCAGAACTATATTGAACAAGAGTGGTGATAGTGGACATCCTCGTCTTGTTTCTGATTTTAGTGTGAAGGATTTCAGTGTCTGACCATTTAGTATGATATTGGCTGTTGGTTTTTCATAGATGGCTTCTACCAGTTTGAAGGAGAGACCATCTATTCCAATTTTTTGTAGGGTTTTTATCATAAATGCATGTTGGATTTTGTCAAATGCTCTTTCTGCGTCTATGGAGATAATCATATGGTTTTTGTCCTTGGCTCTATTGATATAGTGTATTACATTAATTGATTTTCGTATATTGAACCATCCCTGCATCCCTCGCATTAATCCCACTTGATCAGGGTGTATGATCTTCTTGATGATCTTCTGTATTCTGTTTGCCATTATCTTATTAAGGATTTTTGCATCTATGTTCATTAGTGAGATTGGCCTATAGTTCTCCTTTTCGATTGGGTCTTTCTCTGCTTTGGGGATCAAGCTGATGCTTGCTTCCAGGAATGAATGTGGGAGTATTGCTTCCCTTTCAATTTCATTGAGGAGTTTAAACAGTAGTGGCAGTAGTTCCTCTCTAAATGTCTTGTAGAATCCAGCAGTGAAGCCATCAGGGCCCGAGCTTTTCTCTGAAAATTTCTGAGATTGCCTTTTTAACCACACCATTGCTAGAACTAGGCATTGCCATTTTAAGCTGCTTTTCTGATAAATTGACAGACCAAAAATAATGAGCATGACAACATCCAAAATAATAGCAAATGATTTGGAGAAAAAGGACCGTATTTCTTTTCTTTGAAGGAAATAGTTTCTCAAGGGGTTAAAATCCACAGATGGAGTGGGACGAAAAACCAGACCTTATGTACAGTTAAGCATGGCGCCTGGGAGGAAGGCAGGCATGATCTTCATTCCTGCTTTTCACATCAGTGAGGATAGATCTCTTCTTTCCAGTGAAAAGAGGAGCATTTTTGCTTTGTAAAATGGAAACCAGATGACTTAGAGCCACAAGTGCTCATAGACACGTGACTTACAGCCACACACACTTGCATCAGTGGATTCTGGATTCTGCGTTGGTCCCTACCTTCCTGGAGCTCTCATGGAGGATGGAGCTTGTGGAGGGTCTGCTCCGGGCACCAGTCCCTGGATCCCAGACTTGCTCGAGGAAGTGCACCCAGCCTAAGAATCCAGGACAGATCCCTGGAGGAGGAGGAAAAGGAATTAGCAAGCAATTTTAGATTTTCTCATCAGAAAGAAATTGTATAGGTTGTTTTTGGCACACCAAGGGTGTTTCATGAGGCCCTGTGGACTGGTGCTCTGTAAATTAAAGAGGTTTGGGGTCATTGTGGTTTCTTTTTAAATTCCTCTTGTTGGCTCCATATTGACAACAGCTGGATCTTCCATGCTTTACTAATTGGGGTGATACAGAAGGGAAACTTCCTCCTGGTTTGCAGACTTAAACTGTCCAGTGTGTAGGTTTTATGGGTTTTCATAATGAAATTATAAGGTGTTTACATTTCAAGAAATTTGAAGCAGTTTTCTTAATTGGCATTCTCTACTTGAATTCTCTACTTCTCATTGCTGTTTCTTTTGGCTCTATTGAATGTTTTAAAATCTCAGTAAAGCTGATTTTGGATGATCTCTTAAATATGACATTAATTTTATTTGGTACTAATAATCACTTTTGAAGTTACATTGGCAAAATGCTGAATTTGTTTTAAACATTTTTTGGGGGGATAATATTATTTGTTCATGGCAGTGTGCTCCTTATACATCTTTTGTAAAATATTTCCTCCCCTGTAGTAAAAACTGGTACCTGCCTACCTCCTGGGCTGGTCATTGTGGGCATTAAATGAGTTAGGATCGTAGATGAGTTAAATGATCTTAGGATCAGTGCTGGACTTGCAGAAGAGTTCGTTTAAGATAACTTCTGTGAAGCCTTCAAAAGGCCTTAAAAAGTTGTGTTTTCCCTAACTATTGCATTTTAAAAGGCGGTCTGATTTTACATAGTTAGGCTTTTTTCCCCCAGTGCTGGCGTTGAACCCAGGATCTCCTGTGTATGCAAGTGCTCTTGCTCAGGGCCACATACCCTGTTCTGGGAGAGATTTTAATTGATGTTTTCTATGTATCTTTAGTCACTCACGATATCACTATGTATCTCTATTCACTGTGTCTATGGCTGCCTCAGAAACTGCATATCCAAAGCTAACTCATCTCCGTGTCTCCTCCTGAGCCCTTCATGTGTAGACAGTGTTTCCAATGCTATGGCATAATGGTCCACACCTGTCACACCTGTTGAAATTTAGTCCTTACTGGGAGGTCTTCAGAGAGAGGAAATTTAATCTGATTATGGAGTTTGGAGGTGGGACCTCTGGGAGATAATGAGGCCATAAGACTATGGCCCTAATCCCATGGGCCCATACTTTAGGAGAAGAGACCCAAGGAGGATGACTCGCCATGTGGTGTCTAGCACTGCCTTGGGACTCTGCAGAGTCCCTGCTCGTAAGAGAGACCACTCCAGATGTGGCAGCCTGATTGTGAACTTTCTAGCCTTCAGATCCATGAGCCAGATAAACTTTCATTCTTTATAAATTATGCTTTCTGTGATATAGCAAAATAAAATAGACACCATTCACCTTGTGAGCCAAAGCTGAATCAGGGAGTTGCTTCCAACTTACTCCCGCCCCCATTGATAACACAGCAGTATTACTTGTACCCCTGGAACTAGTTCTGGATTCCACTCTCTATCATATCTTTTTTGTCATAAGGTGTGTTAGTCAGCTCTCCCTTTCCGGGGTACAGTACCCAGTGCCCACAATTTAAAGGAGGAGAGGTTTAACTTGGCTCATGATTTCAGGGGATTCAGTCCACAGTCAAGTGCAGCAACAGAATGGCAGGAGAATAAGTCAGAGCAGAGCTGTTTAGTTCATGATGGCTGGGAAGCAGAGCAGGGCAACAGTGCCAGAGAGGAAGGGCCAGGGGCCATATGTAGCACCCAGTGCCACTCCTCCATGTTCCACTCAGACACAACCAGAAATATGCTTTACTAGTGCCTTAGGCAGTTCCCAAGCCAATCAAATTGACAGAATTAAGCTTAAATACCACACAGGGGTGTGGGGTGTGGCATTTATAGCCCACAAGGAAATTATTTCCTATTGCAGTTAGTTCTCTCACAGACCCCTGATAATCTCCCTGAAGACCGGATACTCTGTTTCCCTGTAGTCTGATCTTTGCATGGTCCCTGCATGGGGTGGCCAGGGTGACTGGACACACCCTGAGCCTTGGAGTGGGTTGGCTCCCATTTCTCCAGCTGGACCCTGAGGAGCCAGTGCAGCCAGGAGTCTCAAGAGTCGGTTCACTCCCTTCTTGGATCCACTTAGCAGAGAAATGCTTCCTTGAAGTGTCCTGAGATGACTTCTGCATAAGGACTGGACTATGGAGGATAAATTCCAGAAATCTAGGGAGCTGGCCTCTTTTTAGATTTTACAGTGAGGGGGAACTTCTGGGTTTCTGGCAGAGGTAGCCCTGAGAGCAACTGCTCTGAGTGCACCTTACCAGAAAGCTCCACACTGACCTCGGCTGTGTTTGCATAGCCTTTTTCAACCTTGTCTCTCATGAGGTTTCATTGTTCAGAGTCCTACATCTTCATAATGAAAGCAAGGAAACATAATAGAGCTTGCCTTGGTGAAGGGCAGCAGTCCTGACCTTCCCTGCCCACTGGTACAGGAGGCGATTCTTCTCTTCCTCTTACTGGTAGGTTTGGACCCATCCTCTGGCCTGTGTGTGTTTAGGAGGGGCATTTCCACAGGCTACCAGAGATGTCCTATCATCTTGGTGCAAGGAGAGGGGCTGGAGGCCAGCAGGCTTTTGATCTGGAGAAACATCTGTGTTCGCCCTAAAAACATGAGGTGGAGGGCATCTGATGTGGAATACATGGCTCCTGTTTGCTTTGAAAGATGATTGTGTAGACTTCTTACCTTTGTGGAGCTTGTATGCTGCCATGATGTAGCCCCTGCCAATTTATCTCCCTTGATTAAATAAAAGAAACAGATGAACTCCAAGGGGGAGCTGTTGATTGGGGCCAGGCTTTCAGTTCCTCAAGATGAGAAGCACCCTGGGAATGGATGGTGGCAATGGTTGCAAGCACTGAGTGTATTTAGTGCCAACACAAAACAAAAAGGGCAAGTTTTATGGCATATGTTTACCACAATTAGAAGAAAAGAAAAAAGCCTGTAAAACCCATACTTACTGGGCTAGAGGCTTTTAAAAAATTCTTTTTGTTTTATTTTTCTGTGCTGGGGCTTGTTCCAGACCCTTACACATGCCAGGCAAGCGCTCTACCACTGAGCCACACTCAGTGAAGGGGTTAGAGGCCTTCTAAAGCTGGAGCCTGGACACGTGGCAGTCCTTACTGCTTCTCAAAACTGCCAGTGGTAAAAACTCAGTGGGTTCCCCCCTGCCAGTCATTGCAAACCAGTATTTTTCTAAAACATAATAAAAAGGATTCACAGAAAAATAAAAAGGATGGATGAAATGCACTTAATGCAAGACCACTGACCATAACTTAAGAAAAAACAACAAAATGAAAAAAATCTAAGAAATTTTGTTAAACTCCGTGAATGAAGGAGAGGTCACGTGGTGGTGAAAGACTAGGCTGTCGGAAGGTGGAAGACTTGAGCAGGGTTCTGTGGCCATTGCTAGGTAATCTCGGGTAGTGAGACGGGTGAGATACATGCAACTCTCTCATTTTCCCCTGCCGGCTGGAGAGGATGCAGCTCCGCCAGCAGCTATCTGCCTCTCCCCCATTCCCTGCTCCCCTTTGCTCCCCCTTGTACCTCAATGGACTGGGACTGTTGGCTTCAGTGTCCTTCTTGGCTGTCATAGAGTCATCCTCTACTCTAACAGGAGTGCAGCCAGCCAGGGAGCATGGTGCCCTCCCTGACTCCAGACACTTCAGCCCATACCGTTGCCCTTTTGAAGGCCAGAGAGGGCATGCTGGAGCAGGTAAAATCAGGAGGTGAGGGATCTGGGCCCCTTACTTTCATATACAGCATTCACAGCAAGCCTTCCAGAAGATTTTCTGGTGCCAGCCCTCAACTTCACCTGAAACAGGCCTGTAGCTGCTATGTAAGTAGCACTTCCCAGGCACTCCGTGGGTTTTAGTTTTAGGAGGGCTCCCTCCTGTGTACTGGCCCCTTGTGTTGCAGCACAGGCCCTGTTACAATAAAGACTGCCTTGGTGTTCCTATAAACCTGCTCGTGATTTATTTCTCGATAGTGTGTACAGAGTGGTCAGTTTCCAAGGAAAGACAAATAAACACTCAAGAGTTGTTAACACCAAAGAGCTCCAGAGACCAGCAGCCAACCAAGACCAGCACCTGGTAGAATTGAGCACAAACTGGCACCAGAAGGCAGTGACTGCCAGCAGCAGAGACCCAGCACCACTAGAGTCAACCTGCAGTGTCCAGCACAAGTTGGCATTGGATGATGACGACTGGCAAGAGCAGTGACTAGTCAGCTGGTGTCATCTGGTGACATCAGGACTGCTGGCAGAGTTGTATATTGCCAATTCATGATTTCCGTCTGAATCAAGCAAAAGAACCCCAGGCTTCTTAGAAGCAGCAGGAACTGAGACTGTCTACTTGCTGTTGAGTCCTGGTGACTCTAGTGCATCCCTGTGACCACCTGCTAGGTCACCATGGCTTGGGCTGCCCAGCTGTCCTCTGACATGCAACCTTCCTGGCATGGTTGCTGAGATGTCTGTCCTATGGGTCAGGGTAGACTTTCCCTTTTGAGCTGGAGTTTGTTCTTGTGGATATCCCAGCTCAACACTAGGGAAGAGCTATAGAAATGCCCAGCTGCATGAGGACATCTGAGCTTCCTTGGCAGCCCAGAATGGCTTTGCAGTGTTGGATGCACTCCAGTCTCTCCTGCTTACTCCTCCTGGTAGTGATCTAAGGTCGCTGCCTGAATTTCAGGAGCAGATACCTCTCAATGTTTTTGTTTTTTCTTCAACACTGGGATTGAACCCAGGTAGCACTGAGCTACATCCTCAATCCTTTTACTTTTATTTTGAGACAGGGTCTCACTAAGTTGCCCAGGCTGGCCTCTAGCTTGAGACCTTCCTGCTCAGTCTCCTGAGTAGATGGAATTACAGGTGCATACTTCCATACCTGGCTCCTCTTGAGGTTTTGATGTGGTTTAAAAGCCACTGTCTTGACTTTAACTTCATTATGCCTGCTCAGCAATTATTATTGTATTTTTTTCAAAGAATTCTCTTCAAATAAGCACTGTTTTCCCTTCTTCATTAATTATAGTTTCTTAAAACCAGCAATTCAGAGTTGCACATAAATCTAGCCTGTAATTTTCTACATTTTAAAAAATATACAGTCTTCTGTTGGGATCTAGAATTTCCCAGGAAAGGCATTACTTTTAGCTCTTTAAAGAAAAAAAAAATAAGGCATTCTGGTTGGTTCCTTTTCTTACTTTGAACCTTCTCCCCGATTTCTTCAAGTTTGCTTTAATTTCCATTTTCTGTTCTGAAATCTGTGATGTGTTGTTTCCCTTTCCCACCATTCATCTACCATGTGGAAGGAGGGTTTATGGTCTTTTAAAAAAGAAAAAAGATTCTGGAATGTGTGTGTGGGGGTGGGGTGGGGGAGTGTTTGCGGTGTATGGTGTGTTTGTGTATGTGTGTTGTGTGTGATGTCTGTGGATGCTTGTGTGTGGTGCGATGCTACTGTGTAGTACCATGTGGCGTGGTGTGTGTATGTGTGGAGTGTGGTGTGTGTGTTTACATGTGCTCCGCAGCCTCGAGCTTTGGAGTGGCCTCAGGCAGCAGGCTGTGTTGAGGCAGTCAGTGTCCAACAGCTCATTTTCCCTGTTTGAGGCTCTGCCTCATTAATTTGGACCACAGCCCTCCAGAGTACTTGGTGGCATCAGAAATGAGGAGCCCTCCTAGGCCCTGCAGGTGGTGGGGGCATCAGGACTGTCCTGATTGTAGAGTCTGGAGACACACATCCTGGGCAGAACTGTCTCCACCTCGGCCCTCCTGTGGGGTGAATGCTGCAGTGAGATCTCAGGCACAGACCTTAACTCGATGAGTCCTTGACATCTGCCTCAGTCTCCCCAGTGGGAAACAGAAGTATTGGTGACTAGCTGGCTTTTTTCTACTGTGATGGCATGTTTGGCTCTTAGCTCAGGGCCTGCCACATACCTCTGGAGGTGCCCTGGATAAAGACATCCCCACCCTCAACCTCTCTTTGCTTCATGGCCTGAGCCCTTCAACCACTGTGTTTCTGGGCTCAGGCTCTGAAAATGGTGTGGTGGCCCCCCAGTGGACTCATGGCACCCGTGGGTTAAGGGTGGAGCAGAACTAAGTTAGTGGTGCTCTGAAGTCCTGATTCGAGCACCCTTCACCTTCAGATCCCCTTATTATCCCTGGCGCCAGATCTGGCTCCAGGTTTAGGAAAGGGTGCCACGTTGCATGTCAGGGCAGCAGTTCCCACTGCTCTTGGCATTGTTCACATTTTTGGTGGTGTTGCTTTGAATATCCGAAACCATCTTCCTTTAGAAATATTTCATCCATCCACTGATCTTGTATTTGGGAATCGGGTAGATTTGGTTTTTGAGAATGCATCAATATCCTTTTAACTACATAAAATAAGCATAGGCAGTTTATTGCCACAAACTTCTTAGACAACCTCAGTTTAAGGTATTTTTATGAGCTCCTGGTGAATGGGCTCGCCCTTACTGCATTCATTTTCATTCCGCTTTGTCTGCAGAATTGCTTGAATGGCACCCAGAAGTGTGGGTGGTTGCCCCGAGATGTTGGGAATGTGGAGAAAAGTATTCATGGGGAACGAGCCCATGTACTGGCTTGAGGAGAAAATCTATTGTTATCTTTACAGAAAACGTGTAGGTTGGAGTTGTTTTGTTTAGCAGGAAAGTGTCTGCCTTTAAAATACTCCAGGGAAGAATCTGGAGATGTAAGAACTGGCCTTCATTTCTTTTTTTTTGGTACCGGGGATTGAACTCACAACTTGTGCTTGTGAGGCAGGCATCAACACCACTGAGCTAAATCCCCAGCCCTTGGCCTTCGTTTTTGATTCAAGAAGAAAAAACTTGAATATGAATTGACTTTTCAGGAGCACAAGCTGCCCTAGCATCTAACTTCTGCTTATTTCGGGGGGCTTGTGTTGCAGAAGTGACTAGGTGAGCCCATGGTGAGCAGAGTCAGTGGCAGCTGGCCAAGGCAGTAGTTTCAGAGGCCCTCCCAGATCCATCTCTGATTCCTCTTCTACCAGCTCCTCCCAGGCAGGCACGTAGCTCTTACTGCTCTCTTGAAGTGCCAGCTTAAATTTTCTGTACATTCATACATTAGGGTAAAAAAAATTTTTTTTTCTTTTGGTACCAGGGATCAAACTTGGGTCCTTGTGCTTGTGCAGCAGGCGTCAAAACCACTGAGCTAAATCCCTGGCTCTTATTTTTGAATGTATGGGGCTTTTCCTTTTTTGTTTTCATTATATGAAAATGCACAAAAGCATAAAAACTTTACCCTGTTAACCATTTTCAGTGGCATTAAGTAAGTCATATGCATCACTCCCACCCTGTGTGTCCCAAACTCTTTCATCCCAAATGGAAACTGTCCCGAATCAACACTAACGCTCTGTTTCCATCCCCTGGCAACCACCATTCCACCTTCTGTCTTTACACATTTAACTATACCTGGGGCCTCAGATAAGTGGGAAGATCATAGTCCTCATCCTTATGTACCTAGTTTATGTCACTGAGCATAATGTGCACTGGTTCATCCATGCTGTTAGGCAGCATGTGCCTGAATTCCATTCCTGAGTGTATAGTTTTTTGTTTTCTGTTTGCAGTGCAGGAGATAGAACCCAGAGACTCACATGCTTGGCAAGTGCTCTTACTGCTGAGCTGTACCCCCAACCCCTCATTTGTTTTGTCAGTGCAGATAAAATGTTCAATTACCAACTTCATACTGGTGAACTAGGTTCATATTAAAACAAGTTCAACATTGTTCTTTTATGGTTATCTCAGTTGATAGTTGAGGAAAATTTATGATTTTCAAAATGCTGTTGAATGTCTCAGAGAGGATTGCCTGGTGTGTGGTGGGAGGCAGGGTGGGAGATATCTGGGGAGTGATGACCCTACCTACGGCAGCTGCAGAGGTCCCAGTGCACTCACATGAGCGGCCAGCCCCAGGGGCCTGGGCCATGCTGAATTAGGGGAGGGGCTGATGAAGTCATCCCAGGGTCTGGGACTTGAGTTTCCTGGAGGAAAGATAGTGAAGGATTCTGACAGGGAGGGGAAATTTACTTCATTTTGTGAGACCCAAGGATAAAGAACTATTTTGCTTTGGCCTAAAGATGACTTACTCTTCCAATGTGTGAGAATTAGATGAAGAAAACACAATGAAAACTTGAAGTACTGATTTTCACTCGTTTCTTTCCTGTGTCTTGGGAGTATGACTCTTAATTATTTTCTGAATATTTAGAAAGTTGAGTCAGCATCCCCATGCAAGTTGATATTGCATCCCATAACCCAAGGGGAGCTGACTGTACCTTTGGAGTCGATCTCAGCCTGTCCTGTCATGGTCTGTGCCTCCTTGGAGCAGGACAAAGCCCCCAGGTCTGCTGGCAGCTTGAGTGGGGTGGAGCCCTTTGATTTCTTCCATCTCCCTACCCTCTGTTTCTGCATCTGAGAAATGGGAATGTTTCCCACTATGTGGATTAAATTGGTGGAACTCGTTCAGTTTCATTAAGGGAGCTCTTCTGTGAAATCTTTTTTCCCCAGTGCCTTCACTCTTGGCCAGTTGCTCTAAATTCTGGGGACTAAACTCTTTGCCTACAGAGACCTGGCTGGCACAGAGACTTGGGAACTGTGGAACAATAAATAAAGCTGCTCCCTGCCTCGGCTTTAGAAACATCAGAGCACTTTTATTTTTAACCCCTATAGAAGGCTGATAATGTGTTAAGTTAATATTGGAAGTCACACAGGACTTTTTCTCCTATTGGAGAGCAGAGAGGTCAGTTCTAAATTGGAGAAGGGACAGGAGGGCATTGTGGGTGTGGTTACACAGGAGGTGGTTAGTAAACTGCACTATCTCCTAGTCCTCCCTGTTTTATGACTTCCCATAGGTATCTGAAACACAAACTTTGACATACAGTTTGCATTTCTGATAGGCACAACTTGATATATCATAATTTATCCTGGATATATGGTCAAGGATTCAACCAAGAGTGGGTAGAAAATAGAAAAAGAAATTATGTCTGTGCTGAACACATACAGACTTTTTTCTTGTCACGAATCCTTAAACAATATAGAATAACAACTATTTATATAGCATTTACACTGTATTAGGCAGTAGAAGTCATCTAAGATGATTTAAGGTGTATGGGAGGATGTGTGCAGGTTATATACATATGTACACTGTTTTATAAAATGGACTGAGCATCCTTGGATTTTGGTATCCATGGAGAGGTCCTGGACCCAATCTCCTGTGGTAACAAGGGTCAACTATGTCGTATAATTTATATATTATAAATACCATGTACAGTAATTTATACTATGCCTATTTATAGTATAGTCTCCATTACAGATGGGTATAGTTGGGCAACCAAGTAAAACAGTTTTACCAGACAGATCCTTCTTTACATTGATTGGAAGAGGACTTAGAGCAGCATTACAGTAATTCTGGGTGGTGGGTCATGGAGTCAGCAAGCAGAGGGCTCCTTGTGCTGCTCCCTGCTTGAATATATTAAAAACCCTTCAACATTAAAAAAAATTGCCCAGAGAGAGATTTACAGTCTAGGAGCAAATTAAATTATATTTTTAATCCTAAAAGATTTGCTTCTTAATTGCTCTTTAATTAATATTGGATTCACATCTTAGAAACAAATGTGCATTCTTGGCTTGATTATTTTCCCTTCTATGTGGCCCTGTTTTCCTAGATGAAGCTGCAAGGTACGTCTATCCTCTGCCCAAAAGAAAGACCTAGCAGGAAAACAATCAGCCTTGAAAACTAGAGATCAAAAACGCCATCCCCAATCAGCCTGTTCTCGCCTTACCTGCCTTACAGAGCAGCCACCAAGCTTCCTGCAGTGCCCGGGTGCATGGCTGCGCCTTGTGTCCTGCCTTGTGTCCTGCCTTGTGTCCCTCTGCCTCGTCTCCTCTGCCCCCTTCTCAGGACAGATGTGGAGACTCCACTGCAGGAGGAGAGGCCCTGGTCATGATCTTCCTGCTGCTGTAGCCACCTCATGGCACAGTGGAGCTCCGTAAGCCCAGCTCTGCTCTCTGGAAGGAGAGGGCTCATGGACCTGGCACCACAGCCCTCCTGCTAGTGATTCCATGAGGTTGTGTCTACAGCAGTTTCACCTCTTTGCCTTGGCACTTAATTGTTTTCTAGGGAACACTGGCTTCTTGTTGCTGCCCTTCAGCAAGCTGCATTTTGACATTAAGCCACAGCATCACTGCAAGGTGGGCTGGCCCCAGACCCTGGTTTCCAGGCTGAGCCTTGGGGAGGGCACTGCACTGTGTGGGACCCTGTGTGCCTCATTGAGCCTTATCTGGGGGCCCACCCAGCTCAGAATAAGGGTGGTGGGATTCTTTGATCTCTAGGTACCTATAGATTAATGTTTTACCACATTATCAAGGCTGCGTTCACAGGCCGGGAGTAGATGTTTTACTCCTATAAGCTCAATTCTCACCTTCCTGGTTTCCTGGCGTGTGTGTGTGTGTGTGTGTGTGTGTGTGTGTGTGCGCGTGCGTGTGTGAAGTTGGGTGTGTACAATGTGTATGCCTATGCCTGTGCATGCACATGTTTGTATATGTGGTGAGTGTGCATATGTGT
The DNA here is from genome assembly GCF_053883595.1 of Heterocephalus glaber. Taxonomy (NCBI): domain Eukaryota; kingdom Metazoa; phylum Chordata; class Mammalia; order Rodentia; family Bathyergidae; genus Heterocephalus; species Heterocephalus glaber. Next base: position 36,208,269 of record NW_028258153.1, on the reverse strand, counting down.
TGTTTCCTGGTATGTGTGTATATGTGCATGTATATATGTATGTATGGGTGAATGTATATGTGTGAGTATAAGTGGTTGGTGTGTATGGTGTGTATGTCTGTGTGTGCATACATTTAAGTTTGTGTATCTGCATGTACATGTCTTTGTGTATCATTTCCTGGTATGTATGTACCTATGTGTGTTTATGTGTATCTGTATATGTGTGTGAGTCTATGTGGTATGTGGTCTGTATTGTTAGTATGTTTGTGTATGTGTGTGTGTGCATGCATTTTGTGTGTGGTTTCCTGGAGTATGTGTCTCCAGTCCAGGGGTCAGGTGGGTAAAGGCAGAGTTTGAGGACTCCTCTGAGGAACTTGGTCTCTGGTAGACACCTTGCCTGCCCCACCCCGCTTCCTCCACAGGACAGCAGAAGGTCTGCCTGCACCCACTTCTGCAGGCCAGGTCCGACTCTGCCTACTGCTCTGATTCAGAGCAGACCTATTTCCCCAGGTATATCTGACATGCTTGCTTACACTGTCCCTGCACCTGGGTGACCCATGGGGATAGGTAGGGCAGCCTTCTCATCCTGGGACAAAGAGGAGGTTGCAGGCTTTCCTGACCCTCTTTGGTAGAGAAAGAATGAGGCCCAGAGGAGGACATTCTCTTGGGGTCTCACTGTCCATGGCAGAGATCCCTAGTCTCTGCTCTGACTGCTGTTCCTCAAATGTTTACAAAGCCTTGACACCTGCTCTATCTGTAGCTCTGTGTCAGCAACCTCCCTCTGTGAGGCTGCCAGCATATGCAGTGATTTATTTCCCTGGTTGATTCCTGTGCCTTGCCCCAAGATGTGTTCCTTTCCATGCCATCCCTTATACCCCCTAACCCCTGATTTGCCCTGGGGGGGAGTGAGGGAGTCCTGAGTTCAGGGGCCCAGGGTCACCTGGGACCTTTGGGCATCTCTTGTCTGTGTCCTACAGCTGCATGCTGAGGGGCCACTGTGGCTCTCCCTGCCCTCTCTGTGCAGCAGCTGCTCAGTTCTGGATCCAGAGAGCTGATACCAGGAAGATGGGCTTGAGCCATATGGCTTGAGGTGTCTGAAGCTTCTCCCCGCTGTCTAGAGACTGTGGACTCACCCAGAGGCCACCTTTAGGGCTAGAGCAGAGCATGTGGTCAACCACAGCACTGCCAGGACAAGTGCTGTCCCCAAAGGCAGCCATTCCTGGCTGCTGCCACATGCTGTTCTGCCATTGTCCCAGCTTCCATTCCAGGGGTCGGGGAGCCCATGCATCTCTAGGCTGACCAGAAGGGGAATATAAACTCACCTTTGCAGGTAGCATTGTTCTTTCAAAGTTCTGTGAGAACTGACCACTTACAGGCACTGTGGGTGAATGTCCTCCCTGTTGGAGGTTCCTTAGCCAGATCCCCAGCAGCTTCATTGTGTGGTTTACTGGGTGTGTGTCTGTCTAGTGTGACTATGTGTCATGTCACCTCCCTAAAAATTATACCTTCATAATCTTGGAATGAGTAAAGGCAAGGCTCTAGGAGGGCTCTCTGGTGGCATTCTGACTCTTTACATGCTTTGGGGCATGCCTAACTCTGGGCACCTGACTGTGAAGTGGGGATACTGCTTCTACTGCAATGTTTTGTGAAATTTGGCTGTAGGGTGAACATTGGATGAGTCAGGCACAGTGCCAGCTACACAGTGTTGCACTCTGGTCTCTCAGTGGTCATCAGTCACTTTTACTTTAAGGGAAATCTGGGATGGACATCATCCCCAGCACTCTGGACACCAACACCATTGGCAGAGAAGGACCTAAATCCAGATACTCACTAAATTGGGAGTCATTCTGGACTTCCTTTCCAGAACTGGGGGACCAGTAGATGTTCGGTGGCTTTGGACAGGTCCTTTGGGAATCACAGAGGTCCAGTGTGCAGCCCAAGGCCTTCTCAGGAAGGGTGTGTGGGCCCAGCTCCCGTGAAGTCTGGCCTGAGCTTGCATGCAGTATGGCCTGTCTCACCCCAAGTCCCTCTTCAGTCAGCTTCCGGCTGTCCCTCTGTGCTCCAGGGATAGAGCTGTGCTCTCTGACTACCTGTCTGGCACCCTTGACTGTCAGTCCTCAGGGGGACTCCTTCAGAAGGGAGTTCTAAGGGAGGGAAAACTGAGTGTCCTGGACAGGTCTGTGCTTGGATTCTACCCTGACTTGGCTTTGGAGCTTTAGTGTGGATGTCCCAAGGACTTGAGTGTTTCCACTTAGAAAGAACAGTGAATTTCTGACTGATCCAGGTCTTCCAGGACCCCTCTTGGGTGTGCCCCAATGATCACCCAGAGCTGTCTTCCCTCCCAGCCACATCTATCCACTGGGGCTGCTCCAGGTTCAGCCCACACCCAACCTTCCTGCTGCTGAGTCCCGTTTGCTGGTCAGTATGGCTGTTTTCAGTGTGATGAAATTTTTCTCATGTGAAGTCTGCTTGTCACTTTCCTCCCTGGTATTACATTGTTGATTAGCCCCATAACCTTGGGTGGTGCCTTAGAGGAGAACATGCCAGAGAACCTCACTAAGTGCCTGTGTATGTGTGGGTGGGATTGTGTGTCCTGCTTCACCTGTGAAGTTATTCTGACTTCAAACAAGATACTAACTTGAACATTAAATTAAGCAGCATAGTTTTAATCACTGTTACTGTTAGGTAGCTTGATTAACATGTTGAGTGGGACCTGAAATCTCCCAGCCCTCCACTTAATTTTTTTTTCTTGGTTTTTTTGTTTGTTGGTTTTTTGAGGCAGGGTCTCCCTTTGTAGTTCAAGCTGGCCCTGAACTCACTATGTAGCCCAGACTGGCCTCGAACTCTTGGTGATCCTCCTGCCTCAGCCTCCTGAGCACTGGGATCACAGGTGTGTGCCAGCACTCCTGGCTTCTCCACTTAATTTTTGGGTTTTTATTCTGATCACACAGTGCTGTGCTGGAGTGGGCAGGGCTCCTTCATCCACACGGAGCTGCAGTGTACTCACAGGGGTCCATCCAAGTGTGGCTCCAGCACCCCGAACTGTTTGCTCTGCCAAGAAGAGCATTTCATGAGGTGCAGAGGCCATTTCTCTGTCTTCCCCACTCACTCTGCAAATGAACTGTGTTACCCAGAGGAGAGGATGTTAGGAGGCAGCCAAGGGCGGTGGAGCCCGACGGTGTTTGCTGGGGCTTGGCCAAGTGGAAAGTGAGGCCCCTCGGGAATGATTAAAGAGCCAAGTGTTAGAAAAGAACAGGCCTTTATATTGGTGGTAAAATGATTAGAAAGTAATAAGAAAAATGCAGGTTTGGACAGAACATTGTTTTGTTTAATCAGATCTAAGCCGCAAAGAAAAAGAGAAAAGCCCTTGGAAGCATTTTTTATAGGGATATACATGTGCACGTTGCTTCCATTCAGTTTATGGGCTTAAACTAAAGGGGAAGGGGGCAGGTAAGTCTCTGTTCCTGGTCTCCAATGAGGTAATTCCTCTAATGGGAACCAGAAACAGTAAGAACAGGATCGGGTAGAGGAAAAAGCACCCAATTGTGTGGTTGGCACAAAAATCCAGATCAGGACAGATCTTTCTAGAAGCTGAAAGGAGATGCCTGGAATTTGATCTCCATAGAAAAGAGAAATGAGGATCTGAGGAGAATAAATTCTGTAGTTTTTAAAGTGGTGTTTCTGGGGATAGCATTGTAGAGAAGCAGAGGGTCCAAGGTTACATGTCAAAGACAAGGATTGAGACAGGGCTACGAACATGCCCATTGGGGCAGTTTCCTCATAGCGATATGAGGACGGGTGGTCCGAGGAAGGCAAAGCCTCTTCATCTACACAACAGGGACGAACTTCATGAATTTCTCTCCTTGGGTAAGGAAAACAGTTTGGGAGACTTTTTCAATAACACATCCAAACTTTTCTTGGGCCCTGTGGATTTTATCCTTTTATGTGCAACATTAAACATTACTATTTGTCAAAAATAGAGGCTGTTTGAATATTCTTAAATGCTTCTGACATGGGTTCATGTTACACTGATGTTAAAGCGATTCCAGTTTTCATACTTTAGTGGGAGTCTCTGGACAAGAGCTTCTCTACATCACCAAGTACCTAGATCATCAACTAAAAAGAGAGGTGTTTTTTGTTTGTTTGTTTAATAGTCTTTATTTTTAGAGCAGTTCTTGGGAGGCATGTACAGAGAGTTCCCAAATACCACTTCTTGACCTAAAGCAGCTCCCACAAAGTGGCATATTAATTAGCTGCAACCTTTGAACCTATATCAATGCCTCATTATCACCTAATGTCCGTGGCTTACGTTAGGATTCACTGTTGTACATTCTTTGGGTCTGGACAAATGTACAGCATGTCTCCACCATATGCACGTGTCCACCAAGTGTTGCACAGGGTAGTATCGCTGCCTAAACCTTCCCTGTGTTCCACCTTTTCACTGTCTCTCTTCCAACCCCTGACAGCTGCTAATCTAAACTGTCTTGCCTTTTTTCAGAATGCCATAGAGTTGGACTTGTCCAATATGTAGTCTTCAGATTGGCTTCTTTCATTTAATAATATGTATTTAAGTTTCCTCCACCCCATTTCATAGTTTGATAGCTCATTTTTCTTTAGTATTGACTGCCATTCTGTCAACTGGATGTTTCAGAGTTTGTTTATCCACTAACCTACTGAAAACATCTTGGTTACTCCTAGATTTTGGTAATCATGGATAAGGTTGTTTACAAACATCCATGTGCAGGTTTTTGTGTGGATCTTAAGTTTTCAGGTCCTTTGGGTAGATACCAAGAAACATAATTGCTGGATCATATGGTAAAAGTATGTTTGATTTTGTAAGATACCACCAAACTTGTCTTCCTACGGGGCCAACCCACTCTGCATGCCCCCAGCAATGAATGAGGGTTCCTGTTGCTTCACATCCACCATTTCATGTTGTGAAGAAGAATTTCCAGTGAAGACATGATTGAGTGTCTGAAAGGGACCAAAAAGGACAGAATTCTCTTCCTCCCTGAGAATAAAATCTTAGAATCTAAAATCAGTGTTAGTAAACATACAAATCATGATGTCAGGGGATTTCAGATGAATCTGTGGCTTGTTGTGCATGTGTAAGTGGGAGACAAGGAACTGAACTGGGGAACCTCTGAGGGGGAACCTTCAGAGGCCAGTGGAATGGCAGTGCAGAGGCCTTAGGCTGGTGCAAGTGCCATGGGCCTAAGAAACAGCAAGACTAGATTAAATGACTGCAGGCTGTGTTGGGGACTGGAGCTGACAGTGGGGCTGGGCGAGGGAGGTCTTGAGGCCATATCGGGGCCTGGCTTTAATTCTATGCCCCTGGAGAGTTTTTGGAGGGCTTCGAGCAGGTGAATGTTATAATCTGGTTTCAGGGTAAAAATCAGCCACTAATAATAGATACTGTGCTAGTCAGCTCACACCTGAGTTAATACCGGGGAAAAATAACTTCAAGGAGGAAATATTTATTTTGGCTCACAGTTTCAGAGGTTTCAGTAGTTTCAGTCAATGGTTAGCTGATTCCATTGGTTTTAGGGCTGTGGTCAGGCAGAAACATCATGGTGGTGTGTTGGAGGAAAGCTGCTCACCTCATGGTGGCCAATAGCGGAGAGATAAGGGGAAAAAATCAGATAGGAAGAAGTTGGGGCAAAATATAGTCCCAAGATCACTCTCCCTAGACCTGCTGCATTCATCTAGGTCCCACCTCTGGATAGCCCATGCAGCTGTGAATCTGTTGAGGTTAGCACCACACATGCCAATCACTTCCCATGGGCCCCACATCTGAGCATGGCTGCATGAAGGACCAAGCCTTCCACACCATGAGCCTTTTGGGGGACTTTTTAGAATCAAATTATATCAGGATGGAGTTTCAGTTTTGTAAGAAGGAAAGAGTTCTGGAGATGGATGGTGATGGTGGTTGCTCAACAGTGCGTATGTACCTATATGCTTAAACATGGCTAAGGTGATACAGTTTTGTGTTATGTACATTTTACTACAATTTTGAATTGGAGGAGAACCTCTGAAAAATTGCATGTGGTAGAGGAAAGGGTGTGGCTTGGATGACAGGGCCAGAGGGTGAGGGAGCTGGGGTCTGGGGTCCAGGAATGTGGTGGAACGTAGAGCACACAGTGTTGGTGGACAGGGGAGTGCCACATGTGAATAGTATTCTGAGACACATGTGGGTGTTAGTCTGGTTCCTCAGAGAGGCAGATTTCAAAAGGCGATTAGGTGTGCCAGCATTTGTTAGGGGAATAACTCTGACAGATGCAATGGAATAGCTCTGACAGGTGGTAGAGGCTGGAGGGTGGGCATGCTCTGATGAAGCCTGACCTGGGGAGAGGGAAGACAGATGAAAGATCAGTGGAACCTGTCTGCTGTTCTGGGTGCCCCAGATTTTGGTGTTAGGGTCTCCTCAAATCAACAACGCCAGCTCCAAGGAGTCCTGTGCATCCCCCCTTGTGAGAAAGGCAGGTTCTGCACCAGCTTGGAGATGGAGTTTGGGGTGCAGCCGGAGCACTGACTGTGTCTCCCTGGCATTGTGAGATCCAAGAAGCATGCTCTTGTTCCTGCTACAGGTAGCCTTTTAATTTTGTATTTGGTATCTTTTGTTGATCAGAAGTTGAAAAATAATCATTGGTGAATTTACCAATGTACTGCACAGCACAGATACCAGATGAAAAGGGATCTGCCATTCTCAAAATCTGAACATCCAATGTGTAGATAGTTTACTAGGGACCAGGTGCCACTTTTAACTCTTTATATATAGTAACCCATTTCATCTGGCTGCAACTCATTGTCACAGTTGCCCCACTCAACAAATGAGGAAACTGAGGCACAGGCAGGAGAAACAACTTGCCCAAGGCTAGAGCTGGCAGTGCCAGGAGATAGGATTTGTCCCTGGGCTGCAGTGGCTCTCTGCAGGTGCTGGGCAGAATTGAAGATGTCAGTTGTCCTGCATGGCAGGGCACACACCATGTCCTCCCAGGAATACAATGAGGATGCATTCATTTCTCTTTTGTCATAAGTTTCTGTTATGTGTCCAGCCAACCTGGGCTCATTACAAGAGCCCTTTAAGTCTGAGCCTAGAGGTCAGAGGTTAGAACTGTGAAAAGGATTTGAGGTGCTGGCTTTCAATGGAGGGGTGCACACGGCAAAGCATGTAGGCCTCTAGAGAGGCCCCAACTGATCACCAGCTAGGGAAACAGGGATGTCAGCCCTGAAGCCAGAGAGCACTGAAGTCGGACAACAACCTGAAAGAGCCTGGAAGTGGATTCTTTCTCTGAGCCTCAAAAAAGGAGCTCAGTCTGGCTGACACGTTGATTTCAGCTTTTTAAGACCCTAAGCTGGGAACCCAGCCATGCTGTTCTTGAACTCTTGACCTATAGACTTGAAACTAATAAATAGTTGGTGTTTTAAGTTGCCAAATTTGAGATCATTTACTATGCAGCAGTTGAAAATTGAAATAGTGAACACAGATGCCTTTTGAACACTTGAAAATACAGATGTTAACATCCTGTATAGAAGTTAGCAAGGAAGGCCTGGTAATACGTTAAAAGGATAACAATAAAAAGATTTATCCTAGGAATTTGATGTTCAGCCTTTAAATACTGTAATCCACGTTAACAGACTAGAAGGAAAAATAAACTCAGTGGATGCTATAAATGTTTGTGCCAAATTTCAGAATTCTTTTGCTGCCAAAAAAATAAGCAAAATAGACCTAGGCAACTTGATAAAAGGAATCTTCAAGAAATCTACAATGAGTATTATATTTCAGGGTAAAGCATTCAGGAGACAAGATACAGATATTTGTTCTTACTGCTATTGTCCAGTGCTATTCTGGGAGTCCCAGCTAACATGATAATTAGGAAAGATTGGAGAAAGTTGTCATTATTTGTAGGAAGTGGAAAGTTAAGGAGAATCAGCTAACAAATTGAGGTTTTTTTGGTACTGGGGATCAAACTCAGGACCTTGTGCTTGTGAGGTAAGCAGCAGCACCACTGAGCTGAATATCCAACCCAAGAATCAGCTAACAATTTTGAAGCTTAAGGAGAGCTGTTATTAAGGCAGTTGGATCTGAATTAACATCAAAACCCCATCCACTTTGTGACTAAAACCAAAAACTGTGAAACACCTAGAGCTCATCTAGCAAAAAATGTGCAACATTTGTAAGAAAAAAAAGCAGTAAACTTTGCCCAAGGACCCCAAATAAGGCTCTATCGAAAGGAGAAATTATGCCATTGTCTAGGGAGATTCAGATATGTGAAAACTTCAGTTCTTGCCAAGTAATCTATTAACTAGTGCATTGTTAATCAAAATCTCAAAGGCATTTTCATCAAACCCAACAAGCTGACTAAAGTTTATGTAGAAGAATAAACCCTAAAAAGGCCAAGGCCTTTATGAAAATGAGCAATAATAAGAGGGGAGGTTAACTTTTAATTTCTTTTTTTTCTTTCCAGTACTGGGGATCGAACTCAAGACCTTGTGCTTGCGAGTCAGGCACAGCACCACTGAGCCAAATCTCCAGCCCCCCTAGGGGAGGTTATCTTACTGAAGTCTGTTTTCTGTTGTTGTAGTTGAAAGCCACAGACTTGAGTAATGTATAAAGAATGAAGGTTGATCTGGCTCATGGTTTTCAAGGTCTAGTGGCCACATTTGACAAGGGCCTTCTCACCAGCAGACACTGCAGACTCCGGGAGAGGTACAGGGCATCATGTATTGAGAGAGACAGACATCCTATCTAGGGTCTCTCTACCTCTTCTTATAAAGCACAGCCCCCTTGGATTACGGTCCCACCTTCAAATAGGAGAGTTGGATTAAGTCCCTCACAATGGGATTTACATTTCAACATGAGTTTTGGTGTGGGCACTCAAACTCTAGTAAGAGACTAAGCTTCTGAGAATTGGATTCCTGTGATGTTGGTATAGAAATAGACAACTGTGATAGCCTGAATTATGTCATACCTCCTCAAATGCATATGTAAGTATTTGGAGTTAAGGCCCTTAAAGAAGCAAGAGAGAGTGAGGTTCTTAGTTGGGGTGGGTCCTAATGTGGTGGACTGCTGTCCTTATGAGAAAAGGGGGTTAGGACACAGACATAGCGTGGGATGCAGGGAGAAGGCGGCCCCAGGAGAAACCAACCGGCCCACACCTGAGCTTGGACTTCCAGCTGACAAGACTTTGAGGTGATTAATGTCTGTTTTTGAAGCCACCCAGTCTTTGGGGCTCTGTTACAGCAGCCTAGGCTGACTGACACAACTAAGCAGAAGACAGAACAAGTACAGGAACTGAGCTGTGTCTGAGGGTCATTTAGTGTGGTAAAATGTTGGCACTGTGTGCGTGTGTGTGTGTGTGTGTGTGGAGGGATAGTTCATCCCTCACAATGGCACAAAATAAGTATTGGGTGGAATATAGATCAAAGATGTTAAAGTGCATGTAAGACAGTAGCTTTAGAATCTTGGTATGAGAAGTTTTAGTGAATATCAAATAAAAAGAAAAAAGAAAAAGTTATGTAGGGGAAGATTGCTGTGCTCTTTATCTGGAAAATTCTCACTCCACAATAAAGACATCTTTGAGTGCTTTGCTTCCTCTCTTCTGAGAGAATGTCCCACTGTAGTAAGACACATTTCAGCTGTTTTCTCTTTCATCTCGGAGAAAGGAAGCTCTTCCTTCCTGGGGGATAGTCCTCCTTTCTAGACCCCAGGGAGCCTGTGGAGGTGTTTGAGGTTTGGCAGGGGGCTGTGAGTGGTGAAGAACCGGTTAGAAGTGAGAAGTTCTTTGATCTCAAACTGCTAAAACCCAGTCACTTCTACCAGGTAGCCAGAGTCAGCATTTCTTAGAAAAATGTCATTTAAAATGATGTGTGTCAGGCATAGAATGGTGATGCTTACCACAAAACAGCCAAGGAAATGGCTCTTCAGATAGAAAGGATCCTTTTGCAGCTGGAAGAGCCATGGAGTTGTCTTAAAGGAGACAGCGTGTGTGAACTTTGTATCTTCATCGCTTTGAAGCCCAGCTATGCTCAGTAGTTATAAAGTCAGCTTGAGAGGTCTGGTAAATGGCACCTCTTGAAATTTGAGGTAAGCAGAACCATCTCCTTGTGCTCATGTAGGGGGTTGTTGGGGAACTCTGGCTGGTGAATGGAAGTGGCTAGTTTTGGCCCAGCTTGTTAGATGGTGTTAGGGAGGGATGAGAACTGCCCAAAGAAATGATACCATGGTCCCCAGGAACAGGTTGGCAGGTTCCCTCCTTGGCCTGGTGGGAAGTGGCAGAAGTTGCTAGAAGGTGGGGTTAGTGTTTCCCTGCTGTAGGTTGGCAGTGGCTCCCTGGGACCTATGTCCAGGTCTCCACCCACAGGTGGGACCTGGCCATCCTGTTTGGCATCCTTACATGCGGCCTTTGAAATGTGCTCTGGACACTGATTTTCTCTCTATACTTTTCCAGAAACTGAGGGCAGGAAAGGAGTTTCCATTTTCTAAGGGAAGGACAGTCTGTCAAAAGAAAACACTGCTGCTTCTTGCTTGTCTCCCTTGACTGGCATGGCTGGCATCTTTCTCTTTCCCTCTCTGGTCTCAAGGAGTTGGGTATGTAGCGCATCGTAGAATGCTCGTCTAGCATCTCCAAGACTTGAGTTTAATACCAAGCATCGCAAAAAAAAATTATATTTGTTTTGGCAGCAGATATACTAAAACTGGATACTCATGTTGGCTTTTGTGTTTTTCATGACCCCATTGAATGCTTTGGCTGGAAAGGACTCCAGATGTATTCTGGGCCCCTTGGGCACTGGTAGGTGTCGGCAGTTTTGTAGCAGGCATAGAATGTGGGATTTGTCCACATCCATGAGAGTGCCATTGGGCCCAGGGCTCCTGACAATGGAGATGCCAAAGCAACTCTACTTCCCCACCCCCTGGTTCTAATATGCCATGTGTTCAGCTGTGGATGAAGACATTTCTACTCAATACCCAATGGGGTGACTGACCTTCATGGTGTAGGTTTGAGACAGGGACTTTCACTGTGTCTAGTTGTGGGTCTGATTAGTGTAGCAGCCCAACAGTTAGGTGCTGGGGCCCCTGGGACTCCCTGCCCAAGGTTTGGGAGTAGGGGCCAAACTCAGCAGCACATGAGTATCCTGGGACAACTGAGTTATCCTGAGGGTCTCAGCTTCATTTGGAAAGCCATCAGGATGGAGTGTTTCATTGGCTTGTCCTGGAGGAATAAGGCCCTGGTTCTTTTATTTTATTATACTGTCTCTTATCCAAATGAAGTTATTCTGTGATTATCTGTGTTTCCAAGGAGCTATTCAGAGCCAGTTAGAAAACAAAACAAAAAAGGGACAGAGCCATAAACATTAAAAAGGGGAAAAAGCACACCACCAAATCCCTTGGTTGGCAACTTGTCATACCCTCTTCTCTCTCAGTGCTGGAAGCCAAAGTGTTTTCTTTGGAGGAAGAAAGGAATTTGCTTCCTATGGAGAACACAGCCTGCTGGATGTCCTGGGGAAAGGCCACCTCCTCTCTGGAAGGCTATTGATTTTTTTCCCCAGTCATTTAGTCTCGTTGCTTTTTGTCTCCGTGGACATGGGACATACATTTTATTCTGTCATTTCTGAGCAGAGGATATGGCTGAATTCCTGTGACAGCAGTGTGGTGGAGGATGTATGGGCAGGAAGGGAAGTATTTGTGCCTGGGTCTCATCCCAACCTTGCCTCACCTGTGCCTGGAGAGGACAGAGGCATTAGACCAAGAAGAAGCCTTCCTGGTGTCTCCACTGTCACTGGGACTTGTGGGAGGATAGCAACTCCAGAGGCAACAGGCTACGATCATTGCCCAGCTGTCTCCTGCGTCTGCCCTTTCTAATGTAGATCATCTCCCTCCATAGACGTATGCCCCTAAGCCCATAATGAGCTATATTCTAAATGGATCTTGAAAGTGTAGACCAGCAGCTTACTGGGAGGAAGCCTTCAAAAGGTCGCCAGCTGGGGAAATACAAATTAAAATCGCAAGGAGGTACCACTTTGTCCCCATCGAAGTCCCAAAGTGTAGAAGTCTGACAAAGCCGAGTGTTAGTAAAAATTTGTCCTAGAGAGGAGAAGTTACTGGAGGGGTTGATGGGTGTGCCCTCGTTACTCTCGCTCTGGGGACAGTTTTACACTTTCTGTCTGGAAAGTGGGATTGTGCTGCTACTACCTGGTGCAGCTCCCTTCCCACGCATTTATCATCCGCCCACACACACACACACACACACACACACACACACGAGCACAAAGGCACTGTAGGAGGAGGGTCCATAGCTTTGTTGGAATTAAAAAAACAACTGCAAACAACCCAAATTACGACTGATAGAGAAATGGAAAATTATTTATTTATTAACAGGAACCACACTGTCCAACTCGCTCCACGTATGATGGCTCTTACAGTGTGGTATAAATGGAACTTGTAGGAGGACACATGTGACTTGATATTATTTGTGTAAAGATCAAACTCCTGCAAAGCAACTTGGTACATTGCTGTGGGATAAATAATGGAAGGAGGATACTCTGTTAATAACAGTTTAGAATCATATATGTATTTGGAGCAGGGATTGAGGAAGGAATAGGACATTCACTTTTTAGTTGAAATATTATGTACTAAATAAAGTATTTCCCAAACTGAAAAACATATAGATTCCAAAACTTTGGGATAATTGGATATTAGAAATACATCACCAAAGGAGTTTATTCTCCCCATGCTTATACCCAGGGGCTGGGATGGGAGGTTGTCACTTGGGGCACAAACCTGGGCCCTCCTCCCGCCTTTGTGGATCTGCTCTGGGTGCTGAGTAGGTTAAAGCTGTCAAACTTCAGATTCTTGAAGAGTTGGAATTTCCTGACCATCCTCACTAACAGAAAAGGATGCTGCCTTTCCACTGTCTGAGGAGTAGCTCTCTCGGGTCAGTGTTTGTGTGCTGCCAGCACTTTTCTACTGCTGGCTTTTAAGGGTAAGTAATAGGTTCATGACCCTCGGTGAGAAGAAAGATGCCCCAGCAGGTAATGCTATCTTTCTCTTTCATCTGCTAATCTCCTGGCTGCCAGCAAAACTCCCTGAGCCTTGCAATTACACCCTTCCCACCCCCAAGCTGGAAAATGTGATTTTCTTAAGGAGAAAAGAAAAGAAACCTCATCCCAGCAACGGAATTTGGTTTCTATCTCTGAAAAGTGGTGTCAGGAATCTCTTCCTAAGGGGCGGGGTGGGTGGGGTGCAGCCTTGGAGGAAGGGGCAAATCTATGGTAGGGTGAGAAAGTGACACAACTCTGTAAGGAGAAGAGAGAGGGAGTGGAGTAGTGGAGAAGGTACACGGAGCACAGTGTGGACAGAGTTGGAGGAATAGACAGCCTTTGTTGTGGAGAAGACAAAAATGAGTGCACAGAGACTGCATTGTAGACCAATCTCAGTGTAGACAGACTGATGCAGAGTCCAGTGCAGAGTCCCAGCTGTAGAGGCCGATCGTGGTGTGGAGTCTGTAATGTAGACAGATACGGCCATGTGGAGTCCGAAGTGTAGACAGACGCTGATGGCCACCACTAGCACATGCCTTCAGTCCAGTCCAGGCCAGCCAAGACTCACTTTGCACCTTTGAGTGGAGAGGGGAAGAATGATACACAGCTCTCAGTAGGGCCACTTCCTGCCCCACAGAGGTCACAGAGGAGCGTGGACCTGTGCATCAGCAATGCCACCCTCACACCTGTGGCCTTCTGCTCCTCTCCAGGTGGAGTCCCTTCAGGATGACCATGATATCATTTCTGGATGTGTTTCCATGTATGAAAGGGAGATGGTTACTTTAAAAAGTAACCATGTTGCCATCATCACACCTAAACTGATCTTTAAAGTTTTTTATTAGCCCATGTTTGCAGTACATAATGATTCCGTTCCCCCTGTGGAGTTGGTTCTGTATACAATACAGCTTGTTCTTTGATATCCCCTCCCTCCCATCTCTTGGGCTCCTCGCACACCCAGACTCATGGTCACATTTTGCTGTTTTGCTGTGATTTTTATTTCTTACTCAGCCAGGATTTAAATGGTTAAAAGGCATCAAAGTGGTTCTGCCGGAGAAAACTCACAACCTGGGGGAGGGGCTTCTTAAATTAGCCTTAGGGTGTCCTGCTGATTCTGTTTGGAATCATTTTGGTGGGAACCAGAATCCTTTCAGATCTTGGCCTCACCCAGGGATTTATCCCCCCGTTTTTGAGTCACATTCTTTTACATTCACCTGATGCATTGTTCCAGGTGGCTATAGGCACAAACTGGTCAGGTTGGGCCTATCCGAAGCCTTGTGGCTACTACCTCACAGAGTGATGAAAATGTATGCTGAGAATTCAGGTTTTATTAAGAGAAAAGCCTTTGAAGGATGCTTATTCCAGAATGATAGACTCCTGCCTCTTGTAATTCCTCATCCCCCTCCCAAAGCTTCAGCAGAAGCACCTTAAACAAAAAGAACTTTTCTGCTGCCCTTTGACCTTTGTTCACCTCACCCTTTGTTCCTCCCTGGGCAGCTGTGGCTACTGCTGCCATTTGGAAGCTGGGTTTTCTTCCTCAGATTTGACTGACAAATGGAAGAGAAGTGACATGCAAAGGCTCACTCTGCAGAGAAGGTTTTGGAGAAAGGTAGAAAATAGAGCAGCTGGCTTTGTTATGTTAGGTTCTGAGAACTTTCAGGTCTGGGGCCCCCCAGCTCAAAGGCTTGCTAAAGGCTTGCTTTTAAGTTAGAAGGTTTAGTGAGCTTTGCCTGGCAACACAGAAATTGCTGAGTTACGGCAATAAAATAATCGTCTCCCATTGATTAATCAACTTCTCGGCATAGGAAGTTGGTGACTTAATTTAGAAAATATGATGAGAAAGTTGGTTCAAAGGCTTTGTAGGTTTAATTCATCACATTTGAATATTTATCTAGATTGTATCTTGACATTCATTGAAGAAAAAAGACCAAAAGTTTTGCCAAACTAGAAATGAAGTATGTTATGTGCCTAGATGGAACAGTCTTGGCTGTGCCTGACAGCCCAAGGGATGCATCAGCCCCAGTGCCAGCCAAAAGTCCAGGAGAAGAATCAGTTTATCAGATACTGTCAGATCTGGGAATGATTTAGATAAAGCCTTTCAGTGCTGATATTCTGACAGTATGAAAAACTATTTTAAAGACGGAATGTGGCTCATCTCTTGCCTAGCATTTGTAAGCCCCTGGGTTCTCTAAAAAAATTTTAAAGTCTAAGAAAAACAGGCACAGGGAATGGACAATGTAAAATACTGAATTTCCATACCTAGAGACCTGCTTTCTTTTAAAAGGCAATCAAGGGTAAGTGGAGAATAAGTAACAGTAACGTAAGTAGTCCTTTTTTGTGGGCCAATTAGATAAATCATTCCTGCATCGTCGATTCCTGGAGGACACCCAGGTCCTTGTCACAAGAGGATCTGCCCACACCTGCCTCTGCTAGACACATCTGAAATGCACACTGGAAGGGTCTTGGCTGAGATGTTCCTGCCTTGCTGCTTGGATATGGTCCCCAGGAGCCTGCAAGAGGCCAGGTGAGGTGGGTTTGATGACATGGCAGTGAATGAGGGACAGTTAGAACAGAAACACCGAAGACAGAGTGGTGAGACTCACTGGAAATGAAATGGATCATTACTCAGGCATCTTGACTGCCCTTACAGACCTTTGGTGTACCCTCAGCATCCTTGGTTCAGTGACATTTTGTTCTAGTGAAATGACTGGATGGTGAGCATGCTTTTCTCTCTGGGTTTTGTTCTTTCTTTGTGTGGCTTTCTCAATGGCCAAGATGTGAGTGTGTATCTTGATAAAAACTACATTCACATGAAATCCCTGGGTTATTTTGTGCTCACAAAGGGCAAAGGTGAGGGGCATTACAGGACCAGTGGGATGGGCCTCACGGGAAATGATTCAGTAACTTCTGGATGCAGTGACATTAAAGAGAGGGTGATGGATAGCTAGACCATAGTAGCACAGTGGGTGGGGGGAGTATATCCTATTTGAAGAGGATTCAAGTCCTCAAGTGTCACATAATGAGATCACTGGTTGGTCATGTTCAACAGAGTAGTGCTGTCTAGTAGAATTTTATGCTGTGATGGAAATATACTATATTTATGTCCAAATCAGTAGCCTCCAGGTTCACATGGCTTTTGAGCACTTGAAATGTGAGTAGTGCCACTGAAGAACCAATTTTCTGATTTTAGTTCAATTAATTTGAAGGGGCCCAGGTGGCTAATGGGTGCCATATTGCAGTTCCATTAACAGAGGCACAGCTCCTTGTCACCTTGGAAAGTTGTATATCATCCACACCAAAGGGTGACCCAAACAATAAAGGCATGTGGCACTGTAAGTATGCTGGCCACCTGCCACCCACTTTAAGAAACTGAGCTTCATTTCTAGCCCCGTGAACCTTTCTGGGACTTGGCGTCTTCAAAGGCCGCGACTGCTCTATCATATGGTGGTGTGCTTCCCTGGCCTGTCAGTTCAGGCTGCCACAACAAAATGTCACAGACAACAGGAGTGTATTGTCTTCCAATTGTAGAAGCTGAGGCCTGAGTCCAAGGTGTCAGGGTAGCTTTTCCCTGAGGCCTCTCTCCTTGGCCGGTACATGGCTATTTTCTGTCTGTGCCTTTATATGATCATTCCTCTGTGCCCATTTGTGTCCTAACCCCCATTCTTTGTTGCCATACTGGGGATTAGAGGATGGGACCAGAGGATTGTTAAGTGGTTAAGTTTAAGTCATGTGTGGGCAGTTAATCTCTCTTCTTAAGGCACCAATTGTAGATTAGGGGCCATCCTAGTGACTTTATTTAGCAGTTCCTCCTTTAAAGATGTTTTCTCCAAGTACAGCCACCTTTCGAGGTCCTGGGGGTTAAGACTTCCACAGGAAATTTTAGAGGGATACAACTCAGTCCATAACACATCTGTAAACAGCATAACACATCTCTAAACGGCATATTGCTTGGTGTTTGCCCATCTTCACTTTTAAATAAGTGGAGACACACTGTGTATTGTTTTTGTAGTCTGTTTAATCTCACTCAGTGTTTTTGTTCTTTTCGTGGCATGATGGAGACTGCCTCACAGCACCCAAGTCATCCACTGGCCTGAGTCACAGGGAGTTGCTTGCTGTAGGCTGAGGGCTCAGTTCTGGGTTCTCATACAGGTTTGGAAGCTGCCTGATGCTAGTTCAGCAGCTTCTCCTCCAGTATGGCAGGGAGGCCTTCTGTCCAGTTAGATGTAGGTTATATACTGACCAGCTTAGGTGTGGCCACTGGGCTCCTGCTTCCTAGGGAGAGCTTTTGTCCCAGCCTCCACTTCAGCATTTCGACCTCTTCACACTTTTCCTCAGCACTTCTGTGGGATGCGTTTCCCAGAGAGATGAGAAGCCATGTCTGCCTCTGAACTGAGAGGAGGCTGAGAGTCCAAGGCAGACTTGGGCAAGTCCAGCTTTTTGAGTAAATGAGTTTATTAGGAGTGACTTACGAGGAGGGGGCAACTTGTGAGTTGCAACCTTGCGAAAGTCACTGACCCTCCTTCATTCTAAGCTGTTGGTTCTATAGGGATCAAAGGTAAATAAATAGCAAAAAGCAGAAAGAAAAGACAAGTGTTTTTGGGAAAAGTTGTACACACTCTGTTCTTGTTCTGTCCTTACCCGGTTTCCACCCACGTCAGCATGCACTGCCCAGCCACAGTGGTAGACAACCCTGAGCTGCTGGCTGGCTCATGGTCCTGGCACCTGGCAGGGTCTGCTGGGCAGCTGAACAGTAGCCCATGGTGAGGGATCAGAGGACAGCTTGCACCTCGGCTTCCTTCTCTTGTCCTGTCCTCAGCCCTTAGCCTCCTTAATCTTCCTGGGCCCTTGGCCAGGATCCCTTCTCTGTGACATCCTGTGGTGGCCCTGCTTTTGCTTTTGGATAATGACTTTCATTCAAGATGGTGACAGCTCAGAGGGGCTCCCTCCCCCATCCTGATTTTTTCACCTAATTGTAAAATTAACACATATATGCCGGTATTTAGAATGAAAACAGTATAAGTAAGAAAATAAAAATAAAAATGCTTTCTTATGACATCATTGGAGGTAACTCACCAATAGAGTATTGTCGTTTCCCTGACAATGAGTTCTGCATGTGGGGATTCCCAATCCAGGAGAAAATATTCAGGAAAAAGTCATTTTTGTACTGAACATGTGCATTCTTTTTTGTCTTTAATACGTAAGCAATATAGTGTGTCAACTACTTCTGTAGTACTTACGTTGTGTTAGGTAGTATGAGTAATGTGGAAATGATTTAAAGCTTACTGGAGGTTGTATATAGATTACACGCAAATACTATGCCTTTGTATACAAGGATCTTCACAAGAAATTAGTCCCCAGTACTTCCCATTTAGTCCTGGAATTAGTCCCCCATAGATAAAAAGGGCCATTGTATGTTCTTTCATTTTCACATATTTGTGATTGTACTTATATTCTTATATGCCATAAACACTTGTTCTTGTTTCCTATTTCTTTTTATAACCATCTTTTCTTTTGGGTGGGTGATACTGGAACCCAAAGCCTTCACACTGAGCTACATCCCCAATCTCTTTTTCATTTTTTATTTTGAGATGAACAAGGTCTTGCTAAGTCACTGTGTTGCCTGGGCTGGGCTCAAATTTGCAGACTTCTTGCCTTCGTCTCCCAGAGTGCTAAGATCATGTGTCACCACGTCCGTTTACACCATCATTTTTCACAGTTATATATTATCTAGTCAGGTACCATATCTTAACAGATCAAATGCTCCACTGTTTTTAGATATGTATATTTTTCCAATTTTTTTGAATTATGAAGTTCAAAACTTACTAGAAAGTTGCAAGTATAGTACACAGGCCTCTTTCCCCTGAACCATCTAAAAGCAGGTAGGGGGCAAGATGCCTCCTTGCCCTGTAAATAACTTAGTGTGTGTTTCCAACCAACAAGAATGTCCTTGTACAGAATCCTGATACAACCATGGTGAAAATCAGAAAATTGCCATTGGTACCTGCCTACCCTCAGATCCATTTAGAAGAGCTTCAACATGGACCCAATAAATAATACCCTATTGTGCAAAAGAATTCACTTCGGGGCTGTCCACTGCATTTGGCACCAGGCTATTTCATTCCCTTCCAGTCTGGAACATTCTTTAGCCTGGCTCTCTCCTTCATCCCCTTGACAGTGGTGAAGGGTGCAGACCTGTTATTTTGAGTTCATCAGATTTTGCATATCTGTCAGGACCATTATAGAAGTGATGTCCTGTGTGTCCTCATCGCCTCCTACCGAATGGTGTGCACAGGGTCTGTTTGTTCTCTAATCTGTGACATTCACTGATAAGGCTCCCTCAAGCTTGCTCTTTGAAATTAATTAGTATTTGGTGTTTAGTGGGGAGCTACTTAAAAATGTTCCATTCCTCATAAAACTCTTATTCATTTGTTTGCTTATATGGACTTAAGACTCCTGTTTAATTCAGTGAGTTATAGTCCTGCCATGACCTACTAACAATACCTATTGCTAATGCAACTATAAACACTTTAAATGAATTTATTCCTGTATTCATTTGCTAGGGTGGCTGTGACACCACAGAGTGGGAAGCTTAAACAACAGAAATTTAATTCTCTTACAGCTCTGGAGGCTTGAGTTCAAGATATGGCAGGTTTGGTTGCTCTCTGAGGTTATATGCTGTCTTCTTCCTGTGTCCTCACATGGCATCCCTGTGTGTGTGTGTCTGTGTCCTCCTCTAAGGTCCCTTCCCCAAATACAGTCCATCCTGAAGCCCTGGAGGCTGGGTTTCAACATGAATTTTAAACTTTTTTTTTTCTTTTTGGTACTGGGGATCAAACTCGGGTCCTTGCGCTTGTGCAGCAGGCAGCGAAACCACTGAGCTAAATCCCCAGCCCTCAACATGAATTTTAAGGGACACAGTTCAGCACATGAATGACTAATTGTGCTTTTCATTGTATTGTTATTCTGTGAGGCTGACTTCTACTGTAGTGAAACACTTAGTGTTCACTTTCTCAACATTTCTGAAGATATTCTCAGAAAAAGATAATTGAGAACCGAGGCAAGAAAGCGCCGAGCTTAGGAAGAGGTAGGGTCTGCAAGGTGAGGGCTCAACTTCTGTAGTTCTCATCTGAGGTAATAGGGCTCACCAGGTGCGTGGTGAGGACTTTCCTGTGCCTGCTGCTCAGTCTCGGGGCAGAGTCTGAGCTTCCCTAGAGTTTGTGCTATGGTGGGTAAGGCATTGCATGGGCTGACAGAGGGATGCAATGGGCTCTCCCAAGACACTCCACACCTTACCTGTAGTGAGAGCTGCATAAAGATATGGCTGTTTGTGAGGGTGCTCAAGCAGAAGTCATTGACTGCAGCAGAGTGGGGGTGGGAAGGGAGTGACCTGGGTGGGCTGGGGACAGGGTAGAAGGTCATTCTTCCCACTCTTTGATGGCTTGAGTTTTGTTTCCTACAAGGTAGGGTGAGGGGCGGGAGATCTTTATTCCGAAAATAAATTTAACTTTGCATAGCAGCAGTAGAGAAGAAAAGGGAGTCAGTGTCCCTCTTACTGCTTGTCTTTTGTCCTCAAAATTTAGAAGGACAGCACCCTGCCCCTCCCCCGCCCCGGCTCTGGGCTCTGCCTTGTGAGTGGCCCAGTGTCCTGGGAACCATCATTTTCTTTCCTGAAAATACAGCCCTAGGTCCCAGTTGTTGGTACCACCACCTATTCAAACTCCATTTCCTGTGTTGGGTCAGTTTCTTTGGCCTCCAGGGCAGCTTTCACTTGGATTTGTCTTTTAAAGAATGAGTTTTTTACTGGAAGATTGTGCATGTGAGGTCGGATTTTAAAATTTTTGGTCTCTGGGGAGCAAAAGTCCTTCCCGCAGCATGTGCTTCTCAGCAGACTGGCAACAGTTTGGCTTGTGTTCTGCATGGCTTATTAGAGCCACCAGAGGCTGGATGTGTAACAAGAGCTTCTGGAATTCCTGACCATGAGTAAACCCATTTTGTCCCCAGGGAACTCACCTTCCATAGGAGGAGTCACACAGATGAGTACTTTTTCTGTTTGGGAGATGGTGGGAAGCAGGTTTATAGGAAGTACTGTGAGGACCCAGAGAAGAAAGACTTCCTTGTTCTGCCCCATGAGTCCTGGGGCCTTGCAGAAGAGGACCTGAGGGGTGGGGAATCTTCATCAGGTGGAAAAGGAGAAGAGCTGAGATGTGAAGGGGCAGGGAGCCTGGAACCTGGAAGAGGAGTGGGTATTGTGGTCTGTTAGGGCAGAAGCCATTTGTTCTCCCTCCATTCTTCCGCCGACACCAGTCTATAGAGTAGTGAGTTCAGTGTGTGTGTATCATTAAAATCCGACTCCATTATTTTTTAAGAAATAAAAGGATTTCCCAGGTATGAGAAATACTCCATTTGTTGGAGAAAGCTGAAGTTAGGACTAGGGCCCTGTGAAATTTTAAACACTGGAAGTCTGTTAAAGCTGGAGGCTTACCCAAATTGTATCTCAGCCTTTGAGCTGATGAGCTGCCAGCATCTTTTTCATGAGAAAGTAACTGATTATCCTTTGGGGATAATAATACCTGGAGTTATTTATAGCCTTTCTTCCTAGGGAGTTCTGGAACAGTTTACCTGACTATAAGTCTGATAGCCTCCCACCCAGGTAGAGACAGGTATTGTGACCCTGTGGCCCTCCCCCTTTTGTTTTAGCACAGTCTGAATCTA
Source organism: Heterocephalus glaber (assembly GCF_053883595.1). Classification (NCBI taxonomy): domain Eukaryota; kingdom Metazoa; phylum Chordata; class Mammalia; order Rodentia; family Bathyergidae; genus Heterocephalus; species Heterocephalus glaber. Next base: position 36,186,540 of record NW_028258153.1, on the reverse strand, counting down.
GGAGATGAAGTGACTTGTCTGTGAAATACAGCCTGTCAGCAGGCATAACAAGAATAACTGGTACATAACAGACCTTGGAAATACTGAGGGTTTGGTTCCAGACTACTGCAATAAAGTGGATAGCCCAATAAAGTTAGTCACATGATTTTGATTTTGGTTTCCCAGTGCAAATAAAAGGAATGTTTACACTATACTGGAATCTGTTAAGGGTACAATAGCATTGTGTCTAAAAAATGAACAGACCTTAATTAAATACTTTACCATTAAAAAATGTTAAGGATTATCTGAGGCTTCGACAAGACAGAATCTCTTTGCTGGTGGAGGCTGATGGCTGCTGACTGATCAAGATGCTGGCTCTGAAGGTTGGGATGGTGGCAGCAATTTCTTAAAATTCCACAAGAATGAAGTGTGCCTCCTCAATTGACTCCTCATTTCATGAAAGATTTCTCTTAGCAGGTGATGCTGTTTGATAGTATTTTATGCACAGTAGAATTAATTTCTAAATTGGAGTCACCCAGCTCCTTGCCTTATTAACTAAGTTTATGTAATATTTTCAGTCCTTTGCTGTCATTTCAACAGTGTCAAAAAATCTTTACTAGAAGTAAATCCCATTTCAAGAAACTAGTTTTCTTGCTCATCCATAGGAAGCAATACCTCATCTGTTAAGTTTCTATCATGAGGTTACAGTCATTCAATGTATTAGTTAGCTTTGCTATTTCTGGGATAAATTACCCAACCTATACAAGTTAAAGAAGAAAACGTTTATTTTGGCTCATGGTTTCAGAAGGTTCAGTCCATGGTTGATTGGCAGAGAGAGAGAGAGACAGAGACAGAGAGATAGATAGAGAGAGAGACAGAGAACCCTCCAAAGGTATGTTCCCAGTGATTTACCTCCTTCAACTGAAGCTTAAACCCTAACAGCACATTCAGCTAGGAACTCATCAATTGATTAATCCACTTATGAGTATAGCATACCTATGATTCAATCACTCTCTGAAAGCCCCTCCTCTGAACACATGAAACTTTAGGGAGACATTTTAGATCTAAACTATAACATCCATTTGTAATTCTAGTTTTCTTGTTATTTTCCTCAAGTCTGCAGTTCCTTAATCTACTGAAGTCTGGAACCCTTCAGAGTCATGAGGATTGGGATCAACTTTTTCTGAACTTATGTTAATGTTGATGTTTTGACTTTTTATTATGAATCATCAATGTTCTTAATGGCATCAAGAATGGTGAATATTTGTGGAAGCTTTCCAGTTTACTTAGATGCATCAGAAAAATACCTATCTGTGGCAGCTACAGCCTTACAAAAATGTGTTTCTTAAATAAAAAACTTGAAAGTCAGAATTACTCTTTGATTCATGGGCTGCAAAATAGATGTGTAGTTATCAGACATGAAAACAATATCACTCTGGTTTTACATCTCCATCAGAGCTCTTGATTGACTAGGTACATTGCCAAGGAACAGTACTATTTTGAAAGGAATCTCTCTTGTTTCTGAGCAACAGCTCTCAATAGGCACTCAAAATATTCAGTAAAACATGTTATAAACAAATGTGTTGTCATAATGGCTTTGTTGTTCCACTTATAGCATGCAAGCAGAGTAGATTTAGTCTAATTCTTAAGAGCCCTATGATAAATGATAATGATAAATGAACATTAAGGTCAACTTAAAGTCATCATCTGCATTAGCCCCTAAGAAGAATCAGCCTGTCCTTTGAAGCTAGACATTGACTTCTCTTTTCTGGCTATGAAAGCCTAACTGGCTTGTTTTTCCAATACAGAGCAGTCTATCTTGTCTACATTTGAAAATCTGTTGTGCAGTGCAGCTGCCTTCATTAACTACATAATTTAAGGATAGGCCTATGCCCCATGCCAGTTCGATTTGAAGCCTCCCTGAGTCTTTCTGATCCCTTTATGGGAAGTGTTGTAAATCATTGAAGGTGTGCAGTAAGTTAAGAAGAATCATGGAGGGAGAGATAATAAGAAGAAATAAAAATGTCATAATGGATAGTGCATAAAGAGTGAGTATTGTGAGTCCTTATAAGTTTCACATGCATATGCTTGCTAGTTGGGCTAGGTATTATTTTCATTGGATGTTGTGTCCCTTGGAACACCACCCCACAGTCTTCTAGCATTCTGAGCTGCCTTCTGAGAGGTCCACTGTCACTTGGAAACACCTTTCTTTTCTGGTGGATTAGTTTGCTTGGAGGTGTTTTGGGATCTTCTAGTTATCCCTGGTATTCTGAAATTTCACAATGATGTGTTAAATGTACATATCTTTTGGTTCATCGTTCTGAATGCTAACATGGTTCTTTTCATATGGACATTTATTTATATCTGTCAGTTTGGGATAGCCTTTCTATAATTGAAGTAATCTCCCCTCCCATTTTTTTCTTTTCTGTCTTTCTGAAGTTCCTCTTAACTTCTTCATTCTCCTTGCCGTAGAATTCTAAGTATTTTTCTTTAAACTCCACAATTAAATGTCTTTTTAATGTTGATGTTACATGTCCATTTTCAATACCTTTCTCTAATTAGTCCATTTTCATTGAATTCTGATCAGTTTTGGAAAACACAATAACTTCTCTAATGTCTCCAAAGGTTTTATATTCCTTCCTTTAGCTCCTAAATTATCTTCATTTTCTCTGCAGCCATTTGTTTCATGTCTTGATTCTTCTTTTTCCTGCTGGGCACTTTTGCAGACATAGTAGTAGCACATCGGGGCTCATGTGCATGTGTGGGGTGAACCCGAGTTCAAGGTTTGGTGATGAGAGCTGGCTACTTTACTGGGTCCCTGGGCACCCAGATATACAGGTCAGTTCCTTAGTTTTACTTTTGAATGACAGGTACACTCCTGCTGGTGTAAGAAGAGAGGTACGAAATGCCTAGTGCCAGGTACCTCATATGGGATAGGACTTACTCTTAGGGTTTCTGAACATCTGGTTACAGATTCACAATTAATCCCACTGTTTCGTAGCTACATTATGTATTCTGATGAACCTGGTATATCTGACTCTGAATCTTTCTGCAGCTGTGCTAGTCACTGGGACCTTCTCATGGTGTCCGGTCTTGAATTGTATCCTCCATGTCCTCCTGGCAGTGGGGCCTGCAGTTGTGCCATGTATCTTTTGACCTGCTTCTTCTATAAATTTGCAGAACTATCTCACTTCCTGTGACTTCTCCCTTGTTCTCTTGTGGTTATAAATTTATTCCTTGTTTGGTTTCATTCCTGTCATTTTGTGGCCCTTTTAGTAACGACAAAAGGAGAAACTATGTGGTTAGTCCAGCATATTTTTGCTGGTGGATATTATAATTTGAGATGTACTGCAATAGGCTCTTTCCTATTTTCCATTGGCTTGGAAAATATGAAAATTAAACAATGAGTTCTTTAGGGCACTTGGAAATTATTTTAAAACCATGTACATTTCTACAACTTTTTCAAGTTTATTCAGAAAGATGCTGGCATTTCTATATAGATTCTTGCCAGACATCTCTCAGATACTTTTGCTTTAGTCAACTTCTTGTCCAGTGACAAATTTATCAATGGAAATATGAAAGTACCTCATGAATATATTTAGGTATTTTATTCACAGTATTGCATTGTTTTCACTCTTTGCTTTGGGACGTTAATAAGTTTGGTTAATTAAAAATGTCTTTTGAAGTTGGGGAAGTACAACTAAAAGATAAATCTGTATATTAAACATTTTGTTAACCTTAAATAATACAAATATCCACTAATTCACCAGTCTTCTAATGTAGGCCTAAGGTATTTAAGGGGTAGTTAGCTGATAGGAGCTTCTAGTTGCCTATTTTGTATAAACTACCTCCAGGGTTCTTGGTGTTGGTTTTTTAAGAAGTGGAATAAAAACTGCGGGAAACTTGTGAAGCAGGCTGAAATCAGATGTTTACAGTATTTTCTTGGTCATTCATGGTTTCATCTCCCATACCTCATTCTGACAGTTTTGGCCCCCATTGTATCGAGTCTTTTCAAAGCCAGCTTAACATGATTTTATCAGATGTAACTTTTTAGTATTCATTTCCTCATAAATATTACATAATGTCACTCCTTGGTGTTTTCAAGGAATTGTTTCCAGGACCTTGACAATATACTGAAATTCTGCAGACACTCAAGTTCCTTCATGCAGTGGTAAAGGATTTGCATCTAGCCTACACACATCCTCCTTTAAATCATGTAAATTAGTTATATTACCAAATAGAATGCAAATGGTATATAAATAGTTGTTATATTGCCTTGTTTAGGATACAACCAACTACTAGTTCAGTTTGTAGATCCAGAACCCTTAGATACAGAGAGCCAATGTGTTTAAATAATGTCTTATTGTATAATTTAATTACTATAAATGCAAATGGCATAAATAGGTTTGTGGAGAGATGTGATCAGATTCTGGAATGTGGAACTCACTTTTCTAGAGGCAGAAGTGAGAAGCTCAATGTAGCTTAGCTTTACTAAGGCCATGAGGACCTCCTGTAACTAGTACAATTGGCTGAGTGGAAGCTGGCTGCTATGGTTTGAGTCTGGCATGTTTCCCAAAGGCTCATTTGTGGAAGGCTTGGTCCCGCGGGCAACACTTGTTCTCAACAGCCTGTGGCACTGTTGAGCAGTGGTGGAGCCTTTAGGAGATAGAACCTACTGATACTCTTAAAGATGTTATTGAGATCCCAACTTCTTCCTGTCACTTCTTGCTTCCTGGCTGGCATGAGGCAAGCTATTTTCTCTGCTAAGCCTTCCTGCCAAGATGTTCTGCCCTTCCACGGGGCCAGAAGCTATAGGGGTCAAATAATCATAGACTGACACCTCTGAAACCATGAGCCAAAATAAACCTTTCCTCCCCTTATGTTGATTTATCTCAGATGTTGTGTTACAATGAGGGAACTCTCACCAACACACTGGTTAAATCATTTGGCTGGAATATTCCTGCTCTGAAGCAGATCAAGTTTGGTACTATCAGAGTCAGAATGAAGGCTACTTTCTTCCTTTCTGCGTGCAAGCCCCAATGTAATGCTTTCCCCAGTGTAAAGCAGGAAGCTTTGTCATTCCTTTCCAAGTGGCTGGTATCACTTTCCCTTCCTCTGACTTGATTTTCTATGGGCAGAGACCAAATTACAGACTATAAGTCTTTGTCAAATCAAAGAGAACCAACTCCCAAGCGGCTCTGACAAGACCACCAGATGGAGAAGTCTTTTGTGTGTTCTCTCAGATGCTCTCTTTTTCAAATTTATCTCTGAGGAGAAGTGAAACTTAATTTGTCAAAGGTAATTTACAGCCTGTATTTTCAGGGGAAGAAAAAGTCCCCCTGAGGACATCTCTTTATGAAAGAGCCTGGATGTAGAGTGTGGTTGTGGACCCTGAGATGCAGCTGCTCACACTGGATAAATCACAGTGCTGTCATTGCAGCTGTGTATTTTGCTGGGCTGGGCACAGCGTTTCAGTGGGGAGGTGGCCTGTGTTTCTTCCCTGGGTCAGATATATATCACTTGTTGCTGGGATGCAACAGAGAGGACCCTGTTGCAGTCTGTGCTCCCTGTGTGGCTTTTGAATGCTTTGCCAGAGAGCTTCCAATGGTTGACAAAGGGACATGGGCCAGGTACAAGGAACTGGTAGGCACTTTTATCTAAGTATAAAATGATGGGTGAAGAGAAAAACCACAACTTTTCCACTGATTTATCCAGAGGAGTGAATCAGATACACAAAGCCAGAGAGCATTGGTAGGATAAAGCCCACAGAATTGAAAGATAGGATGATGTCGGCAATAACATTAAATAGTAAAGTCTCTGTAAACTTTAAGAATTTCAAGGAAATTGTGCTAAGGTTCTCTTACAGAGTAAAATATATGTTATGCCACGGTCAGGGGAACAGTTGACCTGTGGTCTTGCATGGACTTAGTTCTTAGTTTTATGCAGGGCTTGACACCAAAGTGCCTTTAGTTTTTCTTGATGTGGAAAGCACCAGAGAGTCCAGGTCCCACTCATCCCCAACATGTGTTGTCATTTTGCTTTGAGCCTCATTCCTTACTTATACTGAAAATGTTAGCAGGGAGTTTTTATTTATCACATGTCTTTATTTCTTGCTCAGCTTTTGAGGTTACATAATAAAATGCATCCTTCATGTTTTAATTATGGGCAGTGCTGCTTCCTAAGCAATGTACAATATAAGACATTGGCCTTAAGAACCCTAGCCCAAAAGTAGGACCTGGAAATAGTGAGCTGAAAGAAAAATTGACTTATTAGTGACCTCACAGAAATCTGTGTTGACAAACATAGAGTTGATCATTGCTGTGTGGCATGAGTCTCACCTGATGCCCATCAAGTTTTCATAAAGGGAAGGAGGAAGCATTGTTTCACCCACTAGATCTCATGAGTTCACTGGCATATGTCAAGAAGAATAACATCTCACGTTGGGCAGATCATCGTCAAATTGACAAGGTGGATTCCAGGCTGAACAGAGTTGTAACTCCAAGTTTATTTGTATACGAGTTTGCAGCCAGGAAACTTACCAAAGCCATAGCCTCAGTATAGTCAGAACTCTCTTTTATGTTGACTGTTTTCCAGAGATGAAGAGAGAGGAGAGAACAGAAAACCAAATGAGGGTGAATAAACAATGAATAATTTTTAATTTAGAATTATTCTTTTGTTACCTATCACTGTTAACCAAGCACTATTCCAGGCCACCATTCCACCACTCCCAGGACAGAGGAGGTGAGCAGCGTGGATGCCAGCAGCATCCCCCAACCCGTTGAAATGAGAAGACATGTAAACAAGCCTCAAAAACAGACTTCCACATCACCTACAGCAACCCCAAAGGGAGATGAGATGGAACAATCTGATACTCAACCACCTGGACTCCCTGAACTGGCAACAAAAGAGGATCTGGAAAAAATGAAATCAGAAATAATTTCTCAAATAACAGCAGAGATTGTGCCCATAGTGCAAGACACGATTAATAAATCTAGAGAGAACACAGATAAAAAAATAGAGGATCCGAGGAACATGATGGAATCCCAACATAGGAAACAAATGGAATCCATGAAACAGACACAAACAGATTTCAGGAGATTAAAAACTCCATTGAAAGTCTGCGCAGCAGAATGAACCAATGTGAGGACTGAATTTCAGATATAGAAGATAAGATTGCAATTAGTGACCAGGAAAAGAAAAATTGCTTTAAAATGATAAGGGCTCATGAGAAATCAATCCAGCAGCTGCTAGGCAATGCAAAGAAGTACAACATAAGACTGATTGGAGTCAATGAAGAAACAGGAGAGAGTGCAGATGACATAAAAAATTTGTTCCCAGAAGTGATGGCAGAAAACTTCCCAAGCAGGGGAAAAGAACTTGACATACAGATAAGTGAGCCATACAGGACTCCAACTAGCCTTGATTGAAAAAAAAAATACACATAGGCATATAATAATTAGGATTCCAGAAACTCAACAGAAGAACAAAATTCTACAAGCAGTGAGAGAAAAGAAAGAAGTCACATACAAAGGAAAGCCCATCAGAATCACAGCAGACTTCTCAATGCAAACCCTCAAGGCAAGAAGAGCTTGGAGTGACATATTTCAAGCCCTAAAGGAAAACAGCCTCCAACCCAGATTGATGCACCCTGCAAAACTATCTTTCAAAATTGATGGAGAAATAAGATACTTTCATGATAAAGAGGACCTTAGGAACTTCATGAATACCAAACCAGCACTCCAAAAATTTTTAGACAATATCCTAGGAAAAGACAATGAGGATCACAACCCCAGGAACCCCAGCAGAATGAATCTGTTGGACATGACAAATTAAACACAAAGGGGGAAAATCCAAAAAGAAAAAGTCATGGCAAGGCTTTTAAAACTTTTAACTTCATCTCCCTAATGAGTGTATAATTCAATCTTGTTATTTTACTGATTAGTATTTTTCTGATTCTAATGTTGCACACCTTTCCTTGTGCTGTACTGGCTATTTATCATCTTCTTGTGTCTACTTTTTATTTGGATTGTCTATTAATGAGCTGTAAGAGTTCTTTGTATGTTCTGCTCATAGCTTATATGTATTGTAAATATGGTCTGTTTAAGGACTACTTTTCATTTTAGCAATGTCATTTAAAGTTCTAAATTTTGATGGAATCTCATTTATCAATTTTTTTCTTTTATACATTATATATTTTGTACCCTAGGAAGTTCTTGACTACCCCAAATTTATAAACATTTTCCCTTATAATTTCTTCTTAAAGTCTTATAGTTTTAGCCTTTCATATCTAGGTTCATAGATCCTTTCAAGTTATTTTTATGTATGGAAATAAAGGGTTGAGGTTAATTTTTTATATACGGATACCAGCTGTTCTAGAGCCATTTGCTGAAAACACTCTTTTCCTCTAGTCTTGAATTGAGTTTATATTCTACAAAATGTTAATGTTAAATAATCTTTCTAAACTCAGTGGACCATATATGAGTGGTTCTATTTCTAGATTCTCTGTTTTATTCCAATGATCTATATGTCTCTCCTTATACCAACACTGTCTTGATTACTGTAGCTTTAGAAGAAGTCTTAAAATTAGGTACTAAATGTCTTCCAACACTGTTTTTTTTCTTTTTCTTTTTTACTTTTCTAGGTCCTTTGTACTCCTACATAACTTTTAAATTTCAATATCCAATTCTTAATTTATAACAAGTATACACAGACCTGAATTTTTATATATATCGTGTGTTTTCTAATCCTGCTAAATTCAAATACAAGTTCTAGGGACTGCTAGAGATTTCTTAGTATCTTCTCTGTAGATGATCATTTCATCTACATATAAAGATTTTACTTCTACCTTGTCAATCCTATCCTAACTGTGTTATTTTATTGCCAGACTATTTTGGTTTGGGCCTATGTTTCAAAGTTTAATGGACAGATGAAGAGTTGGCATATCTGCCCTTGTTCCCCACCTTAGGTAGAAAGCATTGTGTCTTCTCCATTCACATAAGGCATTTTTGCTGGAAGTATGGAGTACATGTCTTTGATCCATTGAGAAGGTTCTGTCCTACTTCTAGTCTCCTGATAGCTTTTACCATGAACAGCTGTAGAATTTAGTCCAATACCTTTTCTGCAACTACTGACAGGATCATATGGCTTTCTCCGTTCCTCTGTTAAAATACTACTTATAGGGGTGAATCTTCCAATGCTTAACCAACACTGCCATCCCTGTAACAAAACCATTTTCTACATACTGCCAGATCTGACTTCTAATAGTTTGTTTTGTTAAGCAAATATATATACCTTGTGTTTTCTAATCCTGCTAAATTCAAATACAAGTTCTAGGGGCTCCTAGAGATATCTTAGTATTTTCTCTGTAGATGATCATTTCATCTACATATAAAGATTTTGCTTCTACCTTGCTAATCCTATCCTAATTGTGTCATTTTATTGCTAGACTATTTTGGTGGGGCCTATGTTTCAAAGTTTAATGGACAGATAAAGAGTAAACATATCTGCCCTTGTTCCCCACCTTAAGGAGAAAGCATAGTATTTTCTCCATTTACATAAGGCATTCTCGCTCAAAATATGGAGTGCATGTCTTTAATCTGTTGAGAAATTTCTGTTCTACTTCTAGTCTCCTGATAGCTTTTACCATGAACAGCTGTAGAATTTAGTCCAATACTTTTTCTCCAACTAGTGACAGGATCATATGGCTTTTTCCTTTCCTCTGTTAAAATGATGACTTTTGGGAGTAGATCTTCCAATGCTGAACCAACACTGCCATCCCTATAACAAAACCACTTTCTACATCCTGCCAGATCTGACTTCTAATTGTTTTGTTAAACAAATTTCTATCTATGTTCATACTTTTTTCTTCTATTATCTTTATCCAGTTTTAGTATTAGCACAGTCTTGATTTCCTAAAATGAGGGGAGAAGTGTTCCTTCTTTTTTCTGCTTTAAATGTTTGATATAATTTATCAGTTAAAATGTATATGAGCCTGTTGTTGTCATATAGTTAGGTTTTCAAGCTAGGAATATACTTTCTTTAATAGGTGCTATTTAAATTTTATATTTCCTCCAGAGTTAGTTTCATTAATTTGTCTTCTAAGGTACTTCTTAGAAGTTGTCAAATTTATTTCAAAAAAGATTTTTGAAATATGCTTTCTATATCCTTTTAAATTCTATAAAATCTGTGGTAATGTCTCCTAGATCTTGATATTGTAATTTAAAAAATGTGTAATTGATGTTGTGTAACAGGAAGAAAAGCTCTAAAGGAGCAGGGGAATTGGGAGGGGTAGGGGAAAGGAAAGAAGGGAAAAGAAAAAATATGAGAAAAGGAAAAAAATGGAAACAAAGTCTTTGCAAACAGGGAAGGGTGGAGGGGCTGAAGGGAGGGCAGAGGAAGGGGAAAAAAATAAGAACCAAGATACTCGTGTAAAGGTACAAGATCCCAATGATGAATGTAACTATTTTATACCTAAAATCTACCAATAAACTTAATGGGGAAAAAAACCACTATTCCATAGAAGCATTTAAAAATGATGTTTTATGCCATACAGTTCTTGAAAAGTTGACAGAGTTCCTACTTGGAGTCTCTTACGTGGCTCTGGAAAGATGCTGGGTGGGGTTGACGATATCTAGAACTTGACTTGGGTGGACGTCCAAAGTGTGCACTGATCTGGTCAGTGCTGATTGTTGCCCTGTAGCTGGGTGGGGAATCCCTCTAGGTAAGAGTGAGTATGCGGTCTTTCCACAACCCTTGGCCTCTTCACAGTATGGTAGGTGAATTTCAAGTAGAACTCTTCCAAGTGTGAGTTTTTTAAAGGCAGAAAGTGGTATGTGAGCAGTTACAGCTTTCATTCAGGATTGACACAGGACCACTCCTGACTGTTGTATATATTGAAGCAATCACAGAACCCACTGTGATCCAGAAAAGTGTGGAGGTAGACCCCAGCCCTTGCCTGATGAGGAGCATCAGGGACACCTGACAGAAGGGTATATGAGATGGAAAATGTAGACTTTTTTTGAAAATATGGCTTGTCATGCGCTTATAAAATCAAAATTGAATATAATGTCCCTTTCAAGCAGGCAAGTACACATTTGCAATGTTATAGCACATGAGATCTTCCAATATGCAAGTTGACTGCATTCATTCCAACAGCTTTTATCCAGTGCTTGCTGTGTGATGCCTCAGGGTCAGTAACCAGTGAGATGAGATAAGTAGATAGAAGAGAGAGAGCAAGGCTGATGATAGTTTAGATAGTAAGGATACACACATACAGAGTGATATATACATTGTGAACATCAGTTCTACACATAGGAGGAGACCAGCATGTAAACAGGGGGTGATACAGTCCAGAGGAGAGCCATCAGGGAGGCTGCCTATGAGATCGTTGGAGACACAATGGACAGCCCACTTGATATTGTCCTTTCTCAGCCCCAGAGATGACGGTGAACACCTTCTTTGGCCAGGAGAGTTCTTAAACCTGGATGTCTCTGCCTCTTTCTGGAAAGCATTGGTTTAAAGAATAATTTGATCTGTAGAACAATACTTTTTTCAATTAGCATCTCAGAAACTAAAGGATGCTCCATCTGGAGTTCTCTTGGCCCCATGAGTGTCTCTTGAGTAAATATTCTCCCCAGGTGTATGAAAGCACTCTGTGCACTAGCTCCGGCTCTCCTTCAAAAGCAGGGATATAGCTGTGTTGCAGGGCCCTGTGCAGGCTTTGTAAAATACTGCAATCTAGATTGTTAAAATAGGAGTGCTTCTTTTTCTTTTATTGCTTTCAGCATCTACTATTTTATTCAATATTTAAAATTACTTTGGTCTTTAATTGTTTTCAACATCATAGAAATGTTTCACTGTTTCACAAAAGCAATACAAGATATGTACTCAGAAATTGAAAGGCTAATGGTGCTCATAAATGGATAGAGCCCTGTAAATAAGTGAAAGTTGAAATATACTTCCCGTTTTCTTTGCTAAGTCATTGGGTGTGGAAGCCCTTGCTTTTTTGGGAGCCCCAGGGAAGTTTGTTATGGAGACCAGGTCTGATTATCTTTGTTCTCAGACAGCTGGTACCCTGACCTGGGACAGCCTACATACCTACCCTTTCCTCTCTATCCTGAACAATTTCCTTGGTTTTAAAACATAAGCTTTCGTATAGTGTTCTACTGTTTGGGCAGTAGGGAATCAATCAAGAAAAATACAATCTTTCCATATTTAATGAGTAAATCATTGGAGCAATGGCTTCAATAAGGGTTGGCAATCCCTTTCCATAATGGACCAGATCCAGATAATTTAGGCTATGTGGATCATACCATCTATGTTCCAAGTATTCAATTGTGCTCTGTGGTGTAAAAACAGCCAGAGATACCTTGTAAACAATATATTCAATGAGAACCTTATTGTTGTGGACCTATAATTTTACCTGGTCACAAAATCCTTTTTTGATATCGTTTTCAGCCATTAAAAAATGCGATAAACATTCTTGAATCTTAGGAGGCAGTGAGCTGTATCTGGTCCCCAGGCAACAAGATACTTGACTGACATAACTTTTATGAAATGTTTAGTTCTTTGAAATAAACTCCTGAGAAAGATTTAAAATTGTGTTCAGATTTTAAATTAACAGGGTGAAATTGACTTTTTTGTGTACAGGTCTATGAATTTAAGAAAGATTTATATAATGACTACCAACATTAGGGCATAGAATGGTTCCCATAAAATTTCTTGGTGCCTTTATTCTCAGTGGTAATCTTTGGCAACTGTGATCTGTCCTCTGTTCTTACCTTTTTTTTTTTTTGTCTTTTAAAGAATGTCATGTAATGGAATCATACATTATTTAATTTTCCGAGCTACAGTTTTTTTTTCTAAATCCTACTCAACTGAATGCTTTTGCCAGGCATCAGTTGTTGCAGGCATCAGTAGTTGATTCCTTGTTATTGTTAATTGGCATTCCATTGTACAGGTGAATCACAGTTTGTCCATTTACCTGCTGAAGGGCAGTGGAGCTATTGTTAGTTTTTGGCAATTACAAATAGAGCTGCATTAAATACATGTACAGGCTTCTGTGAGAATATACGTTTTCATTTCTCTATGGTAAATACCAAGGGTGGGATTGCTCAGTGATAAGTGTGTGTTCAATTTCATAAGAAACTGCCAAGCTGTTTTCTGGAATGCATTTTCAAGAGCAGCATCCATGAGTTGATTGCCTCTTTGAACCTTTAAAATATTGTTGTTCCACATCTTTCTGGCTATGTTTTTAATAAGAAATCTTCAGTTATTAAATTTTCCTCTATCAATAATAACTTATTGTTTTTCTGTGTTTGCACTTAAGGTACTTTTTTCTTTATCTTTAGTTTTCACAATTTATTAAAAATTTAAGTGTAGATTATTTTGAGTTCATTATTTTTTGGAGTTCTCTGAGTTTGTTTATTTTGTGTATCTTTCTCATCACATATGAGAAGTTCTTAGCCATTATTTCTTCATTGTTTCCCTCCTTATAGGCCTCTTAATAATATGAGTGTCAAACCATGCCATTATGTTCAATGGATTTGTGATGGTCTCTTCAGTTTTTGAATGTTTGCTTTTCTTTTTTTTTTTCAGATTATATAGTCTTTATTGACATTTCTCTGCCACAATCATACTATTCCTGGTTCCATCCATGGGGGTTTTCCTTCTAATTATTAGCTGTTTTTCTTCTCAAATTTAATTTTTCTTTTTTATCACTTTTATGACTTTGAGGCATTCAATTCTTGTGTTTGTTTCCACAGTGCTTATCTTTACTTGTTGGAACATTTTTATAATAGTTGTATTGACATCTTTGCCAGATAATCACGTCTATAACATCCTCTTGTTAACATATATCAATTATTTGAGATTTTTCACATTGAGAATGTTTTGATTATATCTTCAAGATTTTAAATACTATATGTTGGTTATGAAACTCTAGGTGTTGTTTAACCCCTATGGGGAATGTTGATATTGTTCTAACAGTCAATTGACCTCTTGATCCTTGCCGCAAATTCCCAAGAGCCTCTGTATTTGTGCTTCCCGTGTCACTTCTGCTTCTGAAGCCTTTGTAGTGCCCTTCAGATCTGTCACATGTATGTCCCAGTGTGGCCAGTCTGGGGCCCGAATGGGGATCTATTTTGCAGTTCTCTTCTCAACATCTGCTTAGGGGCAGAGCTACATATTCATAGCTCATGGGTGGTCTTGGGAGTTTGTAAACAACACTACAGGATCTTCTTTGGAGTTTTTCCCTCCTTACCATCTTCCCATTACTTTCAGTTCTGTGGGACTCTCATTTCAGTCCTGTAGTCCCAAACCTTAGGTTTTAGTTATCCTGTTCACCTTGACTATGTCAGGCAGTTGGAGAATAGAGGGAGAGGGAAAAACAATCAGTGAGGTTTAGCCACCTGTTGGACTTTTCTCTGATCACAGACATAAGTTCTTCTCCATGTTAAGCTTCTGCAGTCCGACTGTCACCTCCATCCACCTCCACATTTGTAGCACTCTGCATGCAAGAAAAAGAAGAGGAATAAAGTGGAAAAAAGAAAGAAACTGGGATTCTGTTTATGTTCCTTTATGGGGGAAAGATATAGTCATCTTTGTACCCCACAAGCCAAGCTGGAGGGTATTTATACTGATGCCCTTCTATAACATTTGTGTTATTTCAGCCCTGGGCATAGTGAGGATTCCCTGAAACTGCTCCTTTGTTTTGTCCAGATTTTATAGCTTCATTCAGTGGAGAGATGAGCAGAGTGTGCTTGTTGCATCTTGTCCAGAATGAGAAACTTCTAGGTATTTTGATCAGAATAGAGAATTTGCAAATTTTATTTCCTTTTTATCTTACAGTGTAATATCATGAATCCCATTTTGAAGAGTATGTGTAGATTTCATGTTCTTCTGAGATCCTAGCTAGCCTCCCTCCCCCAGAAAAATTAGTCCTCATGCAGTTCTGTTCTATAGAACTTTTGAGGATGATGGAATATTCAGTATCCATGTATGGTGGCTCCTAGCTTTATCAGGTTGTTAAATACTTAATTTGTCTAGTAGGACTGCTATGGTTTGAATGTGTCCCCAAAGTTCATGAAGTAGAAGCTTACTCCTCAGTGCAGCAGTGTTGAGAGGTGGGACCTCTAAGAGGTGGCCAGGTCACAAGAGATCTGCATTCAAGCATGGATTATTATGGGATGATAGGAATTCAATCACTCCCCTTCTCTCCATTTTCTTTCCCTTCTTTTCCCTCTTGTTCGCTTGTCTTTCTACCTTCTGCATTGAGAAGGGCCAGCAAGAAGGTCTTTGCCAGATGTGGACCCCGACACTGTGGAATTTCCAACTTGTAGAACCATAAGCACACCATTCCTTTCCTTATAAATTACCCAATCTCAGATATTTTGTTAAAGGAGCAGAAAAATGGGCTCAGGACCCCCCACCCCGGTACTGGGTATTGAACCAGCCTCACAAATGCTAGACAAATGCTACTCTAACACTGAGCTGAACCACCCTGCCTTCCCCTGCCCCCACTCCTTTCATTTTTAGACAGTGTTTTGCTAAGTTTCCCAGGTGGCTTTGAAGTTGGGGGTCCTTCTGCCTCAACCTCCCAGAGTAGCTGGAATTACAGGTGTGTGTCATCATCCCTGGCTAAAACATGATATGGTAGGAGATTAAATTAAATCTTTTAAATTTTAATTAATTTAAATTTTAGTAAGCCCATGCATCTACTGGCTTGCTTACTATACAGCACAGCAGGGCTATTCTGTGGAAAGATGCTATCTAAACATGCAGCCAACAAGCTTGGATCTGGTAGAGGGAAGAATATCTCTATTTCTTCCCTTGCCAGGGTGTTGTAAAGCATTCTCACTGTGGTAACACAACCCTAGCAGTTTGTTGGACATGAGTAAACTAGGAAGTGAGCATTTGAGTGTGTATCACTGCATTTGGATAAGTGTTCAAGACATACCCTGTGCAGCAGCTAAGAAAATACCTCTTAGGTTAGTTTTCGGAGCAACTCCTAGGTGAATATGGCTGGCCATTCCCTTCTTTCAGAAGTTGCTATGAGCAGGGTGACACGGTCTCCACGGGAACTGGTGTCTTTTCACATCCCTTTCCTACCCCAGGCCTTCAGCCAGAAATCAAAGGAGAACTCGGTTTATATCTAATTCTTGAAAGTTATCTTGTGTTTTTTGGAGGTGGCTTCATTTAGGGTGTGTGAATGTGGATTAAGTGTGTGATAATGGAATTGAAGCTGTGTGGTACTGGATTAGTCTATTAATTGGTTTATCATAGTTCTGGGTATGGGTAATGGGAAGCCCCACCCTGGGTGTGAGTGGTACCACCCAAAAGGCTTGTAGCCTGGATGGGATAAAAGGGAGGCAGCTGCTGCTCTACTTCCTGACTGCTTGCCATGGACTGTTTCTGCTCTGTCATGCTACCCTGACTTGGAGCCAGCCAACTATGAACTGAAACCTCTAGAAGTTGTGAGCCAAAATAAACCTTTCCTCTTTCAATTTTGGGAGTCGGGCGTTTGACTAAGACAATCACCTTATCCATTTATATTTTTGTATTGAGAACATACAAATCTGTGTTACCAATTTTGAAATATATGATGTACTATTAACTGTGGTCACCATGCAAGTAATTAAAATGCATTCTGACACTTGATACCCTTTGTACAACACCTTCTTTTTCTTCATCCTTCACTCCAAACCCAGCCTTTGAAATGATCTTTCCATCCCTGTTTCTATTGAATCATCAAGCCATTGTGTTGATATCCTGATTTCTAAAGATGAGAGAAAGTAAGCGCTCTCAAATGTGTTACTCAGCTTTCCATTACTGTAAGAAAATACCTGAAATTATTGACTTATAAAATGGAAAGCTTAATTTTGATTCACAGTTTTGGAGGTTTCAGCCATGTACAGTTGGCTCCATTGCTTTTGGGCCTGCATAGTACATCCTGGCAGGAATGTGTGCTAGAGGAATCTGCTCACCAGGAAGCAAATAGAGAGATGAGGGGCTGGGCCCCGACGTCCCTTTGAAGAGCACACCAGCACTATAGGGAGACCTCCCACTGGGCCCAATCTCATGGTTCCACATCCTCCCAAAGCCACCACCAATCCTTCAATGCATAGGCTTTAGTGGGGGACCTCATCCAAATCATAGCACTAATGCATATTGGTTTTTAGTTAAGCAGAACACAGCTTCACAGTTAAATGAGCCAATTCCTTTAGTTCCTAATTGGGGGACTTTGTGGCCAAGTTGCAGGCCTGCAAACTGCCTGTTGATGGGTGGTGTAAGAAGAGCAAGTCCTTTTGCATGAGTCCCTTTTTGTAGTTTTCCCCTTTGTTATTCTATGAGAGAACTTGTTTGGGTTCTTTATTACTGTGTAGAATTACTGTATTTGAGAACTATATTGAAAAATATTGTAATATAGTAGGTTATACATTGGAGATTTTCTAGGTTACAGGGGACTCCACTGGACTTGGTTTTTGAGGAAAGTGTTTTGCAAAAGCACACAGTAATGGCTGAGGGGAATTCTGTAGCCTTAAACTTCCCATTGAAGAACCACATAGGTTAAAGTGTTATAAAAGATTTTTCTCTTTATGACCCTCTGTCCCTTGAAGAGCAGACAGAGAAAGGTATGATGAGTAGGTAACAGCAGTGTAAATAAAAACATACAGTCCATTTGGATTCACCAAGGTGTGATTTATCCGTTTTTCTCTTTCTGTGCTCAGTTTGGTGAAAATTATCCATCTTTTAAGGAAGTTGTCTCAAGGGAGCATGTCCTGAAAGTGTCATCTCCTCATCTGAAGACTTGGGCAAGTCTTCAGGGACATAGGAAGTAGAGCACTCTTGGACTTCAGTGTGGAAGGAGGAACTGACTGCATGTGATGTGCTCTGGCAGGTGATTGACTCACTGCAGACAGCTTGATCTGTGTGATTTTCACAGTCCAGGCCAAGTGCCTTCCTCACACTTTGATCTATGGCAATATTTAATGCAGACTTTGGTGAGAATTATAATGTGTCTAAGTCATAATTAGGATTATAGTTCTTAATGACAGGGCTGGACCTTCCCTCTCTTCCTGATGTGCTCTGACAGTATTTTGCCTGTCTCCACCTGCTATCTAGGCCCACATGCCCAGTTTGTGGGGGATGGATGGATGGACGTGAGGCCCAGAGTAGGACTGTGGGCTGGGAGTTGACCTTAGAATTGTCTTCAAGGCAAGAACCAGGCCTCTTCCAGCTAAAATCTGTTCAGAAACACAAGGATCTTTATTCCAGGGCACTGTCTGGTAACCTACCAGGAGCTCTAGGACCTTTCAGGTTGAATTAGACATCCAGGGAATGGTGAGAAAGGAAGTTAGTCTGCACACGGCAAGAAGACTGGGAGCCTCATGTGTTTAGGGCCTCATCCAGACCCGCTGCTGAGTGTGGATCTGGAGTATTTTGCAGAGATCTGTGCCAAAACCTTGGTCTCCAGCTCATGACAGTACTGGACCTTTTGGAGGTGTGGCATAGTGGGAGGAGTTTAGGTCATTTCGGGGACATTGAAGGGGACTTTGAGATCCCAGCCCCTCCTTTACCTTCCCTTTCACTTCCTGGTGAGCAGGCCTGCTCAACCATATGCTTGGTGCTGGGATGCACCGTGTTGCCACAAGCCCAGAGCAGCAGAGCCAGATGATAATGGGCAGAAACCATGAGCCAGCATGAACATTTCCTTCTTTTAAGTTGTTTATCTCAGGTATTTTGTGATGGTGAGGGAAACCCAACCGGCATACCTGGTCAGCTACACCCATTTCTGAGCTCACCTTGTTTTCCACTTTATTTCTGCTTCCTTGCTTTTGTTTCTACTTTTTATAACACCCAAACCTGTTTCCCTTCCTTTTTTATTTCCAGCATCTTCAGATTAAGTCCTTCTTATTTTTGTACTTTAATTGAGATATGATTTACATACCATACAATTTTCTATTTAAAGTATACAACTCAGTGGTTTTTAGTATACTCAGAATTGTGCAGTCATAACCATAATTAATTTTTAGAACATTTTTGTCACCCCCAAAGAAGCTTCATACTGTTAGCTATTATACCCTTTCTCCCATCTCCCCTTAGCCTTAACCATCCACTCATGTACTTTGTGTCTCATTGGATTTGCCTGCTCTGCACATTTCATATAAGTAGAATCATACTATATGTGGTCTACTGTGACTGACTCCTTTACTTAGCAGAATGTTTCATTGTTTATCCATGTTGTAGTGTGTGTCAATACTTTAGTCCTCCTTATGGCTGAATCTTATATTATGGATATAGCATGTGTTATTTATCAGTAGAGGAACATTTGACTTGCTTCTGTTTCATGGGTATTAGAGTAACATGGCTATTTAGATGCTTTATATTTTGATCAAGTTATTTGTCTTTTTATTAATTATGTTTATGTTAGTCTGCTTGGGCTGTCATAACAAAATACCACAGATTGAATGGCTTAGAGAACAGAAATTTATTTCTCACAGTTCTGGAGGGTGAACGTTCAAAATCAAGGTGCCAGGAAGATAAAGGTTGCCTTTCATATATGCTTACATAGTGCAGTGAGCTCTGGTCTCTCTTGCTCTTCTTGTAAGGACAGTAATCCCATCATGGAACCCACCCATATGGCCCCATCTTAATCTAATTACTTCCCAGGGGCCCCTTCTTCAAATTCCATCACATGGTGGGTTGGCATTTCACATGAATTTGGGGAGGACACAACAATCAGCCCATATTTTTGTTTTTTATATCTACTGAGAAGACTCTTTAAATGTATGACTTGTAAATATTTTCTCCCATTTTGTGAGTCACTTTTCCTTTTCTAGAAGATTAAGACACAAATATTAATTTTGATGTGTTTTGTGATGAACACATATAACATGTATGTTATGATTATATCTAGATGTGCCCCATCAAAGCCTCATGCAGTTATGCAAATTGGGCTTTTGGGGGAGTGATTGGATCATGGGTGTGTGATACTGGATTATTCTACTGATTATTGTGTATATTGGTGATGGACTTACTGAGGAGGGAAGACCTACCCTGTCTGTGGGTGGTACCAACCAATATGCTTGCAGCCTAGATGGCATAAAAAGGCACCGGGGTGGGGTGGGGGACCGAAGCCTCACTGCCTCCTGCCTGCCCAACCATGAACTGTTTCTCTCTTCTCATGCCTCTCCCCCTACCATGCCTCCCTCCCTTGGAGTTAGCTGACTGAAACTTATAAAAACTGTGAGCCAAAATAAATCTTTCCTCTTTCAACTTGTGGTGTCAGGTATTTTGTCCCAGCAATGAGAAAAGTAACGACAGTTATGTGAATGCCCAGTGATTCTAGCACCAGTTGTTGGGAAGTTGATTCTTTTTCTCACATTGAATTGTCTTGATACTGTTGTGAAAAACCAATTGACTCTAAATGGAAAAGTTTATTTCTAGACCCTCATTTCTATTCTATTGGTCTACATTTGTCAGTCCATACACTCTCAATTTCTGGGATTTGTGATCCATTTCATGATTGTTTTGACTATTCTTGGTCCCTGCATCTCCATATACATTTTTGGGAAAAGCTAATCTTCGGGGTTGGGGGAAGCCAGCTATGATTCTGATAGCAATTTTGTTGAATCTGTAGGAAAATTTGAATATTGTCATCTTAACTATATCAAATCTTCCACATAGGTGGTTTTCCCATTTATTAAATCATTCTTCCTTAATTCAGTGTTTTTGTAGTTCTTGAAGTGTAAATTCTGTACTGTTTGGGGGATTAAATTTTTATTAAGTGCAGTTTGTTCTTCATACCCATACGTTCCACATCCATAAATTCAACAAATCTTGGATTGAAAATATTTGAAAAAAATTACATCTGTACTGAACATACACAGGCTTTTACTTGTCATTATTAAACATAGCATTTACATTGTAGTATTGGGTATTACAAGTAATCTCAAGATAGTTTAAAGTATATGAGAAGATGTGGGTAAGAGAAGAGACTACATGTAAATACTTTGGCATTTTATCTCAAGGACTTGAACACATGTGGATTTTGGTTTCTGCATGGGGGACAGTGCTGGAATTTATCCTCCATGGATATGGAAGGATAATTATAATTTATTATTTTTCATCCTATGCAAACAACATATTCTTAGTTTACGCTGTCCACATTGCTCAGTTAGTGTGTAGAAACATTTGATGTTTGTATGTTAGCTTCATTTATACATTTTGTGTGTTGATCATCCACTTGTTCATGGATGGATTGACTTCTCTTTCCAGCTAGCCCATCCCCACTCCAAGGCATCTGAGATGGTCCCTCCATCTGTCCAGAAAGTAGCAGACAACCTCTGGGTGGCTTTGGTTCTTTTATAATCAGGAAATCACTGAAGGCTGCAGAAGACCCACAGATATTCCTCTGGCCTTCTGTTCGTGGTGGGGAGGATGGGCTTGGCCCCTCACCCATCCTTCCTGAAGAGAGTGAAGGTCTCCTTGAGCTGGTCAGCAGTGCGCACATCACCAGTCCCTGATGGGAGGGCTTGTTTCTTCCTGTGCCTTCCTCACACCGTAAGTTCTGACCTCCACTTGCCTGCACAAATGAAACCATTCCCTCACTTGTCTCCACGGTGAGCCTCCTTTCCCATCCAGAGCCATGTCCTGGCCTTAGGACTGCAGGAGCTTAAGTCCCTCCAGGTGGGCTGGCAGAGGGCTGGGTCTTCTCTGAGTGATTTTCTTGGTGATGGTCTCGCCAGGTGGAGATATGGACTTAGTTGTGGCTCAAACACCTGTCTATTCTTATCCATGGGAGAAGTGATTCACAGGACCTTTAGTCTAGAAGATTCCAGAAAATACCCTACCTTCCTCAATCTGTGCAGGAGACTGAAGTGCTCCTTCTGTGTAGAGCTGAGACTTGCTGTGGCTGAAGCCTTACATGGTGCTGGCATCTCCACACAGGCTTAAGTTCAGTGGACAGACCAGCCATCCTGCTCGACTCCCAAAGCCCCACACCTAGCCTTTGTATGTCCTCAGCAGTCACTGTGGAGGAAAACATGTACCTGCTTACCTGTGTCCCTGAGGGATGCCCAGCATAGTGTGTGTTTAGGAGGTGGACATTGAGTCAGATGCTGGCTTCAGTTCCTGGTCCTGCCCCTGCTTGCTGTGCGATTTGGGGCAAGCTACTTAATCTTTCTGTGCTCCACTTTCCTCATCAAGAAGCTAGAGGGGCTCAAAGGGCTACCATGGAGGTTAAGGAAGTTGGTGTCTGTGAATTCCAGGACTCCTTGTGGTATGTGGAACCTCTAAATGCCCTTTGTAGAAAGCACTCAAAGTGACTCATTAAATAATGCAACACAGTTGCAACCCTATCTCCTAAATCAGTATTTGGCCTTCATTACGTAAGACATGTGCTCTAAGTAGCAGGAGTTCCCACATTTTAGTGTGGGTGACTTCTTATAAATTTCCAAGCCCCACCCCAGAATTTGATTCTATAGACCTGGACTAGGGCTGGGATTCTGCATTTCTAAGCATTTCCTAGATGCTGCTGCAAATCACTAGATGCTTTGAGAACTGCTGCTCTGTGGGGTGTATACATCTGCATGTGTGCAACTCTTTGCACATGTGTACAAATGTACACGCATGTGTCTGTTAATGTGTGGGCGTGTATGTATGATGTATGTGCACACATCTCCAGGCCTTCTCATTGCCCACATGAGCCAGTAAGCACCAACATCCTTGGTCTGCCCTCAGTGTGCCCCAGGGGAGCCCAGGTTGGAGGGTGCAAGAGCTCAGTCCTGCCCTTGGGGACAGCTTGGTGGACCACAGGCTTTGTTCCCAGCTACCTCTGTGGAGCAGCTTAGGCTTGGCCTTTGTTTCTCTTTCCTACAGCAGGATTCGGACCAGATTCTTTACGGGAACCAGCCTGCATTTTAATTTGCTGGGCTTGGTGGCCTCCCCAAGGTCTCTCCTAAATCCAGAGGACTGTGGGCGAGCTTTCGGCCCTCCCCATTCTCCAAGCTTAACCCCTTTATCTTCTCCTGCTTATTTCAACAGGATTTATGCTTGATTAAGTTACTCTCTTTTATCATAATTAAAGAAAAATGTGGTGGGAGAGCTCTGAAAATGCTGTTCAATGAAAACCAGATTGTTGAACGTGCAGGGAAACAAGGGCAACCCTGTTGCACTGGCCCCTCCTGGGGGACTGGTCCACTAGGAGCTGGGCGGAGGAAATGGAAGTTGCTTCTCTGCCCACCTGCCCTGAAGATAACAGGAGGCCCTGCTCCATCAGGCCCGCCACTCCTCAGCCTGTGCCCTTCCTGGGAGCTGGCTCCTGAGGTCAGTGAGGGATTCTGCAGGCCTGGGTTTACTAGGGCCCTTTCCTCGTGGTGCCCAAGCCTCCCGCTGCAGGGTGTTCACGACTCAGTGTTTATAAAAGGCCTGTTTCCAGCAGACTTGCTTCCTCAGCACAGGTCACCACCACACGAAAGCAAGGCTGGGTGAAATTCCTGTCGCTGCCCTGGTGGTCAGAAAGCCTCTGGTCCCGATTGGCTGTGGGGGTTTCTCTGTGTCTAGGGGAAAATACCTTGTTGTTGCTTGTGAAATGGTGTCTTTTCTCTTCAGAGGACAAAGAACCTTCAGAAGGGAAAGCGCAGATGCCATTACCTCTCACAGCTTCTAGCATCCTTGTCTTCTCCCTTCCAAGAAGGATAAGAAAAATATTTTTCCATTTTGAAGGGCAGCTTCTCAACCTATTTTGGGGACCCCATTCCTTTTCAACTTCTTGTGGACTTATATCTTCTGTGTGTATTTCATCTATGTGCAACTTTTCCCTCTCCACTAAATTCTTCTCATCTACTTCTGGTGGATTCTTGTTTCCTGCATTTGTAGGAAAGAAAATTATGAGTTCCATACCTTTTTTGGGAAGATATACACACTGAAGATCAGTCCCCAGACCTCACATATGCTGCACAAGAACTCTACTGCTGAGCTCCGTGCCCAGCCTTCTTATTATATTTCACGACCTGGCATGCACCCTCTGCTTTACACAGTCATAGCCACTACCATGAGTCGGGACACTCATCCGAAGAACACTAGGAGATTGTGAAGAGCTAAGTGAGTTTGTTTGATACGAGAGACCTTATCCAAGGGAAGTTAAGTAAAGCATATGATAGGTATATATTTTTGTATTTTATTTTTTATTATTATTTTTACTTTGGATGCTGGGGATTGAACCCAGGGCCTGACAACATGCTAAGCATATGCCGTACAACTGAGCTATTTCCCTAGCACAAGGTATACACTTTTAAAATGGTAAAACTAGTTGCATTTGTTTAATAGTATCTATGTACAAAATATTGAAAATCTTAAAACCAGTTTGGAAGTATTGTAGGTTGGCTGGATTGAGGACACACTTATAAATATAGGTTGCATCTTTTATTATCTGTAATTAACCATGAGAGCAAGTAATGGGAAAAAATCCTGCCTATAGAAACAAGAAAGCCATTCAAGTATCCAGGAATAACCTTATCACAAACGTGTAAAACATCTGCAACCTTACTGAACAATTGGAAAGATCAGAATAGCTAGAAAGGTTATTGTTATGTGGGAATGTAATGACAAGAGGTATCTGTCATTATGAAATTAACATATCCATTTAATACAGTTTCTATTATGACCCATCAGTTATTTTATAGAATTTGGCTGGCTGTTCTAAAACCTCTAGAATTAAAAGTGGGCGAGAAAAACCAAGATAATTTTTGAACAACAATATAATGAGAACCTTGCCTGATCCAATGTGAAAATGTGATGTAGCAATTAAATAAATAAGATCAAAAGAATAGAGTAGATTATCCACAAATACATGGAATATCTGGGAATTGAATAAATGCTAAATATGCCTTTTCAATGGATGGGGAAATAGTGACATTTTTAATCAATGGTGTAAAAACATTTTGAGTGTGCCTTTGAAAAGCCCATATTAGTTCTAGTGCTGTTTGCTGAAAACACTATCTGTTCCTCGGCTCTTGAACTGAGTTTATATTCTATAAAATGCTAATGTTAAATAATCTTTCAAAACTCAGTGGACCATATATGTGTGGTTCTATTTCTAGATTCTCTGTTTTATTCAAATGATCTGTATGTCTTTCCTTACACCAACACTGCTTTGATTACTGTAGCTTTAGAAGAAGTCTTAAAATTAGGTACTAAATGGCTTCCAATACTGTTTTTGTTTTTTCTGTTGTTGTTGTTGTTTTTTAACTTTTCTAGGTCCTTTGTACTCCTACATAACTTTTAAATTTCAATATCCATTTCTTCATTTATAGCAAGTATACACAGACCTGAATTTTTATATATACCTTGTGTTTTCTAATCCTGCTAAATTCAAATACAAGTTCTAGGGGCTCCTAGAGATATCTTAGTATTTTCTCTGTAGATGATCATTTCATCTACATATAAAGATTTTGCTTCTACCTTGCTAATCCTATCCTAATTGTGTCATTTTATTGCTAGACTATTTTGGTGGGGCCTATGTTTCAAAGTTTAATGGACAGATAAAGAGTAAGCATATCTGCCCTTGTTCCCCACCTTAAGGAGAAAGCATAGTATTTTCTCCATTTACATAAGGCATTCTCGCTCAAAATATGGAGTGCATGTCTTTAATCTGTTGAGAAATTTCTGTTCTACTTCTAGTCTCCTGATAGCTTTTACCATGAACAGCTGTAGAATTTAGTCCAATACTTTTTCTCCAACTAGTGACAGGATCATATGGCTTTTTCCTTTCCTCTGTTAAAATGATGACTTTTGGGAGTAGATCTTCCAATGCTGAACCAACACTGCCATCCCTATAACAAAACCACTTTCTACATCCTGCCAGATCTGACTTCTAATTGTTTTGTTAAACAAATTTCTATCTATGTTCATACTTTTTTCTTCTATTATCTTTATCAAGTTTTAGGATTAGCACAATGTTGATTTCCTAAAATGAGGGGAGAAGTGTTCCTTCTTTTTTCTGCTTTAATTGTTTGATATAATTTATCAGTTAAAATGTATATGAGACTGCTGTTGTCATATAGGTAGGTTTTCAAGCTAGGAAATATACTTTCTTTAATAGGTGCTATTCAAATTTTATATTTCCTCCAGAGTTAGTTTCATTAATTTGTCTTCCAAGGTACTTCTTAGAAGTTGTCAAATTTATTTCAAAACAGATTTTTGAAATATGCTTTCTAGATCCTTTTAAATTCCGTAAAATCTGTGGTAATGTCTCCTAGGTCTTGATATTGTAATTTTTAAAATGTATAATTGATATTGTGTAATAGGAAGTAAAGGTCTAAAGGAGCAGGGGAAGTGGGAGGGGTAGGGGAAAGGCAAAAAGGGCAAAGAAAAAATATGAGAAAAGGAAAAAAATGGAAACAAAGTCTTTGCAAATAGGGAAGGGTGGAGGGGGTGAAGGGAGGGCAGGGGAAGGGGAAAGAAATAAGAACCAAGATACTCGTGTAATGGTACAAGATCCCAATGATGAATGTAACTGTATTGTATACCTAAAATGGACCAATAAACTTAATGGGGGGAAAAAAAAGAAAAGCCCATATTAGACATGTGCTTTATACCCTGGAAAAATAGATGAGAATTTGCTGGAAAAATAGATGAGGTGAAAAAAATCATTCTTTTTTTAGAAATGCTCCTATCGGTACATTTTAGGCATACAATACGTTTACATTTATCACTGGGTGCTGGTACCTGTACGTGATGTGTCTTGGTTCTTATTTTCTTCCCCATTCCCTGGGAGCCCTTCACCCCTCCACCCTTCCCTAGTTACACAGACTTCGTTTCCATTTAAAAATCATTCTTAAATCAACAAGACGAGACAAATCTTAATGGAAGCTCTAGAGAATGGGCAAAGGACATTTAGAAAAGGAATTTTCAGAAAGTGACATACAAATAAACAGTAAGATAAGAAAGGAAAGCTTGTTCTCACCAGCTGCATTCATCTCCTCCGGGTGCTGCAGTGATTGCCATGAGTCTAAACGCTTTCAGCAACCCAAAGGTATGTAGGGTTGGAGGGTGGCAGCGTAGAATGCGTCTGGAAGCTGTGGAGGAGAAGCCAGTTTTCTTGTCTTCTTCAACGTCTAGAGCTGCCTCTGTTTTCAAGTCAGCAATGTAGCATCTTCTTGTCTCTCTCTGCTTCATTGTCACATCTGTCACAGCTCCTTTTCTTAAGCTCTTCTGTCCTTCTCATAAGTAGCTCTGTGATTATGCTGGGCCTACCACGAAAGTCCAGAATCATCTCCCCATCTCAGAATCCTTAACTTAGCCACACCTGCAAAGCCTCTCTGGCCATGTAAGGTAAGACATCCACAGGTCTGGTCATTACTATGCAGGCATCTTTGGTGGGACATTATTCTGTCACCCATAGTACATGAGGAATTACAAGTTAGGATTTTTAGCTGTCATACTGGCAAGGTTCAAATAGAAGATGTGGGAAAAAGCATGTTCGTTAACTGGGGAGTATAGATTAGTCCCTGCACTTTGGCAGGCATTTAGGCATACCTCTTAAAATCAACATGTACACCCACAGACATGGTAATTCCTTTGGAATTCGCCTTCTTGGTACATTGAGCTTGGAATGCATAGAAACATGTGCAAGGATATTCATAGCAATGATGTTTGT
This sequence comes from Heterocephalus glaber, assembly GCF_053883595.1. Taxonomy (NCBI): domain Eukaryota; kingdom Metazoa; phylum Chordata; class Mammalia; order Rodentia; family Bathyergidae; genus Heterocephalus; species Heterocephalus glaber. The sequence continues at coordinate 36,158,903 of NW_028258153.1, read as the reverse complement.
GAGGGAGAAAAACATCAGCCAAGTACTTATTGTCTTTGAAATGATAAGAAAACAAACCTCTCTGATGTATATTTGTAGTGGGGAATATTATACAGCAGTTAAAAAGACAAAGGCAGCTCACCCACATACCTTCAAGTCATAGCTTAGTGAAAAAAAAGAAAAAGGAACGAGGACATTTGCAAAAATAGCATGCAGATAGGGATATCTAGGGGAAAAGACATGCTTGCAAATGCCTGTTCCTGGTGGCAGAGAGAGAGAGAGAGAGCTGAAGGTGTCAGTGGCAAATTACTGAGGGGTTATGTTAGAGAGGTTGAGGTAATCTACAAAGGGACTTTATCTGATTTGAAGAAGGGAGTGTATTCACATATTACTTGCATATATAGAGCAAAGTTTGAAAAGAAAGGGTAACGTGTACATAAGTTCACATATTTGATAAAGATCTCCCATGAATTGTGGGTTTTTAGGGAAGCAGTCTTGGTCACAGGGCCACAGGTTCTATGAACAATCCGCCTGGCGTGGGTACTTGGTATGGGGCAGATGGCTGTTCTGGTCTCCTGCAGGTGTCAGACCTGACTGCTCAGTTGTAGAGGGGTGCTGGGAAGCACACAGCCCCTTGCGCAGATCTTTTTTTCATCAGTGGGTATGTTTTCTAGTTGCCTTTATTTTTGTCTCCAGGGCCACTTTGGCCTCTTATTCTCTTTTTCTGCCCCTGGATTCATCTCCATATGGAAATCAAGAAATACCTGGGACTGTATGACCACAGTCACTCTCTGTATTAGTTAGCATTGTGTTGCTATAATGAAATACATTAGAAAATTAACTGGTAAAGAGAAAAGGGTTTTGGAAGTCATTGTCCAGAATCACTTGGTCTGTTGTGTTGGGCTGTGGTGAGGCAGCACATCCTGCTGGGGACAGGCAGTTAGAGAAACTGCTCACCTCAGGCCTAGGATGCAAACAGCAAGATTCAAAGGGAAGCATACTAAGGTCCCTTTCAAGTGTGCTCCCTAGGAACTGAATGACCTCCCGCCAGCACCCTCCACCTCCCAGGAGTGCCCCTCTGAGGCCAAGGCTTTCACACAGAGGCCTCTGGGACACGATCAACATCCACATCATCGCAGAATGTAATGGTGAATTTGTGGGAACATCTGCTCTGATTCTCCTGAAACCACAGCATCACACCAAAAAGGTCTGGTCCCATAGGAAGGCTGGCCAAGGTCATCTCCAGCAAGTACCAATTCCTATTATCACCTTCAATGGAGCACCAGTTAGAACTGGGCCATGCTGACCTGTGAGACGTTTGGTCTGATGGATTTTCCTAGAAAAAAATACCTTGGAAGGGTTGTAATTGCTTTCAAAATCTTCAAACACCAAGTATTGTAGTGTTTTTTTCCTTCTTGTATTATCTGGATATTATAAAAATGTTGCCAACTCTAGGCCAATGGAAGTCCAGGAAAGCTTTATGTCCAGCCATTACTTAAAAAACAAAACCTTTGTCTTAGAGTGGTTACAAAGTGAGTAGCCCTGAACAGAGGCCTGTTATATCCATTCCCTGTCCTGATCACTTCCTCAGAAAAGTGGCAGTATTTAGACACAGTCCCCCCGACCGTGGTTTAATTCATTTGTACACTCACTCTTTATCTTAACCTTCAGGGGTACTCTTAGGAAAAGAGTTCCTTGCTGGCTCATGGAAGAGCATTTTTTCCTTCATTGATTGCAACCAACATGCATATGTCATTAAAAATAGAAATCAAGGGGCTGGAGATTTAGCTCAGTGGTTTCGCAGCTTTGATCCCTGGTACCACAAAAAAAAAAAAAAAAGAAAAAAAGAAAAAGAAATCAAGAAATAGCATCGAGCTAACGCATTTCCTTCTTTTTTATTTTCCATAAAAGACATCCGCCCCTTGGTGCAAGAAGACTCAAGTATCATTAGTCTTATGCCTCAGGTGATAAACCTTTTCAGGTCTCTGCTTGCTCTGAATGATTCCACAATATAAATAACTTTTTCTTTAACAGGCTCATCTGTTTTCCATTTTGAGTGGTTGGACTGCGTGGGTGGGGGACGCTGGCAGCCAGCGAGCTCTGGACCAGCTCCTATGCCCTTCCACCCTGGAGAGTGAATCTAATGCATCGTTTCTCAACATCGCAGACTTAGAGCCCCAGCCAAATGGGGCTTGCTCCGGGGAGTGCCCTATTTGGTGTCAGTGAGGAGGGCGTGGAGGACAGGGTGTTTTCCGACTTGCCAGCATCCCCGGCTGGCTGGGAAGAACAGTGCCCGCCCCCCCAACATTGGCCAGTCTCAGTGCTGGTTACCCATCCCCCGGAAGTGAAGAAACCAGCCTCGGAGCAGAGGAGGAGCCTGCCTTGGAGCTAGCAGTTGGGGCCTGTCTGCCAGGACTGACTCCAAAGGATTGAGATTGTTGTAGTGGATGTTAGTCCCAACCCTGTTCCCTCTGTCATCCTTGAGCATCCTCACATTGGAAGCTGGGGGTGCCTTTGGGAGCCCTTTCTAGGGTGAGTTTGTGCTTCCATGTGGCCTCCAAATGGGAACTTCCTTCCTTTTTCTTGGGGGATGTGTGTTGTATATGGGGACATTTAAGGACTCAGCAATAGATCTTATCATTAGAAGAACATCTCTGTCAGTGAAAGGGGCAGTGGCCAGGCCTGCAAGCCTTAGCACAAGTGTGAGACCACAGTACCCTCTGGGCCTTATCAGGTACAGGGGTGAAGGACGGTGGCTTTCCTGGGTCCAGCGTTCTATCTGGGTGGGGCCAGACCCTCGTGGTCCCTTCTTTTCTGGCCCCCAGCTCTCTGTGTACCTGGTACATGCTGAGCCCTGGAGTCCCTCACTGCATTCCTCCGTTGAATTATGCTTTGGGAAGGCCGGGTTTGGCCCACTTAAAGCCCAGCCCCTCTCCCGGACTCACCTTCTGCTTTTCCTGTCCCCCACCCTACCCCTGCCCATTGTATCTCAGCACATATGGCTCTTTCAACTTAGGATGTCTCCAGTTCCACTCCATGGTGCCTTCACACTGGTGCTTGTGTTCATCTGGGTTTTTTCTTCAATACATCTTTCTGTACTTTGACAGTTGACTTCTGTTCTTGAGGTTATGGGTATTTGGGTCCCATTCCCTAAGGAAGGGATTGGAGCAGTAAGTTAAAAAAAAAATAGCCGCCAGCCGGGCTTTCCCAGCGTCCTCTCTGGAGCTCCAGAATCCGAAGAGGTGTGGGGGCCAGCACAGAACGTGCTTCTTGAGGGGACAAGGGGACAGACAGGACTCAGAGCACAGCCCTTCTCAGCCACTCCAACAGGCAGCTCCACTGCGCGTCTGAGTAAAGAGGTTGAGGCCTTTAGGGCCTTTCGGGCCTGTGGTGAAAGTCTGTCTCAGTCAACTTGGCTGCTTGAATAGCACGCACGTGTTCAGTCATTCTGAAGGCTGCCGGTCTGAGATCAAGGGGTGGCTGGGGTCAGTTCCTGGTGGGACCTCTTCCTGGATTGCACTTGGCTGTCTTCTTGCTGTGTCCTCACATGGTGGAAGGAGAGAGGGCTGTGTCGATTCTTTTATAAGGGCACCAGGTCCATGGGATTATAGCTTCCTTTAGGACCTCCTTTAACCCTTCTCACTGTCGTGGACCCCTTGTCTTCAAATACAGTCACATTGGAGTTTAGTCTTTTAACTTTTGTGGGGGATAGACAATGCAATCCATAGCAAAATCCATTGTATTATGTATGAGTACACACACACGCACACACATGTGTGTGTGCGTGTGTGTGTGTGTGTTTGTGTTGCTGGGGATCAAACTGAGGCCTTCTTCATGCTAGGCGACCACTGTATTGTTGAGCTGCACTCCCAGCCCAATATTCTTAGGTTTGAGATGAGGAGGCTGACATCCAACTTCTCCCCCACCACGCTGGTGGCTTGTTGGAACAGCCCGGCCCGGCCCAGCAGCACCAGCTGTGTTGTCCCTGAGTGGATGTCCTGTCTGTTCCAGCAGCTACGGCCAACCTTGGCAGCTGTCTGTGATCACACTGCCCACTGCTACTGGGAGGGTTGTGAGTGTGGTTGCATTGGTGTATACATTTGTTAGAACTCATCGTACTGTACCCATAAAATAGGCTGCACTTTGTTGTTTGTCGATTTCACCCCAGTATAGTTGACTAAGAACCCTTTATTTTCTCCCCTTCCCTTCTCCTCCCCTCCCTTCATTCCCTCCCTAGTTTCAAACCCAGGGCCTTGTGCATGCTAAGTAAATGTCTACCACTGAGCCACATCCCCAGCCAAGAACCAGTTCTTGGTGAAAGCAATGTGGTACAGGTATGAGTGCAAGTGTGGAGCCAGCCCTAGAGCTTCATTCCAGCTTGGTTCCCATGTTAGTCAAGTGGATGAGATTTGAGTGGGAATTGTGTTTTGGTAGTTTGCTGGGACCCACCTCTCCATGAACATCCTTAGTGAGTTATGTCCCTGTAGCTCTGACTGGTTGCAGCAGCCCCAGAAGATAGACCCCAAGAGGCAGTGCCTTACTCCCTGCAGATGGAGCTGGACATATGGTGTGGGTTGCGGGGAGGAGCAATGTCTGGAATCCCTGCATTCTCGTGTCACTGGACTGAGGTCCTCCCTGAGAAAACCTCCTTGTCCTCCCTGCAGCCCTTGCAGTGGAGGCCAGCTGCCTGGCCTGCAGGAGGGCAGAAATTCTAGAGAGACTATCCCTACTCCAGCAGATCACTGTAACTTTCTCTGTTTTGTTTGGGTTCCTAATTTTGAAATGTGTCATGAATGCATTTTGCTTTATTTTGAGATACTTTGCAAAGCATGAAATGGTTCCTCTAAATGAGAACACGTGTGTAGGAAATGCCTCCCCCTTCCTCCCTTTTCCAGCCCTGTTTTACTGAAACAGTCAAGGAGCCAGGGCTAGTCTTTGTATTTTTTTATGCAGCTGAGATTATGGAAAATAATTACTAAATGCAGCCTTTTTTGCCTGGTGAAGTCACCTGGTTCTGGTTTTCTTCCCAGCTTTCCCAGTGCGCAGTTCTTGTAGCAACACAAGAACATCCCAGTGAGGGTGGTGGGTGGAGATAGGCCCGGCCAGGGACTGATGTTCTCTACCTGGTGACTCAGCGAGTTAGAGACTGTCATCTTCAAACCGAGGATATTGTTCAATGGATTTTGGACTTTGCTATGCATTCTCCCCAAACATGGAGACATCCTGTTGTTTTGCAAGCAGCCCAAAGATCTCAAACAGCTTGCAGGACAGAGATTGGCAAGAAGCAAGTGCTGTCTTTGTGTCTGGGAGCTCCTTACGCGGGCAAGCAAGGAACAAGAGTCTATGGAGGGAGCCGGAGCTCAGAGCTCACCTCTCTTGCATCCTGGTGGAGGCCCCTGGGAACCAGCAAACAGTGTTCCTTTGTTCTCTGGACTTCCCTGACAAATGAACTGGAGTTGGTAGCTAGCAGTCTTGCCACCAGCCAGTGGTTTAAATCAAAATAATCACTAAGAAACGGTAGGGAACCTAGCTGGAGCACCATTTCCTCTGCCCTGAAATACTAAAACACACTCTGATTTATGCTGCTGGCTCTGGGCAGCTTGCTGAAATGTGTGGAACTCAGGGTTATGATGGCCCCCGCCCCTTCATCCGCCCCACTGCAGGGATGAAAAAGCACTTAAGAAGTAGAGTTTGTGGAAGGCCTTTAGTGCCAGAGAGTGGCTGTTGAAAGGCCCCAGTCTGCAGGGAAGTGGCAATCAGAGGCGAGATGTTTGGACTGAAAGCCTGGCCCAGCAGCCTCGGTTGGAAGCAGCTGGAACCAGCACTGGGGTTGGTTGGCTTTGAGTTGTATTTTTTACAAAAATTGTGTTGTGCACCTCTAAACAAATAAGCTTTTGAAAAGTGCTCTTCCTCGAGAGATGTAAATGTAGGGCCTGCACTGCAGAGTATGTTAAAGGCCTCAAACACATGACATCAGTGGGCTTTGACATCAGTGGCCTAGGAGCAGCTGTCCTCATAGGTAACTGAGTGTCTTTTCCTAAAGTGGAGGATTTGGGACCAGATTGTGAACTGATGGAGAATCATTTCTCATGTGTATGGTGCTGGGTGCCGTCAGTGGAGAGTGATCTTGAGGGTGACTGAGGCCCCACCTCTCATGCTGTGGTCTCCTATCCCTCCTTGGTTCTGGATGTTCCTCCTCCTTCCCCTCAGTGAAGTCCAGAATGTCCACTCTGGTCCCTTCTCCCAAAGGGCTCTGTCAACAGAGGGTTGAGGTAGGCAGGAATCAGAACCTGCCAGGTATCTGGTAGAGTCCTTGATTGAAGCAGATGTTCAGGCTTCTCCTGCCCACCTCAGTGTTCCCAGGGCGACTGTTAACTGCAGACCTTGACGTGCATGCAGAGGATGCATAGCTGCATGGACTCTATAGGCATTCCTTTCTAGTGCGAGGAAGCTGGAGAAATGGGATAACAGTGTTCAGGGGAAGACCATTTTCTCCCAAGAAAGTGGAAGAGTGAGGTGTCTACCCCCCACCTCCCAATCTAGATCAGCATTTTTAAAAGGGGCTGTGCTGTCAGGATGGTATGTTAGGTAGGAAATAAAAACAGCTCTGGGAAAATAAGTCAGGATAGAACAGGCTATCTTAATGGGACCATTTAGCTTTTGACAGGTTTGTGTACTCACTCAGTTCTAGAGGGGAGAAATGGACATGCAGGGTACTAGCCTGAATCCCCCCCACCCCACCCCAGCATTGATGCTTATGTTTGGAGGCTCTCATCACAGGAACCACACAAAGAGGGTCTTGGAGCCCTCTGGTTGCTGGACCTGTGTTGAGATCTTCCCACCTGCCAGCCCAGCTCTCTGCAGGTCCCCAGCCACACTTCCCTCGTTCTAAGATTATCTGGATAACCACAGCCCCTCCCTCCAGCCTGGACATGTGCTGGGTCCCCTGCTCGTGTACATAAGGGCAGTTCTCATGGATTGTCCTTGCCCCCATTTCCGCCTCTTTAAATTCTTATTCTTCTAGCAAATGGGTGTGAATGTAAAGAGTACAGAGCATAGCACTTTCTCAGGGGCACCACCAGATAGTGTGCAGGTGCTTGTTGCTCATATTTTCACCTTGGGTCATTGGATTGGGCACACACACCCAAGAAGAGCTGCTCCCCTTGCTGCCCCTGCAGATAAGGAAAGAGCTGGAGAGAATTACATGGTGCCTACAGCTTTTCTGTCCAGCTGGGTCAGGATGGTGTGTCTGTGACTCACGGCTGGAGGATGCCTGGGTGGGGTCAGGAGACCGCCCCTTACCCCCCTTAGTCATTGGGGTTCTCCATGTCTCCGTGACACACCTTGGGTCACAGCCTCATCAGGCAGCAGTAAGATACCAGATGTGATCATCTTCATCCTCTGGGATTCAGAGAGGGTGCAGACAAGTGGAGGTGGGTGGACTGGTGGAGTTGTCCCTTGGCTGGCAATGGGTACAGATGCCAGCTCAGGTACTGTCAGTTTGGCTTCACCCTGACCCGAGAAGACAGCACCCAGGGTGAGGACCAGGCACTTCAAGACCAGCCTGCAGTTCTGGTCCCCGGGTTGTTAGCTTGCCCTGTGTGTTCCTCCGTTTTCTCTGCTGTTAAGCAGAACAGCAGTGAGGTCTCTGTGAGGATCCAAGAAGGTAATACCGGTGTGTGGTCTGCACACAAGCGTGGGCCACACGTAAGCAGCACAGCGGTGATGAGAGTCGTGCTGGTGGGTCTCCGTGCTGCTTGAGGAACAAGAGTATGCCTCGGTAACTGGGCAAGAAGGCGACATCCTTTGTGGTGCCTACTGTGGTTGTCCCTTTTATGTAGTTTTGCTTTCTCTGGCTTCAATTATTTGCAGTCAGCCATAGTCTGTGGAAAATTTCAGAAATAATTCATAAGTTTTAAATAATTTTTTTGGTAGTACTGAGATTTGAACTCAGGGCCTTTGTTTTATACCAGTGATCAAACTTGGGACTTTGCTCCTGCGAAGCAGGCGGTGGAACCACTGAGCTAAATTACCGGCCCTGAGGTATTGAGGTATATGCTCATATTGAGGTATATGCTCAGGCTCTCCTTTAAAAAAATTTTTTTTAATTAAAAAAAAAATCGTAAAACAGGATCTGACAGAGTCAATAAGCTGCCCAGGCTGGGCTCAAGCTTGCCATCCTCCTGCCTTAGCCTCCCAGAGTGCTGGGATTAGAGGTGTGCACCACCATGCCTGGTTTAAGTAACTTATTTATTTTATTATTATTGTTAATCTCTGCCTAATATATAAGTTAAACTTTATCGTGGATATGTATATACACAGAAAAACTGGTAATCTATGAAGAGGCTCTTACTGTGTGTAATTTCAGGCATCCGCTGGGGTCTTGCAGTGTTTCTCCTCTGGATAAAGACTCTTTGAAAGTCCTTGCTATTTCTCCTCTTTGTGCCTTCCCTGTCTTTTCTGTAGTTCCTTTTCCACTCTCTTCTTCTCTAGTCAGTGCTGCTTTATTTGTAAACACAGGGCCGGGGATTTAGCTCAGTGGCGCCGCGCCTGCCTGGCAAGCACAAGGTCCTGAGTTTGATCTCCAGTACCAAAAAAAAACCCCAAAACAAAGAAAAATCTCTATTACTTATTTATAAATGCAGACCTGCATGAAGCAATTTGGACTGAAGAGCGTTCCATGTAGTGCTTTTGGGGTCAAGGTGCAGGAGGAAATGTACAGGTCATCCAGATATTATCGATATAAGAAAGTCTGTCTCAGTCACTCTCCTCGTTTCTGGGAACCAATACCCAAATGCCCACAACTCACAGGAGGAGAGCTTCATTTTTGGCTCACTGTTCAGAAATTTTAGTCCGTGAATGGTTTTCGGCTTGGTGGAAGGGCCTGGCTGAAGTGAAGCTGCTCCCTCGTGGTGACCAGGAAACAGAGATGGGAGGAGCTGAGATAGGAGATGAACCCTGTCGGGCCCCAGCCCTCATTCCCTGCCTCTCCTGACGTAGCATTTAGTCATAGTGTCCCTGTAAGTCAGTCACCCTTCAAAGGCCCTGCTTATGAACATATGAGACATTGTGAGACCATGTAGATATGAGCCATAAAAGATACAAGAAGAAAAAGCCGGGTGGAAGTGGCAGGAAGCGCCCACAGGCACACCAGGGCAGTGCATCTTTGCAGACCGAAGGGCACAGGAGCCAGAACTTGTTCCTGGATCATTCGTGGAAGCTGAGTGCTGGCCAGAGGGAAGATGGAGGCCTCCAGGGAGCCTGCTGGGGAGTGCAGCTGAGCACCAGCATTGGCTTGGAAATGTACACTTAACACAGTTATCTGGAGACTGTGCCCTTTAGCAAACCACCTGGTAGTCACACTTTAAATATTACCACTTTAAGTAAACCAATAGAAATTTAACATTAATTTAGCAATCTCTTAAAAAAAATTTAGCATCTTTTAAAATTAATATTCTTATGAATTTCTGGCCTCTGACTGGCAGTGACTGGAGCTTTTCCTCTGAACATATAGGGGCTGTCCAGTAGGCACTTTGATAGAAGATGCATTTGGAGACCTAGAAACTTTGATGCCTACTGGGTGGAAGACTATTTAAAGTGTTGATGAAAGAAATGTTTAGCTTTTTAAAAAAAGACTGCTGTAAGTTTGAGAACTCTGTGTTGGGATGAGGGGTTTTTCATGAACAGGGGTCTCCGGGAGGCCCTTTGTATGGTAGCCCAGAATGAATGATGCAGCATAATGGGCCTGCCCCTTGAAGGCCCAAGGCTTTCAGTGAGCTGTAGAAGTCTGCTTTTCTTCATTTGTAGAAGTTTAGAGAAAGGGGGAATGCAGTAGTGTTACCCTGGGCCATTGTGACATTTTAATGAAGTCACGCATACATAGCCTCGCGCAACTGGTGGTTTTGACTCTACTTATATACACCCTCTCTGATTTCCGTAAGCCACCCAGGCTAGTGCCGCCTCCATTCTCCACTCTTGACATCTTGCCTCCTCAGGACAAGTGGACCTGCTCAGGAATGTTCACCAATCATCCTGACATCTCAGGGGACCTTAATGGCTTGACTAGTCCTAGTCAGGGTGATATTGCTCCCTGAGAAACATTGCTAACGCCCCGGGCCATTTCAGGATGCTGGGGTAGATATTCCCAAATCACCAGAGCCTCTCCTTGAGCCTCTGAAAGAAACCAGCTTGTGAAGAAAGAGGAAGGCACTTTCTCCATCGTCTCCTAAACGAGAGCAGGCTGAGAAGTGGGGATTGTATTAGGCATATCTGGACCCTCAAGTTGTCTCGCACCAGCCAGTTCTGACTCCTAATACTTCTTAGCACACACTGTTCCCATAATGTAGACATGCATATTGCCACGCATGCACAGGCATATTTGTGTACCATGCATACCACACTCACACAGATAAACCACACTTACATGGGTACCACATATACTCATACACTACACAGACATACACACACAGCACACCATGCATGCATGGCACACTTCACACATAAATACACACATACGTGCACATGCACCAGACACCTACATAACAGTAGACCACACCAGGCACACACATATACACATGCAGAAACACATATACCACACGGGTCTAGCAACATCAGGAATCAGTCAGGGAACTAGAGCAGGTGTTCTGACGAAGAGAATAAACCCACTATTACCTGTCTTCGGATCCCTCACAGCTGCCCTCTTATCTCACAGGACAACTGGACCCACTCAGGAATTTAAAAGATAGTTATTGACCCTGTGTGTTGTTGAACGTCTGTGATCTTCCCTGCCTGCTCGCAAACCCCTTCATTTTGTTAATTGGTGAGTTAATTCCCAGCATACTGTCTCTTCTATGTCAGCCTCATGACCAGGCCACCCAGCAGCTATGCAGAGGCCCTGCACCTTGGGCCATGTTTACCTTGACTCTAATGTCATTTTGACTCTGCCTAACTTCCAGTGATTAGGGTTTCTTCTCTACCAAACTGAAATGTATCCATTTTTCCCTTAGAGTTCCAAAAGAGACCTTCTCTTTAGTTTCTGCTGAGATAGACTTCCACTCTATACTGAAAAATGATTTTATTGTTCTTTGTGCTCTTTTATTTAAAATTTATCCTGGGAGCCCTTGCTTTTATGAGTGCTAGGTTTCAGGAAAATTCCTAACATCTGTACTGGCTGAATGCTTAGGCACAGAATGCCTGTTTTTGTAAGGACCTGAATGGAGAGATCACATTTTCTGACAGTAGTAAGGTCTCTTGCATGTGTTCAGGGTGTCTGTCATGGAATCTGGGCCCCTTGCCTCGGGAGAGGCCAGAATCCTGCCAGCAGTATCAGCCTCCTAGCTCAGTGGGGGAAGCCCTGGCCTGCAGCAGACCGGATCAGAAGTGAAGGGCTGGAATGTAGCTCAGTGGTGGAGCATTTCCCTGGCCTGTGTGAGGCCCTGTGTTCCATCCATAGTACCATAAAAAGGAAAAAAAATGAATAAAAGGAGGATTTGGATAGGAGGTCCTCTGGTTTTGCTTTCAGAGTGTTTCTGTGCTATATCTTGTGCTTTCTTGAAAGCACAGAGGTACTTTTCCAGCTAAGCTAGGAGGAGATGGCTTCCCTCTGCTCCATTTTCTACATCCTGGGCCTCAGGTGAAAGCACAGGACCTGAAGCCTGAGAGATCAGAGTATGGCCTTTATCCTGTGTCCCTCAATCCACAGCTTAAAACCTCGTTGGCTGGTTGGTTGGCTTGCTTTGTCCCAAAATGGCCTCATATTGTCTGGTTTAATTTGTCTTTACCAGTTATGGGGAGAAGTTGAGCATTTCCAAAGATTTATTTGTTTACCTCTTTTTTAGGTTGCAGGGGAAGGTCTCTCAGGATGCAGGAGAATATGTACCCAGGTAGGCCCAGAGTAGGATATGGTAGTGACTTTAACTGCCTAATAAACTATAAATCCCAAAATAAACTTCTGGACAAGGCAGTAAAAGCTACACATCAACATGCAAAAATGAAACCAGTATTGTAAGGGTAAAAGGAATATCTGTTTTTTCCCCCAAAATATGTATTTAAAGTGGCAATTTGACAATGAATACTATAATTTGAGAATTGTTTTCTTTTATGTTTTCAGTTTAGAATGTATGAGCACGTGGCACTTTAATCAGTATCTCTTATTCTTAAACGTCTACCTTAGAGTTTGAATGAAAGGTATGGGGAAAATAAATTGATCCTACTATAGTGATTAACAAAACATTTTTGTTCCCTACTTGCCTAATGTATGTAAATTGATCCAAGAACCCCAGACCATAAGACATTTTTTGGTGCACAACTGGAATTTTTTTTCTCCTTTTAAAATACTTTAAATATCTTGAAAATGAGACAACTGGGAAATAAAGATTAGATTTACAAGACAGTTTTGAGAATAATGGATGACCCTTTCACTGACTGGTCCCTTCTCCCAAGCTCCTTAAGATCTCTTACTTTTTGATAGGGCTCCTAAAATGCAAAGAGGTGGAGGTGATTGTGTTAATACAGGCAAGCTTTCACCCTTTCCCTCTTAAACAGTTAAGTTGCAGCTTATACTACTTGGTGATTTTCACTATTGTTATAATTTTTGGTTTTCTTTTGTGGGTAGGATGTGACCTTATTACATGGCCAGGAAACAGAGCAGGACAGAAATTCTTATGTGTTTAATAAAATGCACATACAGAGTTTTTTAAAAATGCAAGATGGAATTTTTAAGTAGTTTGCCTTGAGAAAGTGATTTCATTAATTTTCTTCTGATGATTTGAAAATCTAATAACCTCAAATTATTATAACTTTTCACCTCTGGAAAGAAACATACGATCTATCATTGACAGGAGTTGCAAACAAGAAGCAATGAGATTTTAGACACTGCAGTTAGTACCATGTGATCTGGTAGACAGAGATGGGGGGCTGTTGTCCTCAGAGGGGTACTCACCTGGACCCTAGGCTGAAGCTGGAGCCCTGGGACTGGCAGAGGTCACTCTTTGTGTCTTCACATGTCAGGGCCATGGATCATCTTACCTGGCTGATCAAGATCCACAGGGGAGTGAAGTGGAGGCTGCCAGACTCATGACACTGCACCCACGAGCCGGCACAGCATCTATTCTTTCGGGTATAGCAGCCAACCGAACTGAAAGTGTCTGTGGTCATCCTCAGGTACACATGCAGCCCCACTCCAGCTCCTGTGCCTCTCCATTCAGACACCTTCACAGGTGCAGAAGCCCAGGCCTGTGTGCCCAGAGTCTGATTTCATTGGTTTGGGATGGCCTTGAAATAGGCATCTTATGATGCTTTCCAGTGGTTCTAAAATGTAGCCAAGCTTCAGAACCACTGTTACGTTTGAATAGAAGTAGGTGTTGGTGAGACATGCTGGCATGCACATGGTATAGTGGGATGTACCTCCTTGGGACTCTGCTCAAATAGGACGTAGGTGGCCTCAGAGATCTGTCAGACTCAAGAGGTCAAGATACAAACAGATACTATAAGAAGGATTGTGCTGCTCAGTTCTTTTTCTGTGACAAAATACCTGAGATAGTCAACTTTAAAGGAGGAAAGGTTTATTTTGGCTCACAGTTTCAGAGGTTCAGTCAATAGTCCCTTGGTCCTATTGCTTTGGGCCTATGGCTGCACCATATATCATGGTGGGTGCATGTGGCAGAAGAGGTCCATTCACCTCCATCTGTCAGCGTGGAACTCCACGGGAAACAAAGACAAAATGGGGTCTAGGTCCCCATATTCCCTTCAAGGGAACACCCTAATACCCTAAGTGACATGTGGTCCTGAGGTAACTCTCAAGTACCTCAGTACAATGGCCCTCACCTCCTCAAGTGTCCACAACCTGCAGCAGTGTGTGAACTGGGCACCAAGCCTTCAACATATGAAACTTGGGGGACATTCCAGATTTAGCAGGGACTCTGTTTGTTCCAGAGCATTGCCTCGCTGCCCACCCAGACTGAGCATGTCACTGATTCACACGTGGATCACTCTTTGCCACAACTATTGGAGGAGCAATAGTTTTGTTCAGGGCTCAGCAAGATGAAAAAACCAGCACTTGGAAAGTTTTTTTGGAGGGGTGCAGATGGGGGATAGCAAACTCAGGATCTTGCACTTGCAAGGCAAATGCGGTGCCCCTGAGCTAGATCCTCAGCAAGCACTCAGAAAGTTTTCAAACTTCTCTGAAGTTAGTAGCGTGTGAACAGCAGCTCATCCCATACCCTCAGACCTGGTGTTAGTCTGAGATGCCCCAAACTTGGGCAAGTCTGAGTGGGGTGTTGTGGGTGGTAGGCAGCATTGTGCCTGCTGTGGGCAGAGTGAACTTGGCCCAGGACACTAGCGTGGTGGAATTTCATGTTCAAATAGGTGAATCTAAGCCCTGTTGTTTAGGGGGCAAATATAGCAGGTAAAAGTACATAGAAAAGTAGGGAGATGATGATTAGAAAAGCATTGTTACAGCTTGTTGACAAGTTCGGCAGTGAACATTTTGGAAGGGGAAGGAGGTTGCATGGAGGAGGCATCCCATGAAAGTGTGTTTGTCAGATAGCATTGAGAATGAGCCCTTTTGGGGGTTCTTTGCAGGATGAGAGTGACTTGCCTCCATCTGTCAGCCTGTGTCTCCACAGGTGTCTCCTCCTGCAGTCATAGGTTCATTGTCTGCAGCCTTTGTTGGCCTGCCTGTGCTGCCATTTCTGGAGAGATTTGTTCATGAGGCTTTGGAAATGGAATCCAGGGGTTCACTCATACCAGACAAGTGCTGTACTAGCAAGCTGCATGCCCAGCTCTCCTGGGGAGATTTGTTTACTTCTGTTTTGCAGATCTTATTGGGAGATGCCTACTGCTGGTGCCATAGGATCCTGAGTACACTGCAGGAAGCTGGGGCTTTCCTGAGAACATCTTCCATGTAGGGAGTACATCGTGCAGTGGAGAAATCTTCTCCAATGTTCCTGGAGAAGCGCAATGTAGCTGGAAGCGCAGGCTGCCCCTGCATGGTGTTTTGCTGCTGCTATGTTTTCAGTCTTCGGAATGGGGTCTGGGACAATGTGTGCAGGAGAAAGCAATGGGACTGCCCAACCAGTGCTCCAGCCACAGTGTAATTACACAAATTCTTTAAAAAGCCGCCATAACTGGAGTGCTTTAAGATAAATAAGGTCAGGCTATTTAGGGAATGGCATAGCATGTTTGGTGAACAAGGCACAACATTGGTTACCATAGCAAAGGGCTCTCCTCTCCACCGGCTTGGTTGGTGGAAAAGACCTGGAGGTGAGGAGGAAGGCGCATGCTTGGCCAGTGGTAGAGCAGAATGTTCTACTGCTTTGGACAAGGGGCAGCCTGTGAAGCCTCCAGAGACTGTGTGGCTGCAGGGTTTTCTCTGGGTATCTTTAGTCCCCTCATCATGTTAGCTTGGGCCTCTCTCCCCCAGCCCACCCACTCACAGTGATGTTTGTGCCCAGAAGCAGAAGGCAGGATGCCTTCCTGGGCCAGACTGGAAAAGCAGTCATTTCCTGGCGGAGAGCTTGGTCAGGTTATAAAGTGGCCTCCCTTGAACAGAGCCTGCGCTATCGAGTTTTATTGGCGCTGTGTTTATCGTGGGCCCTGGGGGAGTCCAAAGCTATCCTGCAAATGGAGTTTATCCGGGAACTTGCCTGTGCAAGGGCAGACCCCCACCTCTCTTGGGTGGGACCTCACTTTCCTTCATTTCAGCTTTGGGGATGCACACCCTTAACATAGAACATTCAATTCTACTTACATTTTTTGTAGTTGGAACCTTAAGCGTGGTACTGAGGGTGTTCCTCGGGGGTTGTGCATTTGCTCGGTAGCATGTAACTCTCCCACATCTGCTTCTCTTGGCTTTCAAAGAACAGTCCGGCTGACTGCTGGCAGGCATTTGTCCTGCCTTTCCATATGGGAGGCTTAGAGTGTGTATATTCTGTCTCAAGTGGAGTTAAATAAAAGGAAAACTCAAATGGGCTTATGCCAAGCTGAGTTCAGGATTGACATTTGCTCTGTGGCTTTATTTTTTTTTTTAAAAAGCCACAAAACACAGTTGGTTCTTCAAACTGATCTGGCTTTAAGAGTTCACTGCTGTCAAACAACCTGTGGTCTATAGGTATGAGTGGAGGGATGGAGGGAACTAGTCTTAAAGGTCTGTGGAGCTGGGAGGTAGGAGATTAAACATGGTGCCTAGCTTCAAGCAGGTTCACCAAAAGTCGATGCCCAGGAGATGCTCCGGGCTCCTGCTCTCTTCTCTGGAACCTCCTCACTGTGCTGTTCTCTCTGGAAAACAAGATTTACTGGCTTTTTCCATGGAGATCAGTGTGCTTTGTAACCTGAGATCTGTTCTTACTTTCCACCCTTTAGCCTGAGCAAAACCTCAGAGGCACCTTCCAGCCTTGGGGAGGCTCCCTGCTTCTGGCTTCAGCTGGTAGATGCCTGAGGTGGGGACAAGATCAAGGGAAGGAGTTGCATTGCTTGCCTGTGGGTTGGAGTTTCCCAAAAGGTGGCTTGAAGAAGGTCTGGTCTTAAATGCACTGCAATTGAGGGGATGTCCCTTGAATTCCCTTCAAGCCAACCTTCCCTGCTGGGCCCAAGGGTCTGTCTCTCAGCTAAGCTAAAAAGCTAAGGTCTTCCCTGCAGGGGAAGAGGAAATATTAGAGGGAATACCCAGGCTGACCTCTTCCTGGATATGGGGTCAAGGGAGACTCAGGGGCTTAGCAGAGCTGATCAGGGGAAAGCTGACAGAGAGAGGGCTCTGCACCAGGGGTCAGGAAGTTAGGCTTCTCCTTGTTAGGGGGTCATTGCTGAGAGATGTGCACAAACCAGCTGTGTGCCCACAGAGGAGCACTGAGCATTGGCTTTAGCCATGGTGAATTCCAGGAATTTGGCCTGACAATGCAAAAAAAGGTGTGGCTGTGATTTGATAGGAGGGAACATCTTATGTTGAGGAGAAGCTCAGAGTTGCAATGTGAGTAACACACAGAGAGCATAGACATCCACCTGGAGGTGGCAGGATGAGGAACCATCACCGGTGTCCTGGCTGGGAGAGGAAGGGTTTGCAAACCAAGGCAGGGCGGGTGTGCTGGAGCCCAGGTGGACTGGTAGACAGCAGTGAGCCTGTGTGGCAGCTTGGGTTTCCCTCCATATCGGGCATCTCCTCCCTGCACTGGTATAATGGCAGCCGTGGGGCTGTGCCTCTGAGGTCTTCTGCAGAGAGGACTGGATTTGCTGTCTGTCAGTTTTCCTTCTCTGACCCTTGTGGGGGCTTTGCAGGACGTGGGGGAGAGCCCATCCCACATCTGTGCCCCAGCTTTTGCCGTTCAAGTCCCAACTTATTTAGGACCTCCCATGGGGAGGGCTGTGCCAGGCTGGGGACTGGGGAACTGTAGTGCCCTGTCTACAGTTGGTGTCCCTCATCTCCCACACCAGGTATCCTCTATCCTCCACTGGGGGTGAGGGTACACAATGCTTCTGATTCCCCCCAAGATAGAAACTGCAGTTTTGTTTCTCAACATTTTACCAGAGTGATTTGGGGAGAGTGTCAGTCAAGGTTCAACCAGGAAACAAAACCATTAGGTGATAAATACGATGAGATTTATCACAAGGAATTGACTTACATGATGACAGAGTCTGACGAATTATCTTAGTCCATCTCCTGTTACTATAACAGAATATGTGAAACTGGTCAATTTATAAAGACTTTGGCTCATGGTTTTGAAGACTGAGAAATCCAAGAATGGGCAGCTGCATCCAGTGAAGGCCTTGCACTATCTCTTTTCTAGCAGAAATCAGGGCAGATGGGCACATGCAGAAGAGGCTGCCTTGCTTTGTAACAACTGGCTCTTGCTGTAACTAATCTAGTCCCCAGAGAGCCAGAGTTCACTCCATCGAGAAAAGCATTAATCCATTCACAGGGTCCCATGACATGAACCCCTCCCACTGGGTGCCATCTCCCAACTCGATGCCTTGGAGGCCTACCCTCAGCATGAGTTTTGGTAGGGACACACCACATTCAGACCAGAGCACTCCCAGGTAGGTGGTGGGGAAGGGGTGGCTGTAACTCTGGGGTGCAGGCTGAGGCTGCTGTGCATGGTTTTCCTTCTCATGGGCGCAGCTACCGTGCCTTTGAGCTCTTTTGGCTGAATGAACCAGGCCTGCCCTGGTCATCTTGGACAGTTTTTCTTACTTAAAGTGATGAAGTTCAGTCACATCACAGTGTGCCTTGAAAGTGGCCCTCAATCCATGCTTGACTGGTGCCTGTGATGTGGACAGCCACACGGACCCAACCATCACGAAGAGGGAGCTCAGCAGCCTTTCTCTGTCTTGGTGATCTTGGAAGTCAGCAAAGACTCAACAAATCTCATTTAACATCTCATGGATGTCTACAAAAATAATTTATGCTTTCTTCTGAAATCAGTTTATTTATTTATTTAGTTTTTGTAATGCTGAGGATCAAAACCCAAGGGAGAGGGGAGAAGGTAGGCAGAAGGGGACATAAAAAGAATTAAGATGTGTTATGTACGTGTACCAACTCCCCATGATGGATGTAATCGTTATATACTGGAAACATCTAATAATAAAAATGAAAAATAAAAAAACCCATCCGAGGCCCTTGTGCACGCTAGGCAAGGGCTTTACCACTGAGCTACATTTGCATCCCTATAAATTTTAAACTAATAAAATATACCAATGTCAACGCAAATAAGGACCATTTCTCTACCTTCCTGGAAAGCCAGTGAATGTGACTGGAGTTGCTGCGCTGCTGGCCATCCCACACTCAGTGAGAGATTCACTTAGGTTACCTCCCTTCCCTGACCAAGTTCTATGGAGTCAGCTGTATGGTGAAGGTCACCAAAAGTCAGCACACAAGTCCACACAGAATCCCCCTTTCTTGGGTCAGGGGCATTGGGGTTTGCATTTGCCCTTACATAGGGTAACTTTTTACAGGGGCGGGAAGTGGGATGTTCTCCTCAGGCAGTGTGAACTGATGGCTGCAGTTCTTTCACCTCCTCTTCAAACAGGCAACAGATTTTGTCCACATAGCTGCCCCTGGTTGTTAACATGATTTCTGTGGAGTTAGGTGTAAGCTCTAATGGAAATTGATCCGGGCTTTTATTCAAACTCACAGTTAAGAAAAAGCTGCACAAATACTGTGCTTCCTTTATACCAAGCTCTACTATCCCTCCCAAGAAGTCATTTGGATCATCTCTCCCCATACCATGACTTCATGCTCCCATTCTCTTTCTTTAAAAAATACAACAAAGGGCCGGAGATTTAGCTCAGTGGTTCCGCTGCCTGCCTCGCAAGCACAAGGACCCGAGTTCGATCCCTGGTACCAAAAAAAAAAAAAAACCACAACAGAGTTATCTTTAAAAAGTAATAACACAATTTTTTAAGATGATTCAAGTTATAGAATATGCATACCTGTCAATTCCTTCCATCTTCTCCAAGGCGAAATGCAGGTACTGGTAACAGTTCATTCATTTCAACCTTATTTTAAAAAATTTCTTTTTGAGTTCATTGTCCCATTTTTTAAAAATTGTTTTTTTCAGTTCCTGCATATATGCACATTTTTTCCTTATTAGCACTTTTCTGAAACTTGTTTTTTTTTTTATATTTTAACATTTGTATCAACAATTGGATATAAAGTTTTGTGGGGTTTGTTTTGGTGGTGGTGGTGACAGTTGAACCCAAGGCCTTGTGCATGTTAAACGGCATCACTAAGCTACATCCCCAGCCCTCATTTCTTTTAAATGGGTGTAAATGTTGGGTAATGTGGCAATATCCACCAATTAGTGAGCTCTCTGTCTCCTGTTCAGTGTCTGTTTCTGATTACAGCAACTGTGCTCTAGATTTGAGTCTTAGATCTGTCTTACTCGACAGGCTGTGCTCCTCAAAAGTGACGAGTTACAGAACATGATTTGTTCGGGAATGTGACAGTGTCACGATGTCTAGTTAATGTACATTTAAACTATACATCAAAGTAATTTGATAATGGAATTCTCCCTGATTCCTGATTTATGTTTATCTTCAGATGTCTATAATCATTTAGACACTGAAAACAGGGAGACAATGAGATACAAAGCTTTTAAGAAAATTAATCACTAATTTCTGAATTTTAAAAAAACATGAAAAACCAGAGATATTAAAAGATGGATGTTATATTATTTACTACCTATGCCAAACTCAAAATAAACATTAATAATGTAATCTGAATATTCCTGTTGATAGCAAGGCTAATTAAAAAGCTTCAGGTGAAGTTGCTCAGCAAGTCTTGCCACTGTAGCAAGACATGAAGCAAACCCGGGGGGAGCACCTATACTGTACTGTACTATACTTACATTCGTACATTTTTGTGAAGCTGCGTACCTTCTTAAGACCCCAGTCAACCAAGTAAAAACCTTTAGAATTGATTTGGGAATTTGTTAATAAATTTAGATACAGCATTTTGGAAAAGCCTTTCTGTATATCACCAGTTATCAGAAGCTGTATAGGGGGAAATATTCTGCTGCAAAGAGCAAAAACAGATAACCACATCACTATGCCATCAGATATATGTCTGGTAGGTGCTAATGAAGTAACCTAAAAACTTTACCAAATAATATGAAACTATATCAGAATAATGGAAAAAATTAACAGTAATATTCATGCTCCAGAAGACTGTTTTCAAAATGTCAGTTCTTTCTAAGGTAGAAAACATTTAAAGTAACCTCAATGCATAGTCCAACTGTGATTTTTATCTAGAAAAAGAAACAAATGGTAAATGACAAAGAAAACCTGTTGGGTGAAAGGAGATGTTCACTATGTTTTAAAATGTAATAAAAAGCTACAAATTAAAACAGTATGGTACTAATCAAGGTGATAAATACTGATAGAAAAGGAAAAGGAGACAAATACATTTCCAAAAGAAACACGGGGGAGAGGTAGGGACATAAAAAGAATTAAGATATGTATGTACTTGTACAAACTACCCACAAAGAATGATGTACTGCAGACATGTACTCATAAAAAATACTTATGTGTGGCATATGAATTTACAAATCTCAGAATCATTCACATTTCAAAATATAGAAATTAAGCTTAAGAACAGTGTTTTGGCTTGTCAAAATGAAGAAAGGTATATTTTTATGTATTGTTGGTAGGTGTGTAAAATTGACCAGTCTGGAAAACATTTCAGGCACTGTATACAAAACCCATCTCCCCACCACTGTGTCCCAGGACTTCCACTTCTAGGAATCTGTCCTAAGAAAATGGAGAGAGAAATAAAGATTTACACATAGGGATCTTAATTGTAGTATTATTTGGTGGAGTTGACAGTTAAAAATCACCTGAATGTTTAATAGCAGAGGATTACTTAAGTACATTAGGTAACCTTCATAGATGTTAAAATAAGAATCACCTTTGCGAACAATAATTATGTAGCAAAACCTTCCTAACAATCAAAATATTCAATAATGGTAAGGAAACATTTTTGCAGTATAATGTTCATCTATTCAGCTGAGATATACTAGTGCTTATGATGTACATACAAAATAGACGTCTAGGGTGCGTGTGAGGCTATACACAGGTATAAAAATACTACTATGAGTCCAGGTACAATGCTTGTTGTGCACAGCACAGTCTGTTTTATCCTCTGTACAGTCAGTTCTATGAGATGAGAAGGCTATTGTCTCTCCCTCCCTTGTCCATTTTGTAGATGAGAAAACGGTGTCCTGAGTTATCATGTTTCTCAAGCAACTCTGGTGCAGGATTTAGACCCAGGCTATATAGTCTGTAAATTACAAAAGCATCCAACATGTTCAAGAGACATTGATGTTCCCTACTCAGAAAGCAGCTGTTTGTTTCACCAGCAGCGAGGAGTCCGAGACCCCATGTTCCTCCGAAGTCCCTGCCCAGTTAGTTTTGAAGAGCCACACAGTTTGTACTTGACGCCTGCTGGATCAAGGCTGATTTAAATCAGCAGTAAAGCTTAACATCAATTTATTTGCTAAGAGAAGGACCATCTTTTTCTCATCCTTGCTTAAAAATCAGAGCATTTGACCCGGTCAGCAATCTGTGGAAATGAAGAGTTTGAGGATTCTCCCTGTGGCTTTGCTAAACTGAGGCTTTCCTTCATGGTCTGTCTTTCCCTCCTTCCCTGTTTTCCAGAAAAATGAGCAGTCATTCCTTCCCCTTCTCAATTTAAGAGCTTCCCTTTCTCAGTGGTGAAACCAAGGCAGCGCTGATTCAGAGGCCCTGTAACTTGTAAAATGTGACAGACATTCCTGGAGGCCCCTGTTGTTTGTTGGGCATCCTGCTCCCTCAGGATATGCCAGAGCACTGGAGTTTTGGGATATTTTATCCCAGCCACCTTTGTCTGTCCACCCCGGTCTAAATCCTGATGTTCCTCTAAGAATCTTTGTAAATCACGAGGGCAGTGGCAGCTCTCTTCCAGGTGGGTTCTTAATATGCTTCAGCATGAGAGACTCAGAGGTGACTTAATGACCCTGTGACTCCAGTATCCCTGGCACCCAAGTGGGAAATTGCCCACCCAAGCCTCATGCTTCTAAAACCTTCCTCTCCTTACACAACATTGCCTGGCACCTCCATACATCTGCTCTTGAGTGGGGCGAGTGGTCTGAGTACAAGTTTTACTTTATTGCTAGTCACTAGACTGCCTGGATTATCAAAGGCTTTCTTTTGCATCTGGAGGAGAGGTTGTTTTAAGGGCTTCTGTGTATTACAGACTCATAGCCAGTGGTGGAAACAGATGTGTATGTTTTTCTTATTGGACCCTGTGTCTGAAAGACACATGTTATTTGTCACTGGCTTCCTTGAGGCCACAAGGAAACACAGTGGGTCCCAGCCTCATGGCCTGGTTTGGGGACCATGACTGAAGCTCGAAAGTTCCTTCCTTCCACAATTTCCTTGAGGCCAGAGGGCCAGGGTGCTGCATGAGAAGTGCTGGTCCCTGGGTGAAGGGGAGCCTTGTTTTGGAAGAAAAGAAATTGTGGCAGGCAAGAGGCCTTGCTGTTTCCTCCCTGCCTGTTGGGGCAGACTGCATTCTGATTGCAAACACATGGGCTGCTTCTAGAGCATGGGGACAGGTCCTGTGGCTTACCTGATAAGAGCAGTGCGTCCTACCCTGATGTCGTTTCTTGCCAGGGAAGCTGGGATGTCATATACCAGGGCCAGAGGACAGCTGGCTCAGGCCAGGGAGCTTCCTGGCACCTGCGAATGTGCTTGCCCTGAGTGTTATGAGTCCAAGTGTCAGGGTTTGGTTGCATTTCACCCTCCTCCATTTCCTGCTGCCCTCTTGGAGGAGGATTTTGAAATTTTTTCCTTTCCTTTCTCTTCTGTGAATGTGATTGCTATTACCAAACTTGTGCTGTGTCCTGCAGAGGTAGCCCTGCATTGGTATGTGCATGTTACTACTCCTTGGTGAAGTTCCTCTTTCCTAATGAATTGATGACCCTACCTCCCTGGAAATGTGACCCCCAAGGGATGTGGCTGTCCTAAAAGGCCACACGCAGTTGAGCACACACCACCACACGTGGCCCGAACACTGGGTAGGTGAAGACACACTTCCTGATGTTGACTTCCTGTTTGTGACCCTCCTGCCCTTCCACAAGGGAGCTTTGCTCTTGTTATGAGTATGAGAGATGGAGACACAGAAAAACCATGTCCCTTCTTCCCAGACACTGGCTTTATTTTGTTAACTCAGACATGGGGACTGGATTTTAAAAACCTAAACAAACAAGAAGAAACAAGATTGCAGAGATAGCTCTAGTGTTTAGATCTGCATTGCTTCTCCATGCCCTGACCTTTCCCCTTCCTTCCCTCACCTTCACATATGTGCACATACACACAGACACACTGCTGGTGGGTGAGCTTGATGCTGTCAATTTGACTGGCTTTGGAATGCACCTGGGGGTTGGTGGAGCACACTTCTGGGTGAGTCTGGGTGGGGCATAGAGGCATGGCTTTGGGGCCTCTGGTTCATGGCCCCTTTCTCTGTGGCACTGTTCTCCTCCTTTGCTTCCTAGCTGTCATTAACTAAAATCTTTGCTGTACCACACCCTTGTGCCATGATGTTTTTGCCTTGAGGCCAGCCAGCCATGGACTGAATCCCCTGAAACCATGAGCCAAATTTAAACCTTCAAGTGGTGGGTCAGGTATTGTGTTTCAGCAAAAGCAACTTGACTGATACACATAGAAACACACAGACATAGAAACATACACACTCAAAAAATAAAAATAAAAATAAATAAAGATAAATAAAAATAAAAAAGAAAGATGCACACTCACACAAACACACTAGCAGGTACACACTCACAGACTTTCACTTTGCCTGGTGACCCTGGCAGGGTCTGAGAAACAGGATCCCGCTGTGCAGGCACAGCTCCTTGAAGAGCTGATGACAAAGCTAGCAACCAATGTCTGGACTTCCCTGGTGCCATTGCTTTGGTCCAGTACTGTCTGAGTTTCCACTTTGGGCGATTTGTTGTGCCCCTCCCAACCTGGGGCTGCATCACAGCTTGTTCGGGGCCACAATTCCTGGGCTCAGCCACAGGCACTTTCCTGAAGCCACCAAGCTGCTGGCTGGAATGGGCAGGACTCATCAGGGTAACCCCAGGGCTGTGCTTTCTTGATGGAGTGGAAGGAGGCATTCTTTGTTTTTCTTCTTTTACAGTGCTTGCTTGTGGTTAAAACCGGGGCCTAGTGCAAAAAGATGTTCATGTATGAGTTGTTTTTTCTTGTACTAGCACAACCTGTGTATGATTAAATTCTGCAGGTTTAATCGCAGTGTTGGCGCTTTGTGACAGATAAGTGTGTTTTGGGTTGCAGGTTGGGTACTCCATCTCTAAAAGTTCGCCATCACTGGCCTAGTCCATGCCAGGCATAAGCTTTATGTCTGAGCTATACCTCCAGACCAGTGGGGCATTTGTCAGGAACAGAGAAGAAGGGTGTGATCCAGAGAAGAGCAAAGTGGAGAGGTGGAAACAGGGTTCTGAAGGCCAGGGATGCCCTGTTCTGTGGAGCTGTCCACAGGTGGGGTGTGTGTTCTGGAGGCGAAATGTCACTGGATGAGAGAGTTGAGGTCATTGTATCTTTTGCAACTGAAAGGCTGGGGCTGATGTCCTTGGGGGCCAAGTGCTCCAGGTGGATTGGCCTTCTGCTCTCTTGGTGTTTGTGTTTCCAGGCCCATTGGGGGCACTGGCTAGCTACCTGCCCTCTAAGTCTATCTGGTTCTTAGTGTTTTCTCATGGATGCAGTGTTAGGTTCCTGTGCCAGCTCTCAAAGTGGTTCCCGATTCTTCTACAGAGAGCCATGTAGTGGGGGCTTCCTCTACAGCAAATGCTTTGCCTTCTGCACTCCAGAAGGCTTTGTTAGGAATGATGCCGTCATTGTAATCATCGCCAGTGGGCCTGAAGGGTTTCAGCCTGCACCTGGGATCCAGGCAGCAGGAGAGGCTGGGGGAAAGGTTTAGCCATACCACTGGGGAGCTAGTGGTTGGGGGTGGAGGAGAGGAAGGTGGCTGGGGAGGTGAGGGTGGCATTTTGTTCCAGTTAAAGATATAGCAAGAGATAATCATACACAGGTTATGCTATTGCAAGAAAAGTTTTGTGTTTCTGCCCTACTTGAATGAAAGAGAAATTTAGCCTTGCATATCAAAGAATAAAAATCTGTCATCTTAGAAGTCACTAATTTGCAGTTCTGTGACACAGATTCGAGTAATTAGAGGATTGGATCACCAGACATATGAAACCTATGCAAATGTTACTCAACATTCTTGGAAAGAATTCAAAGACTGAGACTGTTTGAGCGACTCATGATTCTTTTAAAGTTGCCACAAGCTGAATTGATTTAGTTTGGCAGAAACTACAAAAACAAACATGGAGTTTAGAAAAGCAAAAGCTCATGTGATCACTGCTCTGACCCCAGAGAAAAGGAAATACTTCATCAATTGCAGCGTGGTCCGAAGCATGTTGAGGCTGCCTCTCCCCCACCTGATAATTTTAAGATCATCTGGAACAGTTATAAACAAAAGCTGGAGACACTGAAAACAGCCGCCCGGCCCATTTCCCATCCCCCCCCTCTCGTTAACAACTAGCTGGGCTTTTGTTTTTGCTTTGTTTTTATTCCCTAAGTAAATCTTAATCATGATCATTAAACCCAGCCTTGACTTTTTCTGTTGCTATGGGTACCAGATGGGGCTTCATCTTGCTGAGATAGCCTTAGTACGGCCCATCCAGGAAGAACCTGTTGGTGGTTGGCAGGTTCTGGAGCTGGTGACTATGGCAGGATGGTTGTGGGCTACAGTACCTGGACCAGGGTGGCCCACAGGAGGACCCTTCCCCTGGAACAGACACATGTCAGCCATCAAGGTATGGCCTAGTGAGCGGATTCCTTTCTCTGGCTCCTGTGGTGCAGACAGTCTCTTCTCAGTATCTTTTTTTTTTTTTTTTTTGGTACCGGGGATCAAACTTGGGTCCTTGCACTTGCGCAGCAGGGGCCGGAACCACTGAGCTAAATCCCCGGCCCTCAGTATCTTCTTATACATCCTGTGATTACGGTTAAACTTGTCCTAACTTGATGGGCTCATCTCCAAGGGCCAGCAGTGCTAGTGTACCCTTTTGGGCTGGAGTGACAGCACAGTATGTCTTGTACCTGCTTGGTGGAGGCATATTGCAATCCCTGCATGATTTTGGTGTGAAGGAATCTCAATTCTGCCCTTCATGGATGGGTCTAGGCTCTCCTCCATGACAACTCTGTTTCAGAAATGAGTCTGGACACCTCACCAGCTCTGAGCCCTTGGGTTGAGTGGGCTGGCATGTTTGAAATGACAGATGTTGACATTGCCCACTGCCTGCCCCAAGGCCCCACTACAGGCAGGAGGGGAGCCCTGAGAAGGCTGGTGGAGCTCTGGCCAGGAGTCCTATTTTCAGTCCTTCAGAAATGCTTGGTGGCTTCAGAGTACTTTGAGAACATTGATGATCAGTTAAAATACACTTAATTCAAATGCTATCATGATTTTTAGGAGATTAAAGATCATGTCAATTTACAGTACAGTTTGCTTGTGAAATGGTTAAAAATTTTCCTCTAATCCTATTGTCTGTTTGTTTTGAAGTTAGGCTTAAAACCAGTCATAAATGGCCAGCAATGGTTTTCATTTTACTGTCCATGTCCTTTCTTATTTCATTTGTAAGTCCTCTGTCGAATGTGTTAGATCATGATTCATTGAGATAACAAGACCTAGACATGGATGATTTATAAAGAGAAGTTTGTTTTGGTTCAGGCCTCTGAAGGCTGGGAAGACCAAGAGCATGGCACCAGCATCTGCTGGGTTTCTTAGGACGGTCATGTGCCACTCCCTGAGGGAAGTGGAAGACCTGTGGGCA